>NC_133666.1:158066497-158428199 GCF_037893015.1 Macrotis lagotis | reverse complement strand
TCCTCAATAATTGCCATTGAATCAGCACTCTAAACTCTTATCTTTGTTATTTTACACATGAGGGACAATTATTAGCTTCTCATTCAATCTGACCACCTACAAAACTAAACAAGAGAAAAATATGATGCTACAAATGACAATTTGTTAAATATATTAAAATTAGAAACAGACCTGTATAACTATCAACCTAGACACATAATCAAATCTTGATACACAAGAAAAGACAAAAATTTGGCATCATAATAAAATTTTTATCCCTGATTCCAAATTTCAATCTAGAGAACATCTGCCCCACCTCTATACTACTGTCAAGTAATACTGTCAAGAAATTTGAGCCCAAAATATTAACTAACCTATTGGAATTTTTGCTTAAAATATATGCTTCCAAAAATTTTTTAAATAAGCTTTAAAATTCAAATGCCTTTTAGATTATATTTGCTATTATATTTGAAATTTTTAGCAACAATCCTACCTTTAATTAATTCAATTCAACAACTTTTATTAAGCATTTATTATGCATAACACTATACAAGACATGGCTGAGCTAAACTCAATAACATACATTTCAATAGTCTTCTACTGAAAAGATTTTGCTCAATTTGAATCTGCCATCAACATATTGCTCTCAGTCTATCATCTTTTTTCAATATTTTACTGTTCATTTTAGGTACAAATAAACTTCAAATGTTTAGGTATAAACAAACATTTAGGTACAAATAAATTGCAAAATGTTGCAAAAACAAATTTAAGGTGTCCTTATAAATATTAACAGGTTAACCAGAGAATGTGAAGTTGATAACATTTTTTAGACTAACAAACATTTGCAAAGACTGACTATTTGATATAATTGCATACATCTAAAAAGTCTGATTCTTTGGAACAAATTTCAAAGTGTAAAAGAAAATAAGTACAAAGATAAAACTAAGAGTAATTTATCAGAAAAATACCAGGCATTGCTTTATTGAAAAACTAAAAGAAATATCACCTATTTTTCCAAAAGCATCAAGTGCTGTCTTCACAACCTTCTCTCCAGCTTCCACAGAATCTGAAGGAAAATAAGTGCAAACTTCAGTATTATATAACTAAGACAGAAATCTAAATCACGCTCAAGGAAAGTACATTTTTAATGGCAAATATTAAATGGGAATACAAACAAACTCACTCTAAAGAAAAAAAAGAAAAAAATTACTTGAAAAATATTACTCTATATTCCCAGTACAGAACAATTTCTACTTAGTACATTTGAACATATACTTATTAATCATAATATTAATTACGTTAACCAAGAAGTCAAAAAAAAAGTTCTATAACCCTTTCCTGTCTCTTAAAACTTTAAAAGTAATTTGATTTTTATGCTCATTCAATATAAATAGCATTGGTTTTTAGAGGAGCTTTAAGAAAAGCTTTTAGAAACTTTTAGAAAAATGCTTTTAGGAAATAAATTATATCCTTAAGAGTCTTACAGGTCACTGCTATGATATTCAAAAGAAAAAAAAGAAAGTTTCTATTTTATTTAATTTTCTGTCAAAAATGAATGATTTCAAAGATTATCATGCCAGCAGTGAAGTTTTTATTTTTTTTCCAAGAGGCACTTCTAATATAACGTATAGATGGATTTTTCTTTTATTTTTTTCTGTTTTTTTGAAGGCAATGGGGGTTAAGTGACTTGCCCAAGATTACAAAGTCAGGTAATTATTAAATTTCTAAAGGCAAATTTGAACTTAGGTCCTCCTAACTCCAGGGCCAGTGCTCTATCCACTATGCCACTTAGCTGCTCCTCTAGATCTTTCTTAATACAAATGAAACAAGATGGATGAAGGCATGAGTAGAAGTTATTCTATTCCTCAATAAATTCAAAATCTGAAGACCACATCTAAGAGAGCCATAAATTATAATCTGGAAAAACTGTAGGAATCAATACTTGAGAAATTCTTTCCCGCCAAGCAGATATCCAGTCAAATGAGATTGGTTAATTAGGGGATTTCTCTTCTGCAAAGGAATGTTTTGAGTTTTGCTTTTTAATTTAAATATCTCTATTAGCTGAAATAAAATTTAAAAAAAATATAAGAAAATTGTTTTCAAATAACATACCATAGTTAGCCACAGCTTTTCCCCCTCGCTTTATTATTTCTTCAACAACATTATCAGCAGCTGAGGAGCTTTTTCCGACTCCCTTGAAGTCCCCTCCCAAATCATTCACTGTAAGGTAAAAAGAAATATTTGTTCATCTGTTCTTCACAAAACAGTATTTCAAATCTAATTATTAGAAAAAATACACTTGTGAAATAAAGTCTCAGTGAGGCCTTTAAGATAAGCATGTTTGCCCTCCACCTTGGGAACAAGCATTTATACTATGCACAGGTAAGCTATTTACATAATGGCACTAAGAGAAGAACCAAGAGAAAATGTTCTATCACCTTTCACAAAGAAGGACGAGGTGTAGACAGTATGTACAATGAGAGACACAGCTGATTGGGGGGGGGGCACTAGAAGGGAAGAAATGTTTGGCTGGAGCATAAGATTTAATCATAAGATTTAAATTCTCTAACAGGTTGAGACCAGGAGAAGAGATTAGCCCCTGCAGGAAAGATAGCAATGGAAAGCACTTAAGAGGTAAAGGGATTGGAGATGATGGTGAGGCCTAACAATAGTGCTAGGAGTTTTAAGGCATAGGAAGAGATGAAAGAATAAAAGATTATAATCAGATAAAAGGACTGAATTTTTGAACATTTATGGGTAATGGTAAAATCAGGGATATAACCATCCTTGTATGTTGGGTTGTGAAATGTAGATATGGGACACAGAAGTTGAGTTGGTAGGGAAATTCGGGTATTTGAGGGAATATCAACACATATATTATAGTCTCCTGGTATGAAGGCAGAAAGTGGAGTGGAGGGGAAACTATGGGCAGCAAATTCACTGATAAGTAGAGGGAAATGTCCTGAGGGTTGGTAGGTAGTGGTCATCATTATCTAGATTGGGTAATAAATCTGGATAGCCTTGGCCATAGAAGAGACCTTGCATTTACACAGGCTCATCTCTGGAAGGCCCTTTCTCCTGATCTTTACCTTATGCCATCTTTATCTGCCTTCAAAGATCACCTGACACAACTTTCATACAACTTTACCTGATTTTTCTGTCCCCTCAAATTATTCTATCTGTCCAGTTTTCCAACATTCTGGCTTTCTCCTTTTCCCTCATGACAATCTATTTTCTATTATGCCTATCTCTGTGTGTCCTACTTCTCTCACTCCACCCCCCCATTAGAATCCAAGTTTGATAAGAAACTTTAGGCATCTGGGTGGCACAATTGATAAGAGTACCAGGCCTAAAGTCAGGAACAGTTACTCCTTGACCCTGAGCAAGTCACTTAATCTCTGTTTGCTTTAGTTTCCTCTTCTATAAAATGAGAATAATAATAGTACCTACCACCCAGGGTTGTTGTGAGGATTAAATAAAATAATTAGCACAGTGCTAATACATAGTAAGTGCTATATAAATATTAGCTCTTAATTTAAGGACAGGGAGAACCATTTTTTAATCTTAGTATCTCTGGTATTCAAGATCACACAGGTAGAACTGGGTGGGCCCAATTGCACATTATACAAGCTTGATAAATGTTGGCTAAATTGAATTTCTATGACAAAAAAATTTTTTTTAAGAAAACCACTTGAAAATTCAGCAATACATAGAGTCAGATTGCTGAAATGTAATACTGAGTTTTCTTGACCTTAAAAAGAATAAGAATATAGTTTTAATTTTTATTATGTTGGGAACTAGAGAGGAATAAAAACAAAATAATAAAACTGTACTATTGCATGGTTATCCTCTTGAGCCTTTTTCCATGACTCAATTTTGTGCTACCTCATTTCTCAGAATATCCCTACATTTGATTTTAGATTTATAAATAGCCTCCTGTCACCATGGAAATTCTCAGATGAAAAAAAAGTTCCACCTTGTTCATCAACTTAAATTGCTGACACAATTAAATATCTCTGAATGCCTACTGTGCAAAGTACTCTGGTAGCCACTGAAAGTAATATAAGGATATATGAGAAAGTTTCTGGCCTCAAGGGGCTTACAATGTAGTATGTAAAGTATAAAAGGGCCATCTCCTTAAAGGCATGAAACAATTGATGTAAGTAGTATAAAATGCAACAGGCCAACATGACTGAATAATAAGAAATGGTCAAAATTACATGTGAATAATAATTTTGCTCAAGTAAATTCTGAAATATGCATTTCACAAGTATGACTAAGCAATTAGGTCAATGTCAAGTATCATCAAAATCGACTTGGTAGTGTTTTAGGAGTCACAGAAAGTCAGGAATATATACTGTGGAGAGAATTATGAACTGGTCACGTTGTTCTAGAAAAAAATTTGGACTTAATGGAGAAAATGTACTAAAATATACAAACAGAAGCTACTAGGTGATCCTCTAGATGGAACGCTGAACTTGAACATGAGTTCAAATGCTGCCTCAGATACTTACTAGCTGTTTCACCATATGCCAGACCAAAAAAAAAAAGTTTTCTCATAGGTAAAATGGGGATAATACTACTACCTTAAAAGTTGGTTGTAAAATGTTCTGCAAATCTTAAAGCACAGTATAAATGCTAGGTACTATTATATTATCCCTTTGACCCAAAGAAATGATTGTGATTTTTGAAAAATATATAAAACAGGGGGCAGCTAGGTGGTGCAGTGGATAAAGCACCAGCCCTGGAGTCAGGAGTACCTGGGTTCAAATCCGGTCTCAGACACTTAATAATTATCTAGCTGTGTGGCCCTGGGCAAGCCACTTAACCCCGTTTGCCTTGCAAAAACCTAAAAAAAAAAAAGTATGATACATTTTACTTTGAAATTGCATAATGCATATATTTTTAGGCTTTTTCTATGTGATTTCTTATGGTGATTTTTTTCCTCTTTTTTTCCGTGTGTGTGTGTGTGTGTGTGTGTGTGTGTGTGTCCTTTAAAAATTATATTTATTATATGGAATGGCTCTCTGGGAGGAGTAGGTAGCATACTGGGATTAATGTAAAAAGTAAATGAAGATGAGTTTTGTAGCAAAGATACCCTAATATTTAAAGATTTATATACATTTTTGCAACTAATTGTTGATTTATTCAAGGGTCTCCTTTTTTTAAATAAAAACTTTCTTGTATAATACTATAAATTTTGTGTGCTTGTAAAATCAACCTTCGTACTTCTATGAATATATTTCTCCAGTTTTCCTGGATGGAGGGGGAGGTGGGTCAAGACAAGTAGGAAAAATCCCACAAAGGATTTTATATAGGATATATAAATATATATATGATGGTAGAATTGAATCCATCGACCAGTTCAAAGCAGCATAATCAACCCAACTACTACTTTGTCTTTCTTTCTTGAAAAAAAAAGGGCTTTAAAACAGACAGGGATTTTTCTCTCCATAACAACATTTTATTTATATGTTTATTTATATATAATATATATGTATGTATATATATTATTATTGTTATTATTATTATTATTATTATTTACCTCATTGCAAGGAATTCTGCAAAGAAACCCTATAAAGAATAGAAGCTTATATCAAACCTTTTGCAATAATATCAAAAAATTAAATTTGTATTGGCTGTACTGTGTTCATATTCATAAAAATACTCAAATAACAGGAAATACCTAAACTAAAATCTCAAATTCAAAAATATACAATGGTCCAGTTTTTTTAATGATAAAAATTCAAATGTCTGAGAGCTAACACTACAGACTTAATTCAAGTTTTTCATGATGTAAGACTACCCCCAAGTGGCAATAGTATAAAATGCAATTTGGGCTAAGTTTTGATGTCTACATTAAGTAATTTATTGAGATTGTTAGCATATATTAAAAAGATATCCCAAGAGAATAGTCTATAATTAGTTTCAACATTAAGGGGTTCAAAATTAACAATACTACTCAGTCACTCCATTATTAATATAATGAAGTCATGCTGCTTAGAAACAGCTACAGAAACATGTTACTATACATTTAGGTACTACAATCACATTATTTTGAACAATAACAATAGGTTTCTTATAGCTCCAGCTTCCTTTCACCATACTCCTACACTGAAACTACCATTTACATGATAAAAAGCCTAGTAAAAAGCAAATCACCAGCTATGCCCATGTTGTTGTGTTATAGATAGAAATGAAACCAAAAAGAAGAAAACATAAAAAACTGTAAATGTGTTATTTAGAAATTTTTTTCCTAACTCCAAATTAAAGTCTTTGTGCCCTAAGGAAAATATATTTAGAAGTAACAGAAAATTTAAATACGTGGGGAGAGGAAAAGTAAACAGCCATACATAAAGGCATAGTTAAACACATGAATAGACTCTTAAAAAAACTTAAGAACAAGAATAAATGAGTTTTCAAGTAGAGACTATGAAAATAGTAATCAAAATCATGTTTAAAATACTCAATACAAGAGAAATCTGCCAGCACATAAGCACAAAAATAATCATACCCTTTGACCCAAAAATCATATTTTGAAGAATCTATCCTAAAGCAAACATCAAAAAATATATATGTATATAATATATAGACACATATAAACATATATGGTATAAGAGGCCATTATTTACAACTAAACTGAAAACAACTTAAAAATCCAACATTTGCTAAATGACTAAATAAACTATAATATATCTATAATGCCATCAAAAATGATAAAAATGAGAACCATAAAGGAAATCAGGAAGATTATATAGGGTAATTCAAAGTAAGAAAAACAGCACAGTACAGTAGAAAAAACCCTGGGCACTTGGGTGAATATCCCACTTCAACTTGCTCTGTTGCCTTGTGATCTTAGGCAAAATATTCATCTGTAAAATGAGTTTGTTGCTATTCTTGTTGGATTGTTTCAATCCTGCCCGATTTTATTTGAGCCCCCCCAAGAGAAGTTTTCTTTTTTTTTTTGGTTGTTTTTTTTTTTAGGTTTTTGCAAGGCAAATGGGGTTAAGTGGCTTGCCCAGGGCCACACAGCTAGGTAATTATTAAGTGTCTGAGACCGGATTTGAACCCAGGTACTCCTGACTCCAGGGCCGGTACTTTATCCACTACGCCACCTAGCCACCCCCACTACGCCACCTAGCCACCCCGAAAAGTTTTCTTAATAAAGATGTTGGAGAGGTTTGCCATTTCCTTCTCCAGCTTATTTACCAGATAAGAAAACTGAGACAACCAGGGTTAACTGACTTGTCCACGGTCATACAACAAATAAGAGTCTGAGGCTAGGAAGGTGCAGCTCAGCACTCCATCCATTATACCAACCAGCCACCCAATAATATGAACAAGTTGAACTAGATAGCCCCTGAGATCCCTTCCAGTTCTCTAGCTAGACTCCTGTGAAATTGAAGAACTGTATAAAAAAAATATATTGAGAGGGGTGGCTAGGTGGCACAGTGGATAAAAGCACCGGCCCTGGAGTCAGGAGTACCTGGGTTCAAATCCTGCCTCAGACACTTAATAATTACCTAGCTGTGTGGCCCTGGGCAAGCCACTTAAGCCCATTGCCTTGCAAAAACTAATATATGTGTGTGTGTGTGTGTGTGTGTGTGTGTGTTTGTATGTGTATATATATGTATATATATATATGCATATAAAGAGACATGCACATGAAAATAAAGCAATGACTGAATAGAGAAGAAAGGAAGTAACTAATCAGATGCTATAAATACATAACACAAAAATGAATTTCCAAATAGATGCATGTGTGTTTGGCTGTTTTGTTTAAAGTTAAAGTGTACTGTTGTTCATTTTTCTTTAAAAAGATTTTGCAACTGAAGAAAAAAAAGGAGGTATAGGAATCAGAAGTTCTCAATCTTCGGTCTTGTTTCCTCTGATTTTGGAAATTTCAAAGAATTTTTAGAAGAACTAGGAAAAATCTTAAGAGATTGTCTAATAAAACCAAAACATTAAAATGAGGAAGGAAACTGAGGCCCAAACAAATTAAGACTTGCCTAGATCACAGAAGTAGTAAAAAGAGGTGGGATTTGAAACCCAGGTCATCTGACTCAAAATCCAGGGCTCTTACCACCACACCACATTTTTCTTACTTTATTATTATTAGCTGACATGTATATGGCACTTTAAAGTTTACAAAGTACTTTTCTCATGACCAATTTGAGTAGGTTATGTATTACCATGCCCATTTTACATATGGGGAAACTGAAATTTGGAGAGGTAAGTGATTCACTAATGGTCTTTCCATTAATTCTGCCACTTACAATGTCTTAGAAAAATCATATTTCACTTTTCTGTTTTTCTATTTCAATTTATTCCTCTGCAAAGATGAGAGAGATGTAGATGATTTTTTTATATCCTTCTGCCAACTCTAAAAAATTCTACGTTTTTATAAGAATGAAACTTATTTTCCAAATAAGTTACAAAAGTTTACACTTGATTTGTAGTGTTCTGCAAATCTTAAAGCACAGTATAAATACTATTATATTATCCCTTTGATCCAAAGAAATGATTGTGATTTTTGAAAAATATATCAACAAAACACTTAAAACAAAAGCTTACACTTGATAATCAGCAAGTACTTTATTTTGAGTTAATATCAGATACAAAAAGTCAATTAGGTGCACTTGCTTCTCTCTCTCTCTCTCTCTCACACACACACACACACACACACACACAGTTTTATCAAATAACTGCATCATTTATCTCCTAGACGGCAGTCACTGTTAGAACATATATAGTATGAAATCATAAAGTGCATTTAAAGAATGACCTTTTTTATTCTTTTCTAGTGATACAGACCTGTAATTTCATCAGTGTTTCATTTCTTATTGTGAATCTCTCTTCACTAATGCAGATAAACAACATCAGGAATTTATGGTCTAAACCATGGTCATACAGGCAGATCTTGAATTCTTTCTGAACCGAGGCCTGCTTTGCTACCAAAGATATGTTATCCCATGATACTAAATATTAAGGACAAATTATGTGGTATATACAAGGACAAAGGGAACCAGAAAAGAAATATGAGCAAGAAATAGAAAGAAAGTTGTCCCACAGAAAGAAGACATCAGAATTACAAAAGATTAGGATGTGGATGTGCAGAGAAGAGAGACATAGGTATTCAAGGGAGCTGAAACAACAGAAGTTAAGACACAGAGACTGAAATGATGGTATAATATAATAGCATGGACATACTCACTAGTGGGAATAGGGAGGGGGAAGCAAGAATGAGTCCTGCCTGACAAAAACAGAAGGTATCAGAAAGGGAAAATGTGGGATGAAGGCAACTTCTGATTTTTACTGGATCATATTTTACTACTGAAAGTTGTGTGCACATCCCAAAGTCTTAAAAACCTACTCCCTGGGCTTCTAGATGTTGCAATGGATAGAGCACCCAGCCCTGGAGTCAGGAGGACTTGAGTTCAAATTTGGCCTCAGACACTTAATTGCCTAGCTATGTAACCTTGGGTAAGTCATTTCTGGGTTGAGATAAGAAATTATTCTTAGCTATCACAATAATTATTCATCTATAAAGTAGATAAGAGAATGACAGATATTACAAATATGGAAAAATCAAATATTTCAAAGATTGATATTGGTTTCCTTGTATTATAGCTTGGAGTCCTGAACCTTTCTCAATCTATATTGAAAATAGTGATGAGACACTCAATTTGGATCAATGTACAACATGGAAAAAAGTAAAGACTGACAAACTGCTTTCTGGGGGGGGGGAAATAAGATTGGGGGGAAATTATAAAATTCAAAATAAATAAAATCTTTAAAAAAATTCTTAAAAAAAAAATGGTGATGAGGATGGAATTTGAGATCAGTAAGGAACCCTCTGCGGCTGCCTCATGCCCAGAGCTGCCTTTTATGGACACTCTCTGCTGCACCTGCCTGCCCAAAGTGAGGTAATGAGGAGGTACCCCAGAATTGGTTTTTAGGCAGTTGATATGCAGGAAGTCCTGAGACTGGATCCTGTGAAATTAAAATACAAATGAAGTGCTACAGGGGAGACATTCTCCCCTAGACAACATTGAATTGACATTGAGTGACTTCTTCAGTATATGATTACCTATACTTGGAAAAACAAAGTTTGCTGGCTCTCGAGATGAGCCTCCTTAGACTTTAAAATGCTGCTTAGCCCAGATTCCTATAGATGACCTATCCAATAAGAAGGAATAGGAAGGAATCAAGAGGCAATTAAGAACTGCTTCAAATTCACTACTGTGAAGCTACTGTGCTTTTTCCTCTTTCACCCCCTATTAACTTTGAGCAAAGTGGGGAATAGTCAAACTGCTGAAATACAGCAATGAGCACATTAAACTCCTCATTGCCAGCCAGTCACCAAATAGCTGCTGCTAACAGAAAAGTGGGAATCCCACAACCCTCCCCACAAAAATTTATGGGAAGAGGAGAGAAGGAAGAACAAGAGATTCAAGAGAGTAGGGAAATCAATCACTTACAACTTCAGTACCAACCAAATATTGATAAAAAGAGGGCTGACTAGCTAGCCAGGCTCTATATTGAGGGGGCAAAACCGATAATTAATTGCATGAAAATTAAACAGCTGATAGATTGTGGCCAACAACACCTGATGAAAGGAGTCTTTGTACTCATGGGGCACTCTTTCTGGCCTTTCTCAGGCTTCTCAGAAAAAAAATTCACTTAAATGGTCTTGAATTGCTGAGTAACTGCAAACCCAAGTCACAGATCAAAATCTACAGGGCCTACATGCAGTTATTGGAGGTAGAGGGACAACTGTAGGAGACAACTTGTACTCCAGAGGCTGAACTTCAGCACCCAAGATAAAGACTGGGGGGGAGGAGATGGAGAGGAAAGAGCAATACCAAATAAACCTCTATGATAACCTGAAGAAACCTGGATGCTCCCAACTGGTTGATATCAAGCAATCCCCTGAATAAGCTGCAGTCACTGCTCCAGCAGCTCATTAATATCACTAAAGCAAGTCATACCTAGAGTCCCTCTGAACCTGCAGGAAGAGAGGAGGAAGGAGGGAGAGAGGGTTAGAAGTTATACACTGGAAAAGTATAGCCAGTACTAAATTTTTTTAAAGGGAGGGACAAAAAAACGGGAATAGGAGGCTGATGAGACTCAACAACTATCCTTTGAGATTTAGGGAGGGAGTTAGATCAGCATGCATTTAATGACCTCAGTCACAGATGGCATTGCCTCTACTATATGTATTGGAATCAAATACCCTGCAGCCATCTCCCACCTTATTTTATAAACACCTCTATTTATCAGACATTAAGTTAGGCTAAGGTCAGAAAGACAGTTTATAGAACATCAAACTAGCAAAAGCATAAGAAAAGATCAGAGAACAGATCTCCATGGACAAAACAAAATGCGGAAAAGAGAGAGGGTTGTAACTTTATGAATGAGGATCCCAGCAGGGTCAGAGCTTGAAAGTCTCCTCCTTAGAACCTTTACTAAAGACTTGCAAATTGTGATAATTCAAACAATTCTCCCAGGCTCCTAACATTTATATTTATACCCAAATGGTAAACCCTTCTCTTTCAGATTACTGGGCCTGGCTCAGAAACCTTAGAAAGAACCCATACTAATCATAATCATCATTCCTACATATTACCAACAAAAACCAGTAAGAAGAAGCAGGAAAAAAATTCCATTTAAAATAACTGCAGATAGTATAAAGTACTTGGGAATTTACTTGCCAAGATGCTCACAATTACAAAATCTGATTTACCCAAATAAAGACAGAACAAAGATTAATTATTCATGAATAGGACAAACTAATATAATAAAAATTACAATATTATCTAAATTAATTTACTTATTCAATACAATTGAACTATACCAAAGAATTACTTTATAGAACCTATAAAAATAAAATTCTGAAGGAACAAAAAAAATGGAGAATAACAAGAGAATCAATGAAAAAAAATATAAAGAAAGAGGTACCAGCAGTCCTGGATCTTAAACTACACTGTAAAGTTGTAATTGTCAAAATAAGTTGTTTACAGCATAGAGAGGCTGATCAACAAAGTAGGTTAGGTATACAATTTTAGAAAAGCAAATGAGTGCAGTAAACTAAATGTTTGAAAAAACCAAAGATCCTACCAATCACTGGACAAAAACTTACTACTTGACAAAAACTGAAACAACTGAAAAATAGTCTGGAACAAAGTAGGCAAAGACCAACCTCTCACACTGTATACCAAGAGAAGCTCAAAATGGGCACATGATTTAAATATAAAAGGTAATATAAACAAATCAGGGGAACATGAAAGAAACTACCTGTAAACTGTACAGATAAATAAAGAGTTCATGGTCAAACAAAATCAATTTGATTACATAAAATTTAGCACAACCAATAAAATTAAAATTAGAAGAGAAGCAGTGGTAAATTTCTCTGACAAATTTTAATTTCTCAAACATATAGGGAACTAAGTCAAATTTTATTGCGGGCAGTTAGGTGGTGCAGTGGATAGAGTACTGGCCTCAGAGTCAGGAGGATGGGAGTTTTAAATCTGGCCTCCAATACTTGACACTTACTAGTTGTGTGACCTTGGACAAGTCCCTTAACCCTGAATACCTCACATCCAGAGCCATCTCAGTCATCCTGATTCATTTCTGGTCACTGGACCCAGATGGCTCTGGAGGAGAAAGTGTCTGGTGACCTAGCATAGCTCCCCCCACTCAAATCCAATCATATGCATGTCATGCCATCACTTTCCTGATGTCATGGTCTTCTTTGAGAGCAAAAGACAAAACATCATCACAAAAATAAAAGTTATTCCTGGTCAATATGACCAGACAGGACAATGATCATTGTTGGAAGATTTGTGGGAAATCTGGGACACTAATACACTGTTGGTGGAGCTGTGAACTCATCCAACCTTTCTAGAGAGCAGTCTGGAACCATGCCCAAAGGGCAACAAAAATGTATATACCCTTTGATCCAGCAATACCACTACTGGGCCTACACCCTGAAGAGACGATAAAAAAGGGTAAAAATATCACTTGTACAAAAATACTCATAGCAGCCCTGTTTGTGGTGGCCAAGTGGTGGAAATCAAGTAAATGTCCTTCAATTGGAGAATGGCTTAGCAAACTGTGGCATATGTATGTTATAGAACATTATTGTTCTATTAGAAACCAGGAGGGATGGGAATTCAGGGAAGCCTGGAGGGATCTGCATGAACTGATACTGAGCTAGATGAGCAGAACCAGAAAAACATTGTACACCCTACAACAACATGGGGGTGATGATCAACCTTGATGGACTTGCTCATTTCTTCAGTGCAACAATGGAGAATACCATCTGTATCCAGAGAAAGAACTGTGGAGTTTGAACAAAGACCAAGGACTATTACCTTTAATTTAGGAAAAAAACTGATATTTTATTGTCTGATCTTGCTATTTCTCTTACTTTGTGGGAAAATAAATGGATAGATTTATCCCTATCACACCAATTGCTTAATTCTAGTAGATTCTTTCAGAATTTACATCTTTCTTTGTATTGGCCCTTCTACAATCATTCATTAAACCTCACTGAGGCATAGAAGAAAATGAACGAAGACAGCTTTCTAATTTTACTTTTCCTTCAGTTTAACTCTAATTCCTAATCTTATGTGCCACATTCAAAATCGACCCTTAGTAAAAAGTGACCAGATCCATATAAACATAAGATGCAAAAAAACTGCCCAAAATGTCACACAGAAATAAAAAAAAAAAATAGGGGCAGCTAGGTGGCTCAGTGGATAGAGTACCAGCCTTGGAGTCAGGAGTTCAAATCCAGCCTCAGACATTTAATAATTACCTAGCCGTGTGGCCTTGAGCAAGCCACTTAACCCCATTGCCTTGCAAAAACTATTATTAATAATAAGAAGAATAGAAATTTATATTACTAACAGAGTCTCAAATCTTAGAAGAAAAAGTACTAATAATCAAAGAATCAGTTAATTAAACAAAAAGTGAGTACTTATTTGTAGACAAAGTACTATACTGTGCAACCCTCAAGAGATGGAAAAAGTACAGTAGCACTACAGAAAAAGTTGTCCAACTCATTAGTACAATATAATGAACCCAGTTACCAAATCAGACATTCAAGAAAAACTTAAAACCTTAATTCTAAACATGGGCCAGATGTCAGCTGAGACTCAGTCTCATTTATTCATATGAATAAATACTTACTTTTTCAATTATTCCTCTAATAGAGAAGCTTCCTACATAAGAATGGTCAGAATTTGCAAGTGCTTCCATTTTCTCTTTTTAAAATATTTTACAAATCAAGGAATTTGCAAGTGCTTCCATTTTCTCTTTTTAAAATATTTTACAGATCAAGGATAAGTACTTAGGAAAAAAACTTAGACTCCTCAGAGCTTCAAAGGCTTACTTTTTGTGTGCTTAATACAAACACTTTTTTACTATAATTTCTTGAATAGAACTTAACATAGTTTTCTAATAATATATTGAAGAAACAAATGAGTAATTCTAATGTTGCAACTACTGCAAGAAAAAAGTCAAAGAATGTTGACAAAAACTTTTCAGAATTACTGCAATTAACAACCATATGATTCATGGATTTGACAAAGTACCAAAGTTGTAAAATTAGCGCTAGAATTGGAGTAAAAAGTGGTGAGAATGATGTGGAAGAGCTGACTGAATATCATGGTGAAGAACTGTCATATCAGGATCAAAATGAGCTGCCAGTTTCAAAGATTGAAGAAAACTGAGAAGCTTAAGAACTGTGGATGAACCCCAAAACTCTGTGCCAAACACTATACAAAGAGCTGGAGATATAAAGAAAGACCCTCCAAAGACTTGTATCTGATCTCAAGAAACTTACATCCTATACCATGTAAATAACCAGATATATAGATTTGCTTAGAGGAAAGGCAATTAGAAAAGCAAAGTGAGTGGGACTAGGAAAGGTTTCCTACAAGACAGCTTCCAAATGGAGGACAGATTGTACAAACATAAAGAATGGGAGAAGGGTTTGAAGAAATACAAGCAGGCAGCACTGTTCAAAACCTGGAGCATAGAGGGAAGCAAGTGAAACATTTAAAAGGTTTCAAAATTGGCAAAGATGACAAAAGATGGAAAAAGTCAATGCTGGAAGGGCTACAGAAACTCTGACACACTAATACCCTCCTGGTGCATTGCTCCAATTTAAAATTATATCCAAAAAAGTGTTTCTACTGTTCATATCCTTTGACTCAGGCTAGACATGGCTGTGGTGTGCTGGAGCTATCTTGTTCCAGTTTACAACTTTTAAATGTTAAATTTTCAACATGAATATATTATCTTGGAAATCCAAACACTACAAATTGGTGCTTTACTTATGTTTTGTTGATTGTCTAGACTTAAGAAAGAAATGGAAAAAATGTTAATAATGCAGATTAAACTTAAAAGTAAATCCAACATACATTTTCCCTCTCAGGAACTAAATACAAATTTATGAACACATCCCTGGATATCCCAAGAAGGTCAAGGTCATCAAGGTCTCAAACATATCAAAATATTCATAGCAAAATGTTCTGTAGTGGGAAAAAAACTAGAAAAAAAAAGGTGCCATCAACTGCTTTGAAAAGGAGGGACAAAGACAGACTTTGAATGTGTTTCAATAGGAGCAGTACTTTGCCATGTGAGAAGCTTTAGAACAAACTGGACAATTTACAGATCAGACAAGGTTGGCAGTTCTCCAGGTTAAGGAAATTGTTTGTCATTGAAATAGTATAACACTTTTTTTTTTCTCAGAGCACAGAAGAACATGGCTGGGAAGGAAAAAAAACAAACAACGTTGCCATTACTTCATTGACTCAAGAAAGTGGCTTTGTCCAGGAGAGTTATCTCAACCAGAAGGAAAGCAGCTAGTGCAGAAAGTTTTTTATCATCCAGTCCTAAAGGGACTGAGGACATCAAAGTCTGCAGTCCACAGTTGTATATCATCTCAGACACATGGATTTCCTTACTTATGTCTCCCTGATAGGCTTCTATAAGGGAGAGCTCAGTCTCTCCCAGAGACACTAGTGGATTAGTAGAAGAATGTGACCTCAGTTCACAGGTAAATCATATTTTAATCAAATAAGAGAGCACAGATATAGCACTTTGCCAACTGATATATATATAAATGCTAGCTACCATTCCTACCTCTGAATTTTATTGAGTAACTGGATTTTTAATTATTCTTGCTTTTTTTCTGTGCCTAAGACTATTCTTATTCTTGCCTTTACCTTGTTGCTAAGTAAATGTGGTATATGTAAGATTTAATGGTGTCATGTTAACTGATTGTGTAAATGAGAACATCTTGTTATAGTTCAGGGCCTTACCCACATCCCTATAGGTTAAACTAGTTCTTTTCATAAAAGTTAAGGATTCTTATAATAGTAAATGACTATAGTAATCTACTGTTTGAAAAACCCAAAGACTCCAGCTTCTGAAATAAGAACTCACTATTTGATAAAAAAAAAAAAAAACTGCAGGAAAACTGGAAAATAGTGTAGGGAAAACTAAAAAATAGTATGGCAAAAACTAGGCATAACTCAAGATAAGGTTGAAAGGGGTACAGGATTTAGATATAAAGGGTGATACCATAAGCCAATTAGAAGAACAAGGAATAGTTTATTTGTCAAATCTATGAAGAAGGGAGGATTTTATGACCAAACAAGAGATAGTGAACATTATGAAATTGAGAAAATGATAATTTTTACTAAATTAAATTTTAAAAGTTTTGCAAAAATCAAACCAATGCAACTAAGATTAAAAGAAATACAGAAAGCTGGGAAACAATTTTTACCGCTAGCATTTCTTTTTTTTTAACATTTTTTAAAAAATTTATTTACTTATTTTTGAATTTTACAATTTTTCCCCTAATCTCATTTCCCTCCCCACCACTCCCCTCAGAAGGCAGTCTGCTAGTCTCTACATTGTTCCCATGCTATACATTGATCAAAATTGAATGTGTTGAGAGAAATCATATCCTTGAGGAATAAAATATAAGGGATAGCAAAATTACAAAAGATAACATTTTTTTCATTAAAATTAATAGTCTTTGGTCTTTGTTCAAATTCCACAATTTTTTTCTCTGGACACAAATATATTCTCCATCACAGATACCCCAAAATTGTCCCTGATAGTTGCACTGATGGAAGAGCAAATCCATTATGATTCATCATCACCCCCATGTTGCTGTTAGGGTGTAAAATATGCTGGCTCTGCTCACCTCACTCAGCATCAGTTCATGCATATCCTTCCAGGATTCTCTGAATTTCCATCCCTCCTGGTTTCTAATAGAACAATAGTGTTCTGTAACATACATATACCACCATTTGTTCAGCCATTCCCCAACTGAGGGACATCCACTCAATTTCTGATTCTTTGCCACCACAAACAGAGCTGCTATGAATATTTTTGTACAAGTGATGTTTTTACCCCTTTTCATGACCTCTTCAGGGTACAGACCCAGTAGCGGTATTGTTGGATCAAAGGGTATGCACATTTTTATTGCCCTTTGGGCGTAATTCCATATTGCTCTCCAGAAAGGTTGGATGAGTTCACAGCTCCTCCAACAATGTATTAGTGTCTCAGATTTCCCACATCCCTTCCAACACTGATAATTGTCCTTTCTGGTCATATTGGCCAGTCTGAAAAGTGTGAGGTAGTACCTCTAAGATACTTTAATTTACAGCTAGCATTTCTGATGAAGGACTCATTTCTAAAATATATAGAGAACTAAGTCAAATTCATAAGAACTCATTCCCCAATTGATAAATGTCCAAAAGAAAAGAACAGACAAGTTTTCTGAAGAAGAAATTAAAGCTAGTTATCATTATATGAAAAAATACTCTAAATCATTATTGATTAGAAAAAATGCAAATTAAAACAACTCTGAGGTATCACCTCACACTTAACAGATTGACTAATATGACAAAAAGGAAAATTATCAATGTTGAAGGGATGTGGGAAAACTCGGACACTAATGTACTGTTGATGGAGCTGTGAACTGATTCAACCATTGTGGAGAGCAATATGGAACTCTGAGAAAAGGGCTATATGATATTGTACATACTCTTTGATCCAGCAATACCACTATTAGGTCTGAATCCTAAAGAGATCATTACATGGACAAAAATATTTATAGCAGCTCTTTTTAAATTGTCAAAGAATTGGAAATTGAAGGGAGGTCCATCATTTGGGGAATGGCTGAACAAAATACAGTACATGAATGTAATGGAGTACTACTGTTCTGTAAGAAAACATGAATGGGCAGACTCAGAAAAGTCTGGAAAGACTTGTATGAATTGATGCTGAGCAAAGTGAGCAGGATTAGAAGAATGTTGTACACATTAATAGCAACATTGAATAATAATCAACTATTATAGACTTAGCTCTCCTTAGCAGTACAATGATCAAAGGCAATTCTAAAGGACTTGTTTTGGAAAACAGACCAAAGCATACTAGTTTCTATTTTTAAAATGTTTTATGCTTTATTATTCTTTTTCCCTTCTCATTTTTTTCCATTTTGTTCAATTCTTCTTTCACAATATAACTAATATGGAGACCTGTTTAACATAGTTATACATATATAACCTATATAGGATTTCGAGTTCCCAAGGGGAGGGTGGGAAGGGAGAAAAGCGTGGAACTCAAAATCTTATATAAAAAAAATGAATGTTTAAAACTACCTTTGAATGTAGTTGGAAATTTATGAAAGAAATCATGAACAGATGGATTTCAGAAAAACCTGGAAATACTTGCATGAACTGATGCTGAGTAAAATGAGAAGAATCTGGAGAACATTAGACACATTAACAGCAACACTGTGTGATGGTCAACTATGACAGACTTAGCTTTTCTCAGCAATACAGTGATCAAAGGCAATTCTAAAAGACTTGTGATGGAAAATGTCATCCACATTCAAAGAAAGAATTCCGTGGTCTGAATTTAGACGAAAGGCAAGGATCAGGCCATAAATACCCAGTTTCCTAAAGCCTCAAACCTTTTTAACTCACCTAAAAGCAGAAAAGGTCTATCCACAGGGTCCTTGAAAACATTAAGGATGTTCCAAAGATGTTCCACACTGACCTACTGACCAGATCCATTTTGATATTTCTATATAGAATATCCTTTTAAAATGATGGCTAGGGGTGGCTAGGTGGCGCAGTGGATAACGCACAGGCCCTGGAGTCAGGAGTACCTGGGTTCAAATCTGGTCTCAGACACATAATAATTACCTAGCTGTGTGGCCCTGGGCAAGCCACTTAACCCCATTTGCCTTGCAAAGGAAAAAAAAACCTAAAAAATAAAATGATGGCTAAATAATTTATTTGTTTTTATTTTGTTAACTACTGAATGTCCTACAAGTGTCTCATTTCCAATACCAGATCCAAACTCTCAAGAGTTTGGCCTCAGTCAGATCCAAGTTACCTCAAGATAAATAGGGCATCAAAAGCAAGCCTGGAAAGTATATTGAGCATATTCCTATCCACATCAGTGTTATTCCTAAGATCCTGAAAGTACAGAGAAAACTATGAGTAGGGGCCTCATTATAGTAAGGAGCCCTCTCAGGAAACCCCCACAACCTGCCTATATGTGTCCAGAATGGGGTGAACAAACCAGCCCAAAAAGCAAAAGTTGGAGATCTATATCAAGCCTAGACTACAGTTAGAATTTTCTTTATGGGGGTGGCTAGGTGGCACAGTGTATACAGCACCAGCCCTGGAATCAGGAGTACCTGAGTTCAAATCTGGCCTCAGACACTTAATATAATTACCTAGCTGTGTGGCCTTGGGCAAGCCACTTAACCCCATTGCCTTACCAAAAAAAAAAAAAGAATTTTCTTTATGAAAGAAGAGGACAGTTACACTAATAATTTCCTACAGTAGATCACATTTTTTAACGGAAAGGTTAAGAAAACAAAGAGATCCTACTAAGTTTGTTGTTAGTAGATTTTTAAAAAGCCTTTGACTTAGTAAACAAAACATGCTTTAAAAGAAAATCATATATGTGTGTGTGTGTGTGTGTGTGTGTGTGCATATATATATATATATATATATATATATATGTTATTTTCATATAAGGCTCCTTAAGCAATTTAATAATTTCTTTGCATTGATGCTCTGATCACCGATATCAAGTAAGATACACAAAAGGGAAATAAGTATTACTTATCTAGAAGGTAAATTACTCCAGAAATATGTTTTAAAAAGGAATGCTTTTCAAACTAGAAGACTAAGGACTAGTTTACCTGTCAGATCTATGGAAAGGGAAGCAGTTTATGACCAAGGAAGAGATGAAGAACATCACTAAAAACAAACTAAACGATTTCGATTACATTAAATTAAAAAGCTTTTGCACAGACAAAGCCACTGTAACCAAGAACAAAAGATGTAGTAAACTGGGAAACAATCTTTACAACTAGTATTTCTGACAAAGGACTCATTTCTAAAATACACAGAGAACTGAGTCATATTTTTTTTAAAAAAGCCATTTCCCAATTGATAAATGGTCAAAGGATATGCAATTTACAGATGAGATCAAAGCAATCCATAGTCATATGAAAAATTACTCTAAATCATTACTTATTAGAGAAATGCAAATTAAAGCTTCTCTGAGATACCACCTCACACCTCTCAGACTAGCCAATATGACCAGAAAGGATAATGATCATTGTTGGAAGGGTTGTGGGAAATATGGGACACTATTACATTGTTGGTGGAGCTGTGAAACTCATCCAACCTTTCTGGAGAGAAATTTGGAACTATGCTCAAAGGGCAACAAAAATATGAATACCCTTTGATCCAGCAATACCACTACTGGGTCTATACCCTGCAGAGATGATGAAAAAGGGTAAAAATATCACTTATACAAAAATACTCATAGCAGCCCTGTTTGTGGTAGCAAAGAATTAGAAATCAAGTAAATGTCCTTCAGTTGGGACATTGGGGGAATGGCTTAGCAAAATGGTATATGTATATCATACAACACTATTATTCTATTAGAAACCAGGAAGGATGGGAATTCAGAGAAGCCTGGAGGGATTTGCATGAACTGATGCTGAGTGAGATGAGCAGAACCAGAAAAACACTGTACACCCTAACAGCAACATGGTGATGATGATCAACCTTGATAGACTTGGTTGTTCCATCAGTGCAACAATCAGGAACAATTTGGGGCTCTCTGCAATGGAGAATAGCATCTGTATCCAGAGAAAGAACTATGGAATTTGAACAAAGACCAAGGGCTATTCCCTTTAATTTAGAAAAAAAAAAACAGATTTTATTGTCTGATCTTGTTATCTCTTATACTTTATGTTTCTTCCTTAAAGGATATGATTTCTCTCTCATCACATTCAATTTAGATCAATGTATACCATGAAAACAATGTAAAGACTGACAAATTGCTTTCTGTGGGTGGTGGGGGAAGGGAAGAAAGATTGGGGGAAAATTGTAAAACTCAAAATAAATAAAATCTTTTTAAAAAAAAAGAATGTTTTTAGTGGATAAAGCACCGGCCCTGGAGTCAGGAGTACCTGGGTTCAAATCCAGTCTTAGACACTTAATAATTACCTAGCTGTGTGGCCTTGGGCAAGCCACTTAACCCCATTTGCCTTGCAAAAACCTAAAAAAAAAAAAAGAATGCTTTTAATGGTTGTACTGTGTTTAAAACTTTTTTTCTCTCAAGTCTATGACACTAACTTCTTTTGATAATTTACTTAGGGCAGAGGTAGAGAGGGAGGGTGCTTTTTAAATTGGTAATTGTGCATCTCAAAATAGATACTCAAAAGAGTTCAGACTAACAATTAACAATTCTACAAGAACATATGCTGTCCAAACTATGACATGAATTTAATGGCTAGCCTGCTGAACTAGACTTGCACACTGATTCTGAACAGACTGCTGCTGACAGTGTGCATGCTCAACCAAGAACTGTGAAGTAAAAAGACAGAAGTAAAAGTTAAAGAAAAAAGAATTCATTTGAGGTGTCCAAACACTCTCCAAACCAAAAATCCATCTTTTTAATGCAAATGTTCTTTCAGTGATGAAATGTGGTTGTGAATGATGGAATACTACTATTGCCAAAGAATATATGGACTCTTTGTGGGTAAAATCTTTTTCAGCTTTAATATTTGTATTTCCAGTACCTATAATATAATGGACATATTTTAATGAATAAATTTAACTGGAAGACAATCAAAGAGCAATAGAAAGCTGTATGGAAGACACATAGAGCCTACTGTATAATAACAAAATTGACTCTCACAACCGGAAATGATATAAAAGATATCCAGGAAATATATGCTCAGAAAAGAGGTGATTCAAAAGGTTAGAATAAGAAATGCATATGGCATTGTTTCAATGTAATACATATATATATATATACACATATATGTGTATGTATATATATATACATATATATATATATATATATATATACACATATATATATATATATATGAAAGGGTTTTCAGCTCATTGGGTAAACCACTTAGGGATGATTTAGGAGAGCCACCAATAAGAGTAGTAATTAACAGATGGTAGAAAAGTGGATGGGTTATAATATGTACCATTACAAAAAGTACAATAATCTAGTGAAATTTTTTACATACTTCCAATCTACTG
The DNA here is from genome assembly GCF_037893015.1 of Macrotis lagotis. Lineage (NCBI taxonomy): Eukaryota > Metazoa > Chordata > Mammalia > Peramelemorphia > Peramelidae > Macrotis > Macrotis lagotis. The sequence continues at coordinate 158,405,595 of NC_133666.1, read as the reverse complement.
GTGAGGCTTCTTGGTTACAAAACCATGGGATATCACAATCTTGAGAGAATCTAAACGACAAACTTCCCAAAGGGTTAAGTAAAGACAGATGATACCTGTAAGTGACTGTAATTAAACAGTCATGTAGAAAATGTGAAAGATAAACAATCCAACAATTTCAGTGCTATTCAAAAAAAATTTCAAAAGATTCAGAGAAAGACCTTTAGTATTTTACATAGTTTTTTTTAGAAAGGATTTATAGAAGGATATGAAAAACATCCACAGGCAGGGATGTCCATAACAGTGAGATCACAGATCTTTCATTATCAAAGTACCCTTATAAATGTGACTGCCTCAGGTCTCCAAAGACTGATTTAAGTTTTCATAGATCAAATTTTGGCAAACCAAGAACAGATATTCCATTTATTACACTGTTCCTAACCTGCTGTAACAGGTTTCACCTAAAAATTTTTCCTAGGCAGTTAGCAATATTAGGCAGGAATATGATATAATGTTGCATAAGAGGAACCTAAATCTAGTTAAGTATAAAAGATAGAAATATATGAGAGGAAAAGGACAAGAATCTCACAAGGTAAGAAATGACTAGGTTTTTATGTCAAGTAAACAAGCAATTATATTCTAGAATAATACTAAGCATAAGGGATACAAAGAAAGGCAAAAATAGAACCAGTCTTCAAAGAGCTATGTGCACCATTCACAGCATGAACAAATATGTGAGTGAAAATATGAATAAACAGCACTTCTTAAGTGTTTATTACATATTAAGCATTGGGTTAAATGACAGGGGTATATGTGTAAAAGAAAAATAGTCTTCCCTCAATGCACATAGGGGAGGGAGTTTTTTATCTGAGAAGTCATAGGGAAGATGAAATAAACCACATGGCAAGAGATTCACACATCCTTTTGGCAAGTAATGGTAGTAGTGACTTGATGGAGGAGAAGGAAGAATACACAAGGCAGAAAGATGACACTGAACCATGCTGAAGCCAGTTAGGTAAGGTGAGTTCACATAACTCAGGACAGTGCTGCCCCAGGACAGCCCCAGTGTTCTTCTCCTTGGTTAAGTACAATCTATTATAAAAATAGAGGGGAGGGAGAACTTGCCATCTTTGTCTCCCACATCTTCAGTGTTCGCCTGAGAACTTGACTATAGCTGATCTGAGTCAAGTCATAGGTTATGAATAGAGGATAAGCTAGCCAATAGGCACTCAACAAGTTCCAAATGACTTTCCAGAATAGCTGGACTAATTCTAAGAATGATTATGTTTTGGGAGAAAAAACTCCAGTTGACTATTACACTGTTGGTGGAGCTGTGAACTCATCCAACCTTTCTGGAGAGCTATTTGGAACTATGCCCAAAGGGCAACAAAAATGTGCATACCCTTTGACCCAGCAATACCACTATTGGGTCTATACCCTGAAGAGATGAGGAAAAAGGGTAAAAACATTACTTGTACAAAAATATTTATAGCAGCCCTGTTTGGGGTGGCAAAGAATTGGAAATCCACTAAATGTCCGTCAATTGGGGAATGGCTTAGCAAACTGTGGTAATATAACTATTGTTCTATTAGAAACCAGGAGGGATGGGATTTCAGGCTAAACCTGGAGGGATTTGCATGAACTGATGCTGAGTGAGATGAGCAGAACCAGAAGAACACTGTACACCCTAACAGCAACATGGGAGTGATGTTCAACCTTGAAGGACTCGCTCATTCCATCAGTGCAACAATCGGGAACAATTTTGGGCTGTCTGCAAAGCAGAGTGCCATCTGTATCCAGATAAGGAGCTGTGGAGTTTAAACAAAGTGCAAGGACTATTCCCTTTAATTTAGAAAAAAACAGATAGCTTATTGTCTGATCTTGTTACCTCTTAGACTTCTCTTCTCTTTAGGGATATGATTTCTCTCTCATCACACCCAATTTGGAACAAGGTACAACATGGAAACAAAGTAAAGACTGACAGAGTGCTTTCTGTGGCGGGGGGAGCAAGATTGGGGGAAAAATGTAAAACTCAAATAATATATTTAATAAAAATAAATTTTAAAAAAATTAAAGAAAAAGAAAAAAAGAAAAAAAAACGCCAGTTGGCAAAAGAGATGCAAGATACAGTCGATTCAGAAACTGGTCAGGCTGAGATCCGAACCATGAGAGCAGAGATTCATAGAATGCAGGTTAAACTTGCACAACTGAAGAAGCAGCAGGAGAAAATGATATGAGAAATGGAGCATCCATCTCTCACAGGGAGTCCTTTGTGATTCGGGGAGAAGGTCAAAGCAAGAGACAAAAAACTACTTACTAGAACCAATTTTCACCACCAACAAATGGAGCTTAGGAAGAAAATCAGAGAAACTCAGAAGTTCACTGAAGAATGTGACCAAAGCATCTCTGAGATGCAAGAAAATCAAAAATCCCTAAGTCAATCCCTTGTAGAAAAGCAGAAAAAGCTTGCCAATCTACAGAAAGAGGCTGACCAACTTGATACCAGAATCAGCAAGCTCACAGAACTTAAAAGACAGAACTTTACAGAACTGGTAATGCTTCAGAACCGTGCAAAGTATCTCCAGGCTGTAAAGAATGGAAAATATGTATGCCAGTACTAAGCTGAACAAACACTGAAGAATGAAAGGAAGAAACAGGAAACCCGAATGAATCTCATATGCAGCATTCTAGACCATGTTGCAAAAGGCTGCACTTCAAAAGCTCAAGCAAGCAATGTCAGCCAAGCCAGAATTAGATCCTTCTTAGAGAGGACAGGACAGGTTACATCTCCTGAAAGCCAGTATGTGAGACAGGAAATCTGTTATTTTTAACTATAGAGAAACATATTTTAAGAGTTTCTCTGGAAACAAAGACAGGGGAATATTTTATGATATATTACCAGGCCAATAGAGCAAGATCTCTTAATATCTCTTAAAAAATCATAGTCAATATCTATCTGAAACCATCAACAAGCATTATATTCAATGGGGAGAGGCTAGAGGCATTCCCAATAAGATCAGGGGTGAAACAAGGGTGCCCATTATCACCGCTACTATTCAATATTGTATTAGAAATGTTAGCTTCAGCAATTAGAGAAGAAAAAGAAATTGAAGGAATTAGAATTGGGAAGGAAGAGACAAAACTCTCACTCTTTGCAGATGACATGATGGTCTACCTAGAGAATCCCAAGAAGTCATCCAAAAAACTACTGGAAACAATTAGCGATTTTAGCAAAATTGCAGGTTATAAAATAAACCCTCATAAATCCTCCACTTTTATATACATATATATATATATATAATATATATATATTATATATATATATATATATATATATATATCTAGCAAGATACAGCAGGAAGAGCTAGAAAGAGAAATCCCATTCAAAGTAACCTCAGACAATATAAAATACTTGGGAGTCTATTTGCCAAGACAGACTCAGAATCTTTTTGAAAACAATTATAAAACACTTCTCACACAAATTAAATCAGATTTAAATAACTGGGCAAATATCAATTGCTCATGGATAGGTAGAACTAATATAATAAAAATGACAATTCTACCAAAACTAAACTATCTGTTTAGTGCCCTACCAATCAAAATCCCAAATAATTACTTTAATGAGTTAGAAAAAATTGTAAGTAAATTCATATAGAGAAATAAAAAGTCAAGAATTGCTAGGAGTTTAATGAAAAAAAGTGCAAAAGAAGGTGGCTTAGCCCTACCTGATCTAAAATTATATTATAAAGCATCAGTCATCAAAACTGTTTGGTACTGGCTAAGAAACAGAGTGGTGGACCAGTGGAATAGACTAGTTGTAAAAGCAGGAGATGATTATAATAATCTGCGGTTTGATAAACCCAAAGAGTTCAGTCATTGGGATAAAAGCTCCCTCATTGATAAAAACTGCTGGGATAATTGGAAGTTAGTATGGAAGAAACTTAGATTAGACCAATACCTCACACCCTTTACCAAGCTAAAATCCAAATGGTTACAGGATTTAGACATAAAAAACAATGCTATAAGCAAATTAGAAGATCAAGGACTAGTTTACCTGTCAGATCTATGGAAAGGGGAGCAGTTTATGACTAAGGAAAAGTTGGAGAACATCACCAAAAGCCAATTAGATGATTTCGATTTCATTAAATTAAAAAGCTTTTGCACAGATAAAACCAATGTAACCAAGATCAAAAGAAATGTAGTGAATTAGGAAACAATCTTTACAACTAATGATTCTGACAAAGGACTCATTTCTAAAATATACAGAGAACTGAGTCATATTTTTAAAACAAAAAGCCATTCCCCAATTGACAAATGGTCAAAGGATATGCAAAGGCAATTTACAGATGAGGAAATCAAAGCAATCCATAGCCAAATGAAAAAATGCTCTAAATCATTAATTATTAGAGAAATGCAAATTAAAACTTCTCTGAGGTACCACCTCACACCACTCAGATTGGCCAATATGACCAGGAAGGATAATGATCATTGTTGGAAGGGTTGTGGGAAATCTGGGGCACTATTACACTGTTGGTGGAGCTGTGAACTCATCCAATCCTTCTGGAGAGCTATTTGGAACTATGCCCAAAGGACAACAAAAATGCGCATACCCTTTGACCCAGCAATACCACTACTGGGTCTATACCCTGAAGAGATGAGGAAAAAGGGTAAAAACATTACTTGTACAAAAATATTTATAGCAGCCCTGTTTGTGGTGGCAAAGAATTGGAAATCCAGTAAATGTCCTTCAATTGGGGAATGGCTTAGCAAAGTGTGGTATATGTATGTCATGGAACACTATTGTTCTATTAGAAACCAGGAGGGACAGGATTTCAGGGAAGTCTGAAAGGATTTGCATGAACTGATGCTGAGTGAGATGAGCAGAACCAGAAAAACGCTGTACACCCTAACAGCAGCATGGGAGTGATGTTCAACCTTGAAGGACTCGCTCATTACATCAGTGCAACAATCGGAAACAATTTTGGGCTGTCTGCAAAGGAGAGTGCCATCTGTATACAGATAAGGAGCTGTGGAGTTTAAACAAAGTTCAAGGACTATTCCCTTTAATTTAGAAAAAACAGATATCTTTTTGTCTGATCTTGTTACCTCTTAGACTTCTCTTCTTTAAGGATATGATTTCTCTCTCATCACACCCAATTTGGATCAAGGTACAACATGGAAACAAAGTAAAGACTAACAGATTGCTTTCCATGGCGGGGAGTAAGATTGGGGGGAAAATTGTAAAATTCAAATAATATCTTTAATAAAAATTAATTTAAAAAAACATAGTCAAGTAATCTATGAATTTTTCACTCCTTTGAGTACAAATACAAAACCCCTGAATACAAATCAAAATGTCCATGTTTACAAATTAAAGGAAATAGTAGTTTCATTTATTTTGAGGGTTCTACACATCAGAATGGCCCTAGGGAAATGTTATTTGTCTTTTTGTCATCACAGATTTTAGCAGCTTGAAGCATAAAGGACAAAGGAATAACATGTCTTGGCAGCAAAGATCCTTTTAAAAAAAACTATATCCTTTGTCTTACTAGCAACTTTCTTTAAAATCTAGAAAGCATGTTTTTAAGAACTTAGACAATTATTTTTACTCTTTGGAGGCTCATATAACAAAAGTCTAAAGAAATCATTTCTTTCCATAGACACTAAAAATATAAGAAATAAAAGGTCCTCAGTCATTTCAAACTTATACATTAAATTATAATTAAACTTAGAGTGACTACTTAATAAATACAAATGAGAACTACAATAACACTATAGCTTTTAATATTAGAAAAATTTGTTAAGATGGCGACATGAAGGGATCCAGTCTTAGGAGCTCTCTGATAAAAACTCATAAACTAAGGACTCTAACTAAACTTTCGAGAGACAGAACCCACAAAGGGACCCAGTGAGGCAGTTCTCCTACTCAAGGTAACCTGGAAAAGAGCAGAAAGGCTCTGCTCCCCGGGGTCGGAGGGGCAGCCCCCCAGAGGGGTGGCCCGCCAGAGCCAAAGAACGCCCCAGGGCACTGGGAGCCACGGCTCATAGCAGCGGGGGAGTCTCCTGAGCTGCACCCCGGGGAGCACCAGGCACAAAGTGGGGGAACAGTGGGGACCTCGGCCAGAGCGAGCACGAGGAGCCCAGCCCTCGGGGCACACAGCAAAAAGCTTGGTCTCTGAGCAGCCCAGACCCGGAAACAGAAGCAGGTGGAGCCAGTAAGCAGGAGCCACCAGGGCATGAGCCCATTGAGCTGAGGGAGGGGAGTGAAGAGAGAGAGAGACTGCAGAGCTCTGTCCTCTGCCCCTGGAACAGGACTCTGGGTGACCACATTCAGATCCTGATCCCAGTCTAGGCCCCCCCCACCTCAGCCCCGTGGCAGAGGGGGGCGCTTATGGTCATTCACAGACCAGGAGGGAGGACAGAACCTCACACACTGAGACCCTTGTGGGAGTGTCCCAAAAGCTCAGGAAGCACCCCCAAAAACAGGCTTAGGCTGGGAAAATGAACAAGCAAAGAAACAAGAGGAAGACCACTGAGAAATATTTTGCAAATGAGCCCAAGAACGATCAAAATACTCAGTCTGAAGATGAGGAAGCACAAGCTCCTGCATCTGAAGACTCCAAGAAAAACAGAAATTGGGCTCAGGCTATGATAGAGCTCAAAAAACACTTTGAAAATCAAATGAGGGAGTTGGAAGAAAAACTGGGGAAAAAAAGGAGAGAGATGCAGGAAAAACATGAAAATGAAGTCAGCAGCTTAGTAAGGAAATCCAAAAAATGCTGAAGAAAATAGCATGCTAAAAACCAGCTTAGGTCAAATGGATAGAATAGTTCAAAAAGTTATTGAGGAGAAGAATGCTTTAAAAAGCAAAATTGGCCAGATGGAAAAAGAGATAAGAAAACTCTCTGAGGAGAACAAATCCTTCAGACAAAGAATAGAATTCAGGGGGATTGATGAATTTACCAGAAATCAGGAATCAATACTTCAAAACCAAAAAAATGAAAAATTAGAAGAAAATGTGAAATATCTCATTGAAAAAACAACTGATATGGAAAACAGACTTAGGAAAGATAATTTGAAAATTATTGGAATACCTGAAAGTCATGATCAGGAAAATAGCCTTGATATCATTTTTAAAGAATCACTACAGGAAAATTGCCCTGATATTCTAGAAGCAGAGGGCAAAATAGAAATGGAGAGAATCCACCGATCCCCCAGAGAAAGAGATCCCAAAAAACCAACCCCTAGGAATATTATAGCCAAGTTCCAGAACTCCCAAGTCAAAGAGAAAATATTACAAGCAGCCAGAAGGACACAGTTCAAATATCATGGAGCTGCAGTCAGGATCACACAGGACTTAGCAGCAACTACATCGTAAGCTCATAGGGCTTGGAATGCAATATACTGGAAGGCAAAAGAGCTTAGAATGCAGCCAAGAATGAACTACCCAGCAAGGCTGAATGTCCTCTTCCAGGGAAAAAGATGGACTTTCAATGAACCAGGGGAATTTCAAATGTTCCTTTTGGAATGGCCAGAGCTGAACAGAAGGTTTGATCTTCAGATACAGGACTCAGGTGAAGCATGGAGATTGGAGGAGAGGGGGGAAATATGAGGGACTTAATGAGGATGAACTGCATGTATTCCTGCATAGAAAAATAACACTGATAATACTCCTATGAACCTTCTCAGTTAATAGAGCAGGTAGAGGGAGCTTTTATAGTTGAAGCACAGGAGAAAGCTGAATTCGAAGATAAAATATGGTGTAAAAATGGAGTCAATAGGAAAAAAAGGGAAATGGAATGGGAGAAAGAAAAAGGAGAGGGGGAATAGTCCAAGATATTTCACATAATAAGATTTTTTTTTTATTGCAATGAGCTATTGCAATGATATGGAAGGGGGAAGGCAAGGGGGAATGAGGGAACCTTTGCTCTCATCAGAGGTGGCTAGGAGAGGAAACAGCAAATATACTCAATGGGGTATAGACAACTGGAGTAAGAAGGAGGGGGGAGCAGGGGGAAGGGGTGGGGATGTGAATAAAGGAGAGGATGGACCATGGGGGGACAGTAGTCAGATATAACACATTTTCTTTTTTACTTCTTGCAAGGGGCTGGGATTGGATGGCCTGCCCAGGACCATAGGGCCAGGTGGATTCTGGGCCTAAGGGGTGGTAGGGGAGCTCGGGGCCTCTTGGCCCCAGGACCAGGAATCTGTCTGCTGCGCCACTCAGCGACCCTACAGCAGAGTCAGAGTGAAAGGAGAGAGAAAATAGAGTACATGGTAGTGGAGAAATAAGAAAGGAGGGAGTTGCGATCAGCAATGGCAACGTTGGAAAAATATGGAAGTAACTTTTGTGATGGACTTATCATAAAGAATGTGATCCACCCACGACAGAATTGATGGTGTTGGAACAAAGACTGAAGCACATTTTTTGTTATTATTATTTGGGGGAGTTCAGGGCAAGTGAGCCTGGGTGGCCTGCCTGGGACCACATAGCAGGGTGATCTTTGGGTGTCTGGGGCCGGATTTGGACCCAGGTGCTCCTGGCTCAAGGGCCAATGCTCTGTCTGCCACCCAGCCACCCCTACTATTATTACTATTTTATTTTATTTTGGGTCTTTTTTTTCCTTCTTTTTGGTTTTTGCAGGGCAGTGGGGATCGGGTGGCTTGCATGTCACATGGCTGGGTGATTGTTGGGTTTACGAGGCTGGATATGGACTCGGGTGCTCATGGCTCCAGGGCTGGTGCTTCGTCCATTGCGCCACCTGGCCATACCTACAATTATTACTATTATTTTTTTATTTTAATTTTTTTTTCTCCCCCCCTTTACTTTTTCGCCCAAGCAAGTCTATCTATATTCATGGGGGGAGGGGTATTTTGTTTACTTGTAAACAAGTATATTTTATTAATGTAAAAAAAAATTGTACAAAATGAGAATAAAAAATAAATTTAAAAAAAAAGAAATATTTGTTGTATTTACCACATGTTCCCATCATTTTCTCCACATCAAAAGTTGTGATGCTTTTCTCTCTTCTTTCAATTTCTAACTGCCTACTTCTCGAAACACTAATATAGTACAGAGAAAATGCTGTTAAGATATTTTTCCTTAAAAATTTTTCTCAGTAACAAAATAAAAAAATTAATATAGAAAAAAACAGAGGGGTGGTGTCGAGATAAATATAATTATAAGATGATGATACTTGTTTCAGTTTCCTTCAGTTTCCTCAGCTATTGGCCAATCACTGAACTTCTCAATTCCCACCACCATGACTATCCCCCCAAAAAACTCTCAAAAACTACAAACTACAGAAAAGGGACTAGTAGAGGAAGTTCCTCACTGAATCTTTATTAATAAAATCATAGGTCCAATCCAAAGGAAATGGGAAAAAGTAAAGAAATTCATGGTATTGGTTATATGGTATTTAAAACACTAGGAAATCTTTTACAACTAGCACTAGCCTGATGTTAGTCCCTCTTCTACCAACATTTTGGTTTTTTCAAATCCAAAGCTCTCTAAACTTATTTCCCCTTCTTTTATTAGGGCTAGTATAATTTCTCTACTAAAGGAAACTAAGAGAAGTACTATAAATGCCTTTTGCTCAGGCTTTTGTATTGTATAAAATTGATTAGTGCCTTGATTTAACTATCTGTAGTTAGAAATATTGTGAAATCAGTTTGCTTAAAATGAAGAGCACTTTGGCCTTGGGAAATAAATGCAGTCCTGGAAGAAGTAATGATTAGTGCCAAAATCTGACTGAGAGTACACAAAATAATCTACAAAAATATAATGATGAGTAATGAAGATAAACAATTTGTAATTTGAGCTTTTAATGTTAAGAGAAACAGCTACTGAAATTGAAAAAATACACAAACTTACCAACCACTGATGCACCTCTTTCTGCAAAAGCAAGGGCATATGCTCGTCCCAATCCTAATTTAAAATAAAAACAAAAAACTGAATCAGTATTATTTTCCTTTCCCACCATACTCAAAGCAAGTTTTATAATAATTAATAGGAGCCCAACTGCAGTACCAAAATTTAGAAAGTAATGAAAAAAGTTAACATTAGATTATTATTATACTGAATAAAACTGTTGAAAAGTAAGCTTTTCAACACTAAAAACTGCCATTCAAATGAGTTATTTTAGGGTCTGAGTCACTTAGAAAGTTTAAGGAAATTAGCAGAAATAAGAATCTAAGTATTTCATATTCAAAAAAGTAGAGGCTAAGAAATATATCTGAGTATGATGGTTTTAAGAAACTCAAGTTACCCTAGTAAAAATCAAAGACCTGTAGTTTAATAAAAGATTCCTCTCCAAAGGGAACAAAGGTCTATGATCAAGAATAAAAAAGAGGGCAGCTAGGTGGTGCAGTGGATAGAGCATAGGCCCTGGAGTCAGGAGTACAAAAGAAAGAAAGAAAGAAAGAAAGAAAGAAAGAAAGAAAGAAAGAAAGAAAGAAAGAAAGGAAGAAAGAAAGAAAGGAAGGAAGGAAGGAAGGAAGGAAGGAAGGAAGGAAGGAAGGAAGAATAGATAAGAACTTTCTCCCTGATTAGTATCCCCAATTTTCTCCATCCTCCCTATGAAATTTAAGTTATATTTCTCATGCAGAACCCGGTAGGGGGAGGGGGCATCAATCACTTCTATCTATAAGGCCCTTGATTCTCATTTGAGAGAACAATTCATTTTCCTGGCACTTACCATATAATTGGCATGTATAGCATAAGTATTCATTGCCTCTTGCTTTTACCTCTAAAACTAGTTATAAAGGCCTACTCCATCTTTGTCCAAGAAAAACTTCATATATAAAGTGCACATTTGGGCCCACATAACCCAAGGAATACAACATTCCCCTACTCTTATCCCCAACAAAGTGCTCTCAAAGACACTTTGCTGCACTCATCACCATCTCTAAACCACCACAAAATGGTGGTGACATGACATTTTTGGGACTTATCCTATACAAAAAAAATCTAGAAAGTTATCTTTTATAATGTTATCACCATAATCTGGGGAGCTGTGATATCATGGCCCCCAAACTAGTTTCAGATTGGGAAGGCTACAGTTTCCCACTCCTGTTTCCAATTGATTAAAAAAAGATATTCTTTAATAAATAACTATTTTTAAAATCTTAAATAAATTTATTTAACAAAAACAAATTTGAACACTTAAGTCTTGTGATTGGGTTTCCTTTTCTCCTCCCTAGTGTGGAAATAGGGTTACTGCTATGATTATTCATTTGTAAAGACACTGTCTACCAAGAGAAGTAATTGAAATGAGCAGAAGAAACTGATCAAGTCTCCTCATTTTTTTAATTTCTCAAACTAAAGGAACTCTCATTCTAATTGCTTTTGTGAGAAGTCCTGCTTTATAGGGCTTTTACTCTAGTTTCTCCTAAATAGACTATAAGCTCAGTAAAAAGCACATTTTTTTTTGAGAACTGATCTTTTAATGTCTTTTTACAGGGGTTTTGATACCTCCCACTGTGCTTCCCCAGTACTCAAATCAAAACTGACTTGCTAGATTGAAAGTTACTCAATGACTTCCATGTAGACAATTATAAGAGTTTCTAATTTGTCCCTTCTTTTAAATCTCTCATTTTCCTCCTCAATGTGTGTACTATGTCAATAATCACCTCTTTAATCAAATTCAAATTGAAATCATTTCAAATTCAATTCAATCAAATTCAAAATGAACAAAAAGCCTTCTCTAATACCCAGATTCAGGATTAAAAAGAACCTTAATCATTAATACCATTCTCTTTTATATACAGCTCTGCCAACTGAGCCAGTCTTAGATCCTAATGTTTTCTTTTCCACAATTTCTCATATCATACCATACCTCTTTTTACCCCAGCATAAACCCCACTGTAAATATATAAACCTATAAATTTCTTCTTTTTGCTAGCCCAGATCTAGCCAGGATAGGAATTCAGTTCCACTCTCAACCTAAAATACAAATGATTTTCCCCAAAATTTCCTAGTAAAAGTTTCTGCTGAACTAAAATCAAAAGGGATTTCCACACACTAGTCTGAATAATGAAGAACATCAGTGAATACCTAGAGACCAAAGGCAACAAGAGTTGTAATAGGAACAGTCCTTATTAAAAAAAATTCACAAAGAATCATCTGAACCAAAGGATGTGGACAGTTGTAAAACAAAAAGGCAGAATGCACCAAGCTAGAAAAAGGACAGAAAGAGACAGTTCTTTCATTCCTTTCACATTCTTTGAAGTTTTCTCATAAAAAAAAAAAGGTATGGGGAGGGGAGAAAAGAAAAGTTACAAGGAGGTATAAAGTGACTATGACTGGGGGGGGGTTCATTTTCAATATCTGTAAAATGAGGGGGATAGACTGATAACTCAAGTACAGAAGTGAGGTATATGTGTGGGATCAGGTGTGGCAAATGATAACAACTCTCAAAGTCCTTCCTCTAGAAGCAGAGCCCTCACCCAGCTCCCTTCCAAAGCAACTCTCTGCTCATCAGGTTTCCAGGTGCTGCTTCCTTCTAGAATGTAAGGTACACAAATCCACAAGTGAGCATAAACATTCTCTGAAGCTGCCTCCTCCCTGAGATAATTATCTCTTCAAATTCAAGTCTGACTTTCTGCTTGTAATTGAAAGCCTTCTCTGATATTGCCATTAGCACATTTCCAGAACTAGTTCTTTCTGTTTATGATACTTCTGGCTTCTGACACTTCCAGCTGTAACTCTTTCCCGAGTTGAAATCTCAACTCTGAACCTTGAACATTCCACTGAATCCCTTCCATATAAAAATCTACAATCTTATATATAAATAAGGATAAATAATAATACTTAAGAGGGTTGAGCCTGGAGTCTGGCAGTTGAAATCTGCTCTCGGACACTTTGTAACTGTGACATTAGGCATGTTAGCTTAACCCCGTTTGCCTCAGTTCCTTCTTTGTAAAACAAACTGGAGAAGGAAATAGCAAACCATTCCAATATCTCTGCCAAACGACAACAAAAATTTCACAGGGTTTTTGTGGGGATCAGATATGTTAACTGTAAAGTGGAATGTTTGGCATTGAGTAGGCACTTCCCCACCTTTCTAAAAAAAGAAAAAAAAATGACTTGGAAATAACATTAATTTGACTTCTAAAGGTTCCCAACTATAACTTATAACTCTGGTCCCCTGCTTGCAAACAATTTAGAACGTCCTTGAATTACCTCTTACTATTTCAATCAAAAACAGTTGTTTGGGTTTTTTTTTTTTTGAAAACGAATTTTTGCTCCAAAAATAGCTCCTAATCATAATTCCTTTCGGTAAAATACTAAATTCCATATAGCCCACAAGCGGTCCGAGAGATGAAGGACTGGCCTCGGAATCTCCATCTCCTTTAAGGCCTCGAAAATAGCAGGTACTTCATAATTATACCTTGGCGCGCCCGAATTAATGAGTAATCAGGAGGTTTGTGAAGATTACGTTGTCCTTTGAACAGTGGACGCGGGCGATATTTCCAGCTCTGGGTTGGTAGCGACGTCACACAACCTTTCAACCCTGGGTTGCAAAAGCCACCAAACAGGCAGGTCCAAGAGCCGTTTTCGGGCTAGCCGGCGGAAATGGAAGTAGATTCCAACTTTCTACTAATCGTTTAAGGACACAAGTCAAAAAAAAATGTCAAGTGTTGCTTTTCTAGTTCAGGAGTCAGGGGCGCAGAGGACTCTCTTCCGGGGCAGGAATACGGTTAAAAGTCCTAGAGGAAGGAGCAGGGAAAGCGAGGAGGGAGACCAAGGGGGGGGGGGGAGGCTGTGCATTTGGACCGCTTAACGTCATTTGCAGTCGGGGCCTCCGTCACCAGCCTCCGGGGCCCACAACTCGGCGGTCGAGGGGTCGAGGGGTCGAGGTCCCCCCCACCCCCACCCTGGGCCCCCCCCCACCCAGTTTTCCCAACCCCGAGGCGGCTCTGCAGCAGCGGGGGGGGCTTAGCTGACGAGGTGCGCGCGCACCCCGTCGCGAGGGGGCGTGGGAGGGGGATGGGGAGGAGCCCTCCGAGCCACCCGGCGGTCGCCGAAGCCGCTTGCTCACCTCCCCCCGCACCGGTGACCAGCACCACCCGCCCGTCGAATCTCAGCTGCCCGTCCATAAGTGTCGCTCCCAGACACAGGCACGCCCGCAAACGCCCGCACAGAGCTCTTTCAAGCTTCTGCAGGACGGGGGAGGCGGGGCGGGGGCGGGGCCCTAGAGAAGGCGGAAGTTAACCGAGACCAAGCCTGTTAGGCTAGGAAGGAACGGAAGTGCTGCTGCCTGGCCGCAAGGCCGCTTGGGAAATGTAGTCCTCCCTCGCCTCTCGAGCCTGTCCCCTACCTGGCTGAGCTGCCGGTTTGACACACAACGTCTGAATGATCAACTTTCGGGCATAAGTGTACCCCAAGCGGAACGAGATTATGGAGAGACGGCCATAAGGCGAGACTAAGCAAATAACCTTCTTTCCCGTTTGGGTTGGGAAGTTGGACCTACTTCAGAGGAAAGAGCCCGGGCTGGATTTCTACTTGTTTAACTATACTGTCTGAGCGCGCTCGAGCAAACGCTTTTTTTTTTTATGTAAGGCAATGGAGTTAAGTGACTTGTTCAAGGTCACCCAGCTAGGTAAGCAAAATATGCTCCTGAATTTCAGCTGATCATTTGGGAGCGTCGCTTTGATTATAATGCCTTACAGGGAGATTTGTGAGGTCCCCAAGCTCCCGCAGCCATCGGCCAGGTAATGGGCATAAAGTGGAAGGGGCCCCCAGGGGCGGCCAGGTGGAGTCAGGAGGACTTAATAATCGCTTAGTTCTGTGGCCTCAGACAAGCCACTTAACCCCACTGTCTTGCAAAAAACTAAAAAAAAAAAGTTCACTAATCCTGGATCTCTGTTCTCTTAAATAGGGCAAGATAGATTGAGAGAGAAAACGTTCCTGCTTGTGTAAATCTGGAAAAGTTTCTTGTAAAAGTGATGCAGAGGAAATGCTAGGGAGAGAGAAAATAGGCTAGCAAGTAATTAAACTCGCAAAATGGTGAAGTTTGGGGTTCCCAAGTTGAATGAATTCACCAGAGACTCAATAATCAGAAACGAGGGACAGGCAAGTTTTATTATGCACTGGCAAGGTTATTGCAAGGATGCTGAACCCTAACGGACAGGCAGCTAATGGGGGGATAATGCTATATAGCTTTTATAAGGAAGCAGGGCACAGTGTACATGCAAGAAGGGATGGGGACGGCTAGGTGCTACAGTGGATAGAGCATCGGCCCTGGAGTCAAGAGTACCTGAGTTCAAATCCAGCCTCAGACACTTAATAATTACCTAGCTGTGTGGTCTTAGGCAAACCACTTAAATCCATTGCCTTGCAAAAACCTAAAAAAAAAAAAGAAGAAGAAGGGATGGGGTTCTGTGCAAGTGTAGTTTAATGGAGTGTGTCAGGATGCTCAAGGATAATTAGCTCATTTTGGATAACTGTTTGTAATCTCTATATTCTTTGTTGGCCTCCTTCAGGTATCCTACTTAATTGGCAATATATAGGGTCCCCTCCAATATGTTACATTTCACTCCTTCCTCAGAGTTCTCTGATATGCTTTAAGAGAGAGTTATATTTTCTTCTCTATTTGCTCAAGAAACCACTGATTATGTTCCCCCAGTTTTGATGACCTCCCTGAACTTCACATCCACTTAAACACCTAATCAGCAGAATACTAGCCTTTACAAAGGAATATTTTACTTCCAAGATATAACAGGAGCAAATATACAAATATCTCTTTCCTCTCTAATACATGGGGGCAAACCTAAACATATACCATTTCAGTCTCTAGGAAAAGAAGAGGGATTAGATTTACTACTTAACTAAGTTCCCATATAGCACCTTGAAGGGTTAATACCCATTCTTATCCTGGGCAAGGTCATATGCTGGTTCCCCCCACCCAAGGTCCCCCATCACCTTTGCATGAACTTGGTTGTCATTGCATGTACCAGATACTCCCTTTAGGAACTAGCCATTCCTGGAGATTGAATCCTAGGAGGGTTGGCTATCCAGCCAGAGGTTCAACGTTTAATTAATTTCAGAACCTTGGACTCAAGTCTTCCCAGGTCATGCACGTACTCTTCACATGTCCTGGTTAAGTGCCAAAAAAGCTTATATAAGTCTATTGGCAATGTGCCACCTTTGTCTGGGACCCCTTAAAAATCCCTAACATTGGCCAGCTCCTCAGAGTTTCACCCACGGGAAGGACATTTCGCCTGGGATATTTTCCCAATCGCAGTTCGGAAGGCTGTACCCTGGAACTCCCCAGCCGCTGTTGATTCAGATACTGGTGCTCCCCAGATTGGTGATGTTTTCTTTTAATATCTATCTTTATGTAGGCTTTGCTCTTCTTTTTATTATATTGGGACTTATTGGTTACTTTTGCCGTAAAACTGATTCATTTCTACCTGTTTTATAACCATTTTATTAAATATATTTTGTTTTGTTTTATTTTGTTGGTATGAAGGTGTCATTTTGTAAGAGCAAATAGAAATCAAAACTCCTTAATCAAACACACCTTCTCACAAGGTCCAAGTTAAAAGCCTCTCTAGACTTGAGCCCCAGACCCCGTTCTCTCAGGAATTTCCTTCTAAGTTAACACAATATCCAAGCTCTCTATGCCTGGAGCTTCTAGGAACAAGTGATGAAGTCCTTGGAAGCCTTAGGGCCACAGTGCCTAAAAGAGAAGCTGGGAAAAGTAGCTCTTCTCCCCACCCCCATTTAGTTCATGGTGCCTGTGTTGTATGTAAAGAGGATCTTTACACTCTAAGTAAAGCTGAAAAGAAAGGAGGAATGTCTCAAGCATTTTTAAAAGACACACTTTGGTTTGGCTACTCAGCCAGTGGACAGAGATTGCTCTTACCCCCAAGATTGGAGAATAAACATTGACTTCCCCCAGAAACAAATCCCCACAGTTTTCTACATGAGTACCTCTATCATACATGGTCTGGGCATGATCAAAGCCCTGTTTCATTTATTGAATGTCTATTCATAGACCATTATTCTTCCTATCATTTCTTTTTAATCTCCCAGCGTTATGGTTTGTTTTGCTGCTGTCAATTCTTTCCTAGACTTCCTCTTAAACCATCCTCTTTCCTATGACCCTGCCTATTTTTTGTAAAGTTTAATGAATGTCTACACCAGGCTTCTGTCTTGTGTGTGTGTGTGTGTGTGTGTGTGTGTGTGTGTGTGTGTGTATCTGTATCTGTGTACACAATCTTCCATTGTCACATTTAGTGGAGTGAAATTCATGAGAAAACTACCCCTCTGTCTCTTCTCCATGTTTATACACTCTTATTGTATACCACCCACAATAGTTCTGGCGTGGGTCTGGACATGAACTTACAAGAGTCAGATCAAGTAGAAATGTACCCAAACATGCAAGGTTGGCATGTAAGGATCTACTAAATTTATTTTTGGAAACTCAGACTTTTTATAACAAAATCTTATCTCAGGAATGATCAGTTAAAGGAGACCCAGTTTCACAATTTCCTGAGTAAATTTACAATATTTTTTCTTAGAAACCTGCATACTTCTCTATCAGAAAAACCTTTACAACCACCTCCAGAGCCACAGATTATCCCAGGTCAGGGTTCACTGGAGAGCCAACAAATCTATACAATGAGCAATAATACATACATATCTCAGATGGAAAGAGTCACCAAGGATATGTGAAAATCATTCCCAGCGGCTGGCCCTCTACAGTTGTATACCCCAAATAAAAAACATAGTAAATTTCATACCTTTTCTTCTTCATTTCATCTCTAGTGTATTAATTTTTTACTGCCCTTTATTTCTTCTCTTAAGACTAACAATACAGAACAAAATTATCTCTTAGTCCCTCTATTTGTCTTGTTTTATTCCTTTTTTAACTCTTGTAGACTTTAGAATACTGAACAGTCACTAACTAGTCTTTTTTTCTGCTCCAAGAAAGTAAGCACTTCATGATCATTTAACACTTTTCAGATGTTCAAACATATTTACCTTTTTAGTTTTTCTCCTGTTTTCTCTTGTACTTTCATTGCAAACTATTCAGTTTTGACCTTTTGACAAAGAATGATTAAAACTCCTCTATTCAATTAAAGATATATTTTTCTTCTAAAGGATTATTCTTAGTCTTGCAGGATGTTGTTTTTGGTTGTAAACCTGTATCTTTTACCCTTTGAAATATTGTATTCCATGGCTTTCTGCCCTCTAGTTTTACTGTCCTGTGTGAACTTGACTATGGTTCTTTAGTATTTAAATGCTTTCTTTATAGTTGGTTAAAGTAGTTTTTTTTCCCTTTCACCTGAGAGTTCTAAATTTTGAATGATCATCTTGCAAAGTAAATGAAGATAGAGAAAGAGAAGGAAATATAATCAACATTTATGATCTGTATTTGAAGGGATGTGCTCCTTTTCACTCTATCATCTCTCCCTTTTTTTCTAGCCTATCCCAAACCATTGATTTTTGTAGTTTCTTACTTTCATTTTAATTCCCCCTTTCTGATCCATTCTCCAAAGATAAAGTTTGTTTTGCTATTCCCTCCCCAACTCTACCCTCCCTCTTAAATCTGCCTCTCTCCTTTCCTTGTCCCCACTTGTTTTCCTTTTGAATAGAATATATTTATGCAACAAATTCTGTGCATTGTATCTTCCTTTATCCAGTTAGATTAAGGAGCTTCATGAGATTCCTCAAACTCCAAACTACATTATTTGTATGGTTTTCTTCTTATGCACCTCAGTTGAAAGAAATAGAAAACTCTTACCCCTTATTCTGCCTTTCTTTCACAATACATTCACCTTTCCTCCCTCTTAAAATCATCAGAATAGAACAAATTCACCTCCAGGGCCTATGTTTGCTGTTCATTACTCAATATATGACCTTTGAATATAGTGGAATTATTTACATGTGTAGTCCTCTCTTCTCCGCCATTGGGTTTTTTTTAATATTAATTATTTTGATGTCCTTTTCGCTAGAGTATATTTAGTCCCCATTATGATCTTTACCATGACTATTTTCATCATTTAATCCCTTCTAATAACAGAAAAGGTAGTTTTTTGTGTGTTTCTCTTCACTCATGTTTGCATTTGACTTTTGTCTTTTCATCAAGAAGACATAAACATTTCTCTTTTATTAATGATCCAGTTTTTTCCCTCCCAAATTATACTGTTTTTCAGACTGTTATTCTTGATTGTAAGCCTTTATCAAAGCATTGTGGTTTCTTGAAATATCATATTCTTGATGCAGGGAAAAGATGTAGAGAATTGTAAATGTAGCAGAAGCAAAATCTGTTAACTGGGTAAAGGTTTCCACTCTTGAGATTCTGCCTCCCTTGGACACTGTTGCTTGTATCCTGTCTTCCTTTGACCCTGTTGTATCTTATCCTCCATTTCCCTCTGGACTTAACCTTGGCCTGGACACTGGCAGGCAGGAAATGACATGTTAAAAATTAGACATCAAATACCTTGAGACAGGAAGGGCATATAGATGGCCATTGGAAGTTATCTGGCTCCAAGGTGAAAAGACTACACCCCAAGCAAAAGGAGGGGGTACTTAACAAGAAGCACTGCTGCTTTGAGCTCTGACTTCTTCTGCTTCCCATCCAGAAGGATGGGCTGTCCTCTGGCTCTTCATTTAAGCATGTGGAGCTCCCTGGTCTTCACCATGTGGCCTGGTTAACCCAAGCCTCATGGCTGCCTGCCCTTTTCTCTTGATTTCTCTCTTTCTTTCACAATTCTCTCTTTCTTTCACAATTCTCTCTCACTCTCTCTCTCTCTCTCTCTCTCTCTCTCTCACACACACACACACACACACACACACACACACACACACACACACACACACACACACACACACACACACACACACACACACACTGTTCCTTTCCAAACTTCAGCTGAGCCCACCAGCTGACCTGCCAAGATGAATTAGCAATCCATGGGGTCTTCTCTTTAAACTCTTCTTAGCTTTTCTATCACTTTCTTATGTGTTGTAACTTCTTTTAATAAATCTTTATTTTCTTTCCACACCTGCATTCCCAGATCTTAATTGTGATTCTTCACAGGCAGTACTGAACTCAATCTAGTGGCTACATTCTGAGATTTTTCTCTCCTAATGTAGCAGTTGCCCACCAACCCTTTTAAACTCTGTTAGGCTGCTTACAATATTTTTTTCTTTGATCCAAAAACCCTGGATTTTGACACTCTTGGTTATTTTTACTTTGAAGATTCTTTCAGGAAGTGATTAGTGATTTTTTTTTTAAATTTTCATTTTATCCTTTAGTTCTAATAGCTCTAAAAGTTTCCTTCTGTTTTTCCATGAATATACTGTCTAGGGTTTTTTTGGTTTGATTTTCAGATTGTCCCACGATTCTTAAATTATCCCTTTCTTTCAGGCTAATCATTTTTTTTTATTTTCTTCTAATTTTCCATCTGAGGATTTTTATTGGGTTCTCCCTTCCTGATGTCTCCTGAAATTATTTTTGTTCTATTTTATTCTCTTCTGAGTTAATTTTTTTCTATTTTTCAAGGAGTTCCCTACATAGATAAGGTTTTCCAATTACTGTTTTAATTTATTTATTCTCCTTCTGATTTTACCTTCCTCAATCACCAATTTCATATACAATTTTTTTTTACTTTATTTCTTTCACCCACTTTGAGTCCTTGTGGATAAACCTTTCCTTTTTAAATCTATGTTACTATCTTTTTCTGCTTTCCCCCTTATACTCTTGAGTCTTATGTCATTGTGTTTACTTATTTCTCAATCCTCAGTTTCTAGTTTCAACTTTGTGCCTGGTTTTGTCTTCATTTCAGAGTATGGCTTAACTTTCCTGACATGTTTGATTTCACAGCACTATAAAATTCATACCTTTTTTGTTCCCCTATTGCCCAATGTTCCTTAGTCAGAGTACCATAGGTTTCCCATCCCCCTAATTCATTCATAGTTAAAGCTCTGCAGATTTCTAAGCCTCCCTTAAGCATTACCTGATTGCTTAAGTGTATTGAAGGCTTCCAGATTCCCCAGACTGGGGATGGGAGGGTTGGGTTATGGGGGTTGGTTTCATTAGATCACTGAAAACTTCTTGTCACCCAGAGTATTATCCGGAAAAGACCCATGGGCTTCTAGCTCAGCACAGCATGCCCATTACCTGTGGGATTCATTGCCCCTGGAGATTCCCGGTCAGCACTCTAGGTTTCAGTCTTCACAAATCACCCCAAGTCATATTGCTGAGGACTTTATATTCTCTAGAGAGTCCTTGGTGAAAGCACTGGAAGGCTTTAGGCCTGCTTACCTGTTGGTTTCCTGGTAGGCATCCTTCTTAGTGACTGTAGGCTTCTTGCTTTCTTTTTAAACAGTTCTGGGCTGAACTTTTTTCCTCTTAAGATTTTTTTTAATATTAATTAACCTGATACTAGAATATACTTTTCTCCTTTATGATCTTTACCATATCTATCCTAATTAGAAGACCCTTGGCTATATTTCTAAGGTCTTTTCTTGCTGCTAAAAAAAAAATTCTAAAGCCCCCAAATCTCATGACCCTATAACAATGTGAGTTGTACATAAAAATGCTATGAGAATTCAGAAAACACAAGGGCAGCTAGGTGGCGCTATGGATAGAGCACTGGCCCTGGAGTCAGTAGGACCTGAATTCAAATTTGACCTCAGACACTTAATAATTACCTATGTGACCTTGGGCAAATCACTTAACCCCCTTGCCTTACAAGATAAAAAAAAATAAAAGAATTCAGAAAACAGAGTAAGCATTGAGGACTGGACTATAATCAAAGAAGTATATATGGAAAGAAATAGAACTTAAGGTAGAAGGCAAAAAAAATTGACAAAAAAATGTGGTATTCAGATAAGAACCCTCTGACACTTTTACTCGAACATTTTAGCATCTGTTGGAAGAAAGGAAAGCTGAATCTACTCTCTCTCTCTCCCATCCCAAATGGTAATAACTATGAATCTATAGACATGGAACTTTAGATATAGATGTGGCTATAAAAAGTTCATTAGGTATGGAAATATGTTTAATTTGATTGAACATTTTTCCCTTTTGTTCTGTTTCTTCTTTCACAGTATAACTAATGTAGAAATATGCTTACATTGTTGTATATGTATAACCTGTATCAGATTGCTTACTGCCTTGGGGAGAACAGGGAGAAAAAATTTGAAACTCAAAATATTATAAAAAATAAATGTTTAAAACTATCTTTACATGTAACTGGAAAAATAAAATACTATTTATAAAAATGATTGCATATGTATAATCTATCTCAGATCACTTACTCTCTTGGGAGGGGGGAAAGGGAAAGAATAGAGAAAAATTTGGAATTCAAATTCTTATAAAAAAATGAATGTTGGCAACATTGGGCAATGATCGACTATGATAGACTTAGTTGTTCTCATTAATAGAGTGATCAAAGACAATTCTAAAAGACCTGCAAAGGAAAATGCTATCCACATCCAGAGAAAGAAATATGGAATGTGAATATAAATTGAAGCCTAATATTTTCACTTCTCAAATTTATTTTTGACTTCTCATGGTTTTCTTTTTTTGTTCTGATTGTTCTCTCATGGAGTGACAAATATGGAACACTGGGTAAAAATTGTATATATATAACCTATATCAGATTACTGGCTATCCTAGGGTGGGAGGGAAGGAAGGAAGGATGGAAGGGAGAAAACTTTACAAAAATAAATGTTGAAAATTATCTTTACATATCATTGGAAAAATAAATAAAATAAAAAAAAATAAAATCCCCCAAAATGAATATAGAAGAAAAAATTGAGATATGAGTCAATAAAGGCTTGAACTTGAGTGCAAAAAAAAGTTTACCAGAGTTAATCTTAAGCAATGTTCCAAGAGTACTTTCTAAGAGTATTATTATCATCAATATCCATTGTCTCAATTTGTTTCTTTTCTATCTCTGTTACCTGTCATTTGATCTCTTTTCTTTTTTCCCAGAGGGCAGCTACAAGGTACAATGAATAGAGCACTGGTCCTGGAGTCAGGAAGACAGGAGTTCAAATCCAGCCTCAGACATATGACATGTAACACTTTCTAGCTTTATTATCTTGGAAAAGTCACTTAGAGATATCTCCTGATTCATATCTAGTAACTGGATCCAGGTGACTCTGGAGGAAAAAGTGAGGCTGGTGATTTAGAATGGCACCTTCCCTCATCCAAATCCCTGATGATATCATGGTCTTCCTCAAGAATGAAGGACAGGTGGGTGGCTAGGTGGCGCAGTGGATAGAGCACTGGCCTTGGAGTCAGGAGTACCTGAGTTCAAATCCAGCCTCAGACACTTAATAAGTACCTAGCCTGTGGCCTTGAGCAAGCCACTTAACCCCATTGCCTTGCAAAAACTAAAAATAAATAAATGAATGAATGAATAAACAAACAAATAAATAAATAGATGAATGAATGAATGAATAAATAAATAAAATAATGAAGGACAGGCCTTCAGTTGGGGAATGGCTTAACACACTGTGGTATATGTATGTCACATAACACTATTGTTCTATTAAAAACCAGGAGGGATGGAAATTCAGGGACTGGAAGGGTTTGCATGAACTGATGCTGAGCGAGATGAGCTGCAACATGGAGGTGATGATCAATCTTGATGGAATTGCTCATTCCACCAGTACAACAATTTAGAAAAAAAATCTTATTATGTAATTTTGTTATCTCTAATACTTTATTTTTCTTCCTTAAGGATATGATTTCTCTCTCATCACATTCAACTGACATCAATGTATACCATGGAAACAATTTAAAGACTAACAGATGACCTTGGGCAAGCCACTTTTAACCTCATTGCCTTGTTAAAAAAAAAAAAGACTAACAGAATGCCTTCTGTGGGGGGGGGAGCAAGAATGGGGGGGGGAATTGTAAAACTCAAATAAATCTAAAGAATGAAGGACAGGGACAGCTAGGTGGTGCAGTGTAGATAGAGCACTGATCTGGAGTCAGGAGGACCTGAGTTTAAATCTGACCTCAGACACTTAATAATTACCTAGCTGTGTGACCTTGGGCAAGTGAATTAACTCCCACTGTCTTGCAAAAATAATAAAGATGAAGGACAAGTATTTTTTTTTTTCAGGAATGCATCATAAAGATAAAACACCTTCAGGGTACAATTACTATACCAATCTTCTACTCCTGTAGATGGCGTATGTTCCTTTAATTACAAAAGCAAAACCCTTTTAATCTTTTATGTTCTAGGTGTTGATTTTTTTTTGTCCTGGTGGACCAAGATTCTTATTGCCCTTCCTTGTCAATGACAGTATTCCTTTCTGTAAGTTTGTCAATCATTTTAAACTCTGGGAAGAAATCAAGCATCACTTCCCTATTCCTGACTTGGGAAATTTACCCTTGGGTGAGATCTTTCTCTTTCAGTTTAGCCTTTTTCAGTTTGGCAGAAAGCACACAGATATAATTCAGCCCTCTACTAACTCTCTGAGAAGAATAGTGGCCAAGCTTCTGACCCCAACCTCAAATTCTCTCCTGTCAGGAAATAAAAGTCTTGGGGGGAGAGGGGGAGAGTACCAAAGGGAAAAAAAGAGGTATCTATTCAGCCTCCCTTTAAGCCACACAGCAACAATCTTATGTTCCATATGAGAGATAGTACTCTCCACACACATTAAAAAAAATAGGATTATTGACTTAAAACCAAAAGGAAAAAAACAGAGGCCATCAAGCCCCTGAGGCACAGAGTGGGTAAGTACCCTGTTCAGGATCACACAGCTAGTAAGTGTCTGAGGTCACACTTGAATTCAGGTCTTCCTGACTTCAGCGCCAGCACTCTAACCACTGCACCATGCAAACAAACAAAAATAATCCCAGGCACTGAGGAGCTTCCATTCTATTGAATTAATTGAAGGATTCCTTTAAATGGGAAATTCTTTTAGTGTATTTCAATGATTGCAGACTGATTTGTTTACCATTTAATAGAGAAACTAGAAGAGAACAAGAGGGGAAGAAACCTAAGATTAAAAAATTGAGAACTACTACCAATTGAAGATGAATCATAAACAGTTAAAATTGTTGTTTAAATCAATTAGAAAATATTGTTTGAATTACAAAAATTCAATTTACGTGGATTTTAAGATGATACAACTGCTGCATAAATCACAGTATATAGAGCTTCATATTTGTGTGCTTTAAATTTTACATGTGAAGCATTATACTTATTTCCTCAGTATTATCACATAAGTATAACTTATTGATGTTACAATTCCTAGAGGATTAACTGTTAGAGAAACATTAGGAAAGATATTTAATCCCTAATTATAATTAGTGAAATTTTGCTGTTTTTAAAGTAAAATTTCCTGTATTATGATATGCTTTAGTTTAGACTACTGGGATGAACTATCACAAAAACAATAATAAAAAAATACATATGCAGTAGTTTGAGAACTCCTAAAGTGGATTTCTGTGCCTAGGGAAGACCTAGAATATAAACTGGGTAACCCTCCTGACTCTATCCTCAAAGTGTTATTTTCTGTATGGAAAATTCCCCATTCAGTTGATCCTAAACCTTGCCTTCAAAATTCTGTGACTACATAATTGACTATCAGATGTCATGCCTAAAATCAAACAAAACTAATTGAGTTTTTCCCTGTTATATAACTATATAATAAAATTTCTATAATCAAGAAGTGTTTTAAGAACAGTACTAAATCTATTAAATAATAGATTGATACTGAAACATCTCTGAATTTATATAATAGGATTAAAGTTTGAACATTTTATAATTTTAATCTATATTTATGGTCAAATTATAAAATAGGGATGATATCCTCCAAAGAGGGAAATGATTGGATAAGATAATAAGATAAAGTTATAATATAAAAGTTTTTTAATTGATTGAAATTGTAAATTTTGAGAAAAATAATAGGATTAGATTATTTTCTCTAAGAACAATATGTGTGTGTGTGTGTGCATGTATGTATATGATTGCTTTCTGAATTTGTCATAGAAATTCAGACTTTGGATATTTTTTGTTATTGTTTTGTTTTTTATTTTTAGGTTTTTGCAAGGCAAATGGGGTTAAGTGGCTTGCCCAGGACCACACAGCTGGGTGATTATTAATTGTCTGAGGCGGGATTTGAACTCAGGTACTCCTGACTCCAGGACCAGTGCTGTATCCACTGAGCCACCTAGCCACCCTGGATATGTTTAGTTAATAAGTTCTAAGGTTTTATTAATTAAGAATTAATTGGATTTTACATATAAATTGTATTGATAATGGTACAAAAAGTGAAAATATTTTCCCATTTTCAAGTATCTTTCTGATAATTTTGTTTTATTTATCTATTTCTACTTTTTTGATTTTTACAAGGTAATGGTATTAAGTGATTTGCCCAAGGTCACACAGCTAAGTATTAGGTGTCTGAGGTTGGATTTGAACTCAGGTCCTCCTGACTCTAGGGCTGGTGCTCTATCCACTGCACCACCTAGTTGCCCCTTTTCTGATAATTTTAAAGGCAGTAGAGCAGACCATTAGTGAACTTCCTTAAGAAAAAAAACCCAGTAGAACTAGACATTTATAAGAGAATTCTAGCAAACATTTTATCAAATACAGGACTTAGGTAAGGATAGAAAAAAACAAAAGATTGATAAACTAAAATACTCTGGTTTCAAAACCAGAGAATAAAATTATATTAGATCAAGTCAGAACCTCTGAATTTGGAACCAAAGAAGCAAAGCTAACTTTCTTACATGTATAAAAACAGAATCATCTGAAGAAAACCCAGGTCCTGATTATATAGACACAAAAGCAACTGACATTCTGTTATTATATACTCCTTTTATTATATACTAGGACTCTGATTCAAGCATGTGATGACATTTTCTTACTCTAACATTCTTACTACCCCCTCACTTTTAGCAATAAATTACCTGAGATACACTTCCCCAGTAGTTCTTCTCAAGGAACTAAAGCCCCATAGCATAGACCTGTCTCTTCTTTATTGGCCATAAAGGTAGAAGTTCTTTCAAATTCCCTTGCTTTGGCCAAAAAGAGAAATGAACTAAGACCCAGAAAGCTGGCTGTGCCCTGAGTTTCACATAATTATAATCCTTTGAACTGTGGAAATGATTCTCCCTTAGGCATCCACTGAGGGATTAACCCAAATCCATTTTTATCTCTGACATGTTCACAATTACTGTTTGTACTCCTCTTCCCATCACAGAACTCTAGTTCCATACACCACAGAGTAATCATGACTCCAAGACTTGAGGCAATACTGTTTCCACAGTAATTCAAGACTTAAAAATGATTATGTAATGATTCAGTCCAGTAATTACATAAGACCTGTAATTGATTTGGCATGTTAAGTCTTTATTCTTAGGAGGGAAGACTTCCACCTTTTGGTTGTCTGTTTAAGTCCTGTCATACCTGTCTCTAGCCTGCCCTGTTTCAACTCCAGTCACCCATAGGTTAAAGGCAAGTGAGAGGTTCAGATGACATTATTATAGCTAACATTTTTAGTAAGATATTGAGTGTCGATAATTGACATATTTTCTTCACCCCAATTTTATTTGGGAAGACTTTGAGCTTATTCCCATTTCAGATAATGCTTGTTGGTAATTTTAGATAGGTACTACTTTTCAATTAATGAAAACTTCATTTGTTACAATATTTGCCATTTTTTTAAGGTTTTTTTGCAAGGCAATGGGGTTAAGTGGCTTGCCCAAGGCCACACAGCTAGGTAATTATTAAGTGTCTGAGGCAAGATTTGAACTCAGGTGCTCCTGACTCCAGGGCCAGTGCTCTATCCACTGTGCCACCTAGCCTACCCTGCCATTGTTTTTAATAGGAATGGCTTATATGTTGTCAAAAGCATTTTTGCCCCTATTAAGATGATTAGATTGTTTTTGTCAGTTTAGTTATTGATATGGTTAATCAAACTGATAGTTTTTCTAATATTGAACCAGCCCTACATTCCTGGTATTAATCCTACCTGGTCATAGAGTATGATTTTTGTGATATATCTCTGTAATCTCCTTGCTAGTAAAAATGTTGACATAGTTTTCACTAGGGAAAATGGTCTACAGTTTCCTTTCTCTGTTTTTGCTCTTCCTGGTTTAAGGTATCAATGCCATATACGAGTTGTAAAAGGAATTTGGTAGGACTCCTTGCCTATTTTTCCAAATAGTTAATATGGTTTTGAAATTGTTTCTTGTTTGGTAGAATTCTCTTGTAAATGATCTAGTCCTGGTGGTTTTTTCTTAGGAAATTCATTTCTAACTTGTTCAATTTCATTTTCTACCAGCTAGGTGGCATAGTGGATAAAGCACTGACCTTGGAGTCAGGAGGATGGGAGATCAAATCCAGCCTTAGATACTTGACTCTTACTAGTTGTGTGACTTTGGGCAAGTCACTTAACTCTGATTGTCTCACATCCAGGACCATCTCTAGTCATCCTGAATCATATCTGGCCACTGAATGGCTCTGGAGGAGAAAGTGAGTCTGGTGCCTTAGCACAACATTCCCCTCACTCAAATCCAATTCATGTGCTTATCATGGTATCACCTCCCCGATGTTGTGATCTTCTTCAAAAATGAAAGTCAAATTTTCTTGCTTTTGTTTATAACTTAAGTGCTTAGCAGAGTTCTTGACAAATAGGAAACTTAAATTCTTGTTAACTTTTGACCAATTGCTGCTTTGAATATGATTATCAAAGTTATTTATATAGCCCTGAACTCTCTCCAATGTCCTATTGGGCATCTCAAACTGGACTTCCCAAATGCATCTTAAACTCTACATGCCCCAAACAGAATATATTATTATTTTCCCCTAAATTCTCCCATTCCAAACATTACTCTCAAGGCTACCACTATCCTAATGACCCAGGCTCAAAACCTCAGCATCATCTTTGACTCTTCACTCACACTAAACTCACATAACCAATTCATGAGTAAATCTTTTCATTTTTACCTTCTCAACATCTTTTATAGCTTTCTCCTCTCCATTTACATAGCTACACCCTTGTGAAAGTTCTTTTTAACTTGTACCTGAATATTACAAAAAGTTTCTGGTTGGTCTCCCTGTCTCAAACCTCTCTCCACTCCAATCCATCATGTCCTAAACTTCCTAAAGTATGGATCTGACATGTTACTTACCCTTCTACTCAATAAAATCTAGTGACTCACAATTAACTCCAAGATCAATTATAAAATCCTTCAAAATCTAATCTGTTCCTACTTTATGTAATGGTTCAGTCCAGTAATTATATAAGACCTGTAATTGATTTGGCATGTTAAGTCTTCATTCTAGTGACTTATAACTTGTAACTGAATATTACAAAAAGTTTCTGGTTGATCTCCCTGTTATTCCTCTTTAAATTCTATGATTCAGGTACACCAACCTTGTTGTTTTTTATATTCAGCACTTGATTTTTAAGTTGTTTTTCAGTAATATCTGACTCTTTGTGACCCATTTGGGATTTTCTTGGCAAAGATATATTTTCTTCTCCAACTTATTTTACAGATGAGGAACTGAGGCAAACAGGGTTAAGTGACTTGCCCAGGGTCACAAAGCGAACAAGTGTCAGAGGCCAGATTTTAACTCATCAAGAAGTTTTCCTGATTCCAAATTCAGTGCTCCATCCCTTGTACCACCTACCTGCCTTACATGCAATACATCTGCTAATTCTATGCCTTTTCATTGACTAGTCCCCCCCATGCCTGAAATTTTTCTTAACCATCCTTTGATGCTCTTGTCAATGGCCACCTTCTTTCCTGAACTTCCAATTTGAACTTCCAATCTTCAGACTTCATATGCCATTTGTTTTTAAATTACAAATAAATAAATCGTACATGCAACTATACCTTAACTGAAATTTGAATAGTTCATTGGAAGGAAGGGTTTCTCAAATGTAGTATCACTGAGTTCTGTCCCTTTACAAGAGTACCTTAAATCTAGGATAAGTTTGAAATACTGAGTGGGTTCCTGGGAGACACCACCAGAGAAGAAAGACGCAATGTCTTGGCGATTTTCCAGTTCAGGGGCAAGTCCTTTGCAGTTTTGGTCAGGTAAGATAAAATGTGTTATGTGATTAGTTTGAATGCATGTATAATAAAAGCTAAGAATGCTTTACATCTTGGGGGGCATAGCTCTAGATGTCAGCTAGATTTGACATTTCCTGAGGAAATCTTTGGTGAAAGTATAAGTTAAAGAGTATGAAAGTGAGAAAATACCAAGAATGAAAGTAGTCTGGGTAAATCTGCAGCTCCTTTTCTATAGTTCTGACCTAGATGTTTGTATGTGTCTCTCACAGTGCTTTTTACAGAGTAGACATTTATAAAATATATTTTGAATGAATGGTCCTATTCAGTAAGGCAATTTTTTAAATTTTATATTAATTTTTTCCAATGATCACATATTTAGATTATCTTCTTCTCACCTTCCATACTACTAGAAAGAAAAACAAAAGAATAATGAAATCCTCATAACAAATATCCATGTTAAATATAATAAATTCTCATATTGGCAATATCACAGAGAAAAAAATGTATATTTCAATCCAAATATTTAGTACTTCAGTTCTGTTACAAGGTAAGGTAGTATTTTTCATCATCAGTCCTTTGGAATCATGTTTGATCATTGATCAGAGTTCATTTTTATAATGTTGATGTTTTTGGTATAAATTGTTCTCTGGATTCTGCTTACTTTAGCCTGTATCAGTTCATACAAGTTTCCCTAGATTTCTCTGAAAACCTTCATTTTTATCATTTTTTATAGTCCAGTATTATTCCAGGGAGGGGTAGCTAGGTGGTTCAGTGGAGTCAGGAAATTGTTATTCGGTGGTTTCAGTTGTGTTCAACTCTTCATGACCCCATTTGGGTAATTTTCTAGGCAAAGATACTGGAGTGGTTTGTTATATCATTCCTGAGCTCAATTACAGATGAGGAAAATGAGGAAAACAGATGAAGTGACCTACCTAGATTCCACAGCTGGTAAGTGTTTGAACCTGGATTTGAACTCATCTTCCTAACTCCAAACTAATACTCTATCCACTATACCACTTAGTTATTGCAGAGTCTGGAAGACCTGATTTCAAATCGTTCTCAGATACACACTACTTATGTAAACCTGGGTAAGTCATTTAACCTCTGGGTAAATCACTCTAGTATCTTTACTAATACTTGGTGTGCTATGGTCCATAGGGTCACAAAGAATTGGATAAGATTAAATAACTGAATAACAATTGTTACATTACTTTAATGTACCATAATTTCTTTAGTCACTCTCAAATTGATTAGCTTCTCCTTAGTTTCCCATTTGTATGCAGATTATTAGATTATTCTTTTTTTTTTCTTTTTTTTTTGGTTTTTGTAAGGCAATGGGGTTAAGTGGCTTGCCTAAGACCACACAGCTAGGTAATTAGTAAGTGTCTGAGGTCGGATTTGAACTCAGGTACTCCTGACTCCAGGGCTGGTGCTCTGTCCACTGCACCACCTAGCCACCCTTGGCAGATTATTCTTAAAATAAGTAAAGTATTTAAAAGGGAAAACATAATTACTCAACTATAACACTGCAATGCTCCTATTATAGCCCACTTTGGATTTGAAAACAAGGAATTATGTTATTTCTGTATTTCCCACCATTCTCTAAGACTAATTTGCAGAGAAAGTAATGATATATCTTGCTAGAGGGTGTTCCCTTATCTGTGAGTTCCTGAAGAAGTCAATGGAGTCAAAAGTTCAGCCTATATCCCTAATGTAAGATAAAAGTGATTAGATAAGATGATAACTTTGAGTTCACTCATCCTGCAAACTTTGTGTCAGAAGCTTTTATAACATGAAAGGTACAAGTTTATTTTAGGGAACTTCTTACCACTCAGTTTTGTAGGTATTCTAAAAAATCCAAGAAAATAGATATCTAATTGCTACCCACTATACTAATATCAACTCCCTTCTCTTTTTCTATTTTATTTGTTTGTTTTATTTTATGGATTTTGAGGGGTTGGTTGGTTTAGGGTGTTGTTTGTTTGAAGTAGAGAAGAAATCCATTTATCAAAGTTGATAGCAAAACAGAAATCAGAAAAAGTATACATAGGAGAATACATACCAGACAACACAGAGTGAATGAACTCTATCACTGGGAGTGAGGTAACATCTCAGAGAAGGGAGAGTCCTGGTTCTTATATAAGAGAAAATTTTCCAAAGTCTCTAGTGTAGGAAGCTGGGAATAAGGATATATGGAGACTGCCAGCTCCTCTCATGTCATCTTCTTCCCATTCTCTTCCTTTAGTTTCCTGAAGTGGAGTTAGCATCTTCCACCTTTTTCTCTCAAAACTGAAAGCCAAAATTATTCAAAGTAGAGCTGAAGGAGACGAGACTTGAAGAGCCTGATGCTCTCCTCTCCTCTCCTCTATTCCCAACAACTCTGCTCCATCCCTTACACAAGTGCATGGTCAGTGATCTCCATCAATTCTCTTTTCAGATTATCATATCACAAAATTAAGGGAAAGTCCAACAGGGCAGATTACCTAAAATCTCTCTTATTAGAAATGTCCTGAGAGGAACTGAAACCTTTCCACCAGCAGAGGGCAATAAATAATCATGCAGCTTAGAACAACTGAAAAAAATGAGCTTTTGCAACAGCTATAGTGACAGAGGAATCCATATGAAGGCCTGGGAGTTATTAGATTGTTTTTGTTTTCTTTGTTTTTCCTTTTCTGTTATGCAAACATCCTAGATTTTCCTCTCATTTTTTTTGTTAAATTTTTATTTCTTTAAAGTAATGGGGTTAAGTGATTTGCCCAAGGTCACACAACTACATAATTATTAAGTGTCCAAGGTCAAATTTGAACTTTGGTCCTCCTGTCTCTGGGACCAATGCTCTAACCACCGCGCCACCTCTGCCATTCTTACAATAACCCCTTCCACCCCCTTCTTCAAAACTGAGAACTGTGTGCTTTCAAAAAGCAAAGGTAATTTTCCCCCAATTTTCAGGTTGAGGTTATAATAAAAGAAATTTAAAAACAAAACAAAACATACATGAGTCTTTTATGTCTTTATTCATGATATATAGGTCATGAGGAAAATTCAGTTCATCAAATTTTTACTTAACACTTTTGTATGCATTCACTAAAACTCTCAGGAATTTTGTATGTAATTTTGGCATATATATGAGAGAGACTTCATTGGACGAGAGACTTCAAAGGATTGTCTTATTCTACCAAATCAAATATTTTCTAAAGCCACCAAACAATGAGCACAGTGAGATCTTGTTTTGTCATTTATATGGTCATAAAAATATGATCTGTTATGAAATATCATTTGTGGAAATATATTTGTTCCCTTATACTTTCATCAAAGATCTTGTTGATGAACATGTAGACTGTTCTCAAAAACAATTTTATAGACATCAAATTAATCCTGAATCTCACTTTGAAAAAGGTTCATTTTTTCAATAACAGTATTCTGGTAGTGCTGTGAGTAATGAAATACTATAGAGTTAGAAAAACTTAGATTGTATAAACTCAAAGAGAGATGGAAAGGTTTGATGGTAAGTATAAGTAGATTGAAACATATTACTAATAAAAATTTACTTAGGGGAAATAAAATACAAGTCGTCATCAGAGAAATGTATAACTGTAAAAGACAGAAAAACAAATAATTTAATGGACATTGGATGTGCTTAACTGAGATACATATTGTCAAGAGATTTGGGGGAATGACTGGAACATGTTGATTTGAGGATTTATGGAAGGACGTGGACAAAAAATCACACAGGATAAGAAGATGTAAAAGTGTTATGAACTGCCCCTCCCATTGGAGGGATTACCCATATCTATGAGACCATAGATACATAGAAATACTAAACATGTGCAGTACTCTAAGCTAGTCACTGCTCCTGGCCTTGAGGATTTATAGTGAATAGATAAAAATGGAGACAAAATAACTATAATACAATTTAAAATTAGATAAATATATATAGGATAGATGAAATAGAAATATACAAGACATTTGAAAAGGGGGGGGAAAAACACTTTTGTCTATAAAGGGAAAGAGAACTGCCGGGTTTTTATTTACAACGCCGGCTTCTTTATGCTAGTCCGTCCTCTTACTCACCAGTCCAACACGTGATGAGTCTTCGGGGTACCTCCGGCCCCCACTCTTTGATGGGGGAAGAACCAGACAGAGCGCCTGAGGTGGATAATGAGTCTTTATTCTTCTGTGATCACATCCCGCTTCCTCCCCACCTCTCAGCAGACACTTTTATCCCCTCTGTCCTCCCTCCCATGAACTCTTACTCAATGAGGGGCCGAGTTCTGTAACATTCCCTTATAAGGTGATTATGTTTCCCCCGCTAAGCGACCGCCAAGCCTCTTCCCCCCGCCCCCAACATCTCCCCCTTTCTGTTTTACAAGGTTATCACTTGGTGTGACCTTAAGCGGTGCTGAGGTTAGCCTTAAGCGGTGTCATTTCTACTGGCCTCTGATAGCCGGGGGCAAGGAACCCTGTCTTAGGTCATCTCCTTCAACCCAGGACCTTGCCCGTCCTAGGCGCCCGACACCCTCAGGGCCTGTCTTAGGTGGCTGGGTCAGGAGAGGTTGCCCGTCTTGGGGTTTACCTCGTCTTACCCCTAGGTGTCACATGTCATGCATGGCGGCTAGCCAGACTTGGGGATCCTCCCCCGTCTCCATGGCCATGAAGGCTTTCTGAGTAAGAAGCATATATAGCCCCTCTGTCGCCTAGCTAGGCGGCAGAAACAGACAACAAGTAGGGTGATTCCCAGAATCAGCGTCCTTGTTCACCCTCAAGGGGGTATCCTCCCGCCATCTGGCAATCCCTCCATGGTATGGGATCCTCGATGTCTTCCCCTGTGGCCACACATGAGGGGCCCCACCGAGGAATCGTGAAGTCCCGTTGAGTTTGATTCACCAGGGGTCGCCAACCCAGAAGGCCTCGGAGCTGGGTCCCCTTTTTTTGTCCCTGCTGGGCTGAGCCCCATCGATGTATTGGTCACTAGCAGGCGAGGGTAGATCGGGGAGTTCCGTGCTACCGGAAGGGGAGAGGGAATAACTCGGAGTATTCCCCATGTCGGATTTCCTTCAGATGGAGCACCTCCAAGGATCCCTACGACGATCAGAAGGCCTGAAAAAGGAAGAAATTCCTCTCACCCCGTAGGGTTGGGCATTAATCAAGGTCTCTTATCTTGTAAACAGGGAGCCATCTTTCTGGCTCTTCTATCTTATCCTCGGGATGAAATGACAGGTGGCCCTGTCTTCTGTTCTTTACCGTTACAGGGCCATGCCAACCTCCCTCTTCATCTCTCCACATGACTTTAGAGCCTGGTAGGGCCTTGGTGGGAGAGGGCAGGAGTGTTGGTTCTTTCTTAGCATGTCCTTTTGGGGAGAAAAATCTCTGGGCGGCTGTAGTGCCGTCATCCCTGACTTGTAGGAAATTCATGGTAAATAGTACCTGAGACAGGTCTGAATAGGTCAGTGACCTGCCAACTCCCCCTTTCTGTTTAAAGAGCGTAGTTTTGAGTGTGCGATTTGCTCTTTCTACCAAAGCTTGGCCAGTGGGATTGTAAGGGATCCCGGTGGAATGGGAAATGGAAAATTCTTTGCAAAAGGAAGCAAAGGCTCTCGAGGTGTAGGCGGGCCCATTATCGGTTTTGATAGCCGAGGGGACGCCTAAGACAGCCATCTGGGCATATAGATGTGAGAGAACGTGTTTAACAGCTTCTCCTGGCTGTAGAGAGGCGAAGGTGAAGGAGGAGAAGGTGTCCACCGAGACATGGATGTACTTACGACCCAGGTGAGTAATGTCCATCTGCCAAAGAGCATTGGGGCCGTCCCCACGTGGGTTAGACCCCTCCGCGGGGAGGGCTTGTCTAAAGGGAGCACAAGAAGTGCAGGAGTGCACAATTTGGCGAGCCTCCTTCCGGGGAATGCTGTATAGGCACCGGAGCGACCTGGATGACAAGTGATACTTACCATGTGCCAGCTGGGCAGGTGTGGACAGGTTTAACAAGAGAGCCCTATCTGCCTCCGCATTGCCCTGGAATATGGGGCCGGTGGAAGAAACATGAGAGCGCACGTGAAGAACAAACAGGGGGTGGTTTCTATCACGGAGGGAGGATTGCAGCTGTGTAAGGAGTGGGCTAATGGAAGAAGTCGAGGAAATGAAGGCATCTTCTAAACGAGGGATTAGCATGGCACAATACATACTGTCAGTAATAAGATTAAAAGGGGTGTCTCTGTAGAGACAGAAAGCCTGAAGTATAGCATATAGTTCATTCTTCTGAGTGGAGTCAAAGGGGGTATCAAAAATCCAGGTGGCGGGTCTAGCAGGGTCATGGACCACAGCACGGCCCAACCTGGTAGCGTCAGTGAAGACATTAGGGCCGGTCACTGGTTCTGGGGACACTAGAGGGTGCGGGCGGGAAAGGTGCAGTTCAGCGAACAACTCTAACCACGGGAGGTGGCGTGAGTCTGGTCTGAGAGAGGGTAGTCAGGACAGTGGCCCAAGCGATAGATCTATCAACTAGCGAGTGGGTCACCTCCTCTGGGAGGGTAAAGTTGAGGACAGGCAAGAGGCCAAAGAGACGCTGGCATCGCTCTGAGGCCTGAAGGCAAAATAAGGCCAGGGCCTCCCACCGGTCCCGGATGATGCTCTTAGTGGTCCGGGGGTATAGCCATTCAAGGCATCCATGTCTCTGGAATAAACATCCCCAGCCCAGGGAACTGTCCCCCAGTGTGTGGAAGAGGACAGGCGACTCCGGGTCGTATTGAACCAAGAAGGAAGAGGTTCTGCGGAAAATTTCCGAGAGCGCCTGTCTTGCCTGGGGGGTCCAACTTCTAGGGGATGACAGATGGGAGTCGCCTTTAAGGACATCATATAGAGGTTGCATTAAGAAGGATGGGAGGGGCATAGCGGGACGCAGCCACTGTATGGCGCCAACAAGCCTCTGAAAATCATTAAGAGTAGTGTATCCCTCGACGTTGATCGGAGGAAGTGCCCTACTAATCTTTCCCGGAAAAATCCTATGCCCCAAGTAATCATAGGGGAAATCCATCTGTACCTTTTCCGGGGCTATGTGAAGCCCCTTCTTGCGGAGGACATGGGTGGTGCGTTGCAAGCAAGCCCGAGCCCCCGTCACAGAAGGTGCTGCAATCAAGATATCATCCATGTAATGTATGAGCATGCAATTCGGGAATTCTTTTCTGATAGGATGTAG
Organism: Macrotis lagotis; assembly: GCF_037893015.1. Lineage (NCBI taxonomy): Eukaryota > Metazoa > Chordata > Mammalia > Peramelemorphia > Peramelidae > Macrotis > Macrotis lagotis. The sequence goes on along the minus strand of NC_133666.1, from coordinate 158,368,413 downwards.
CAGAGTATCCATGTAAAGCTGGCACAGGGTGGGGCTATTGGCCATTCCCTGCGGTAGGACGGTGAACTGATAACGTTTACTGGGGGCTTGGAAATTGATCGCGGGGAGGGAAAAGGCAAATTTTTCTTTGTCCTCCGGGTGGAGGGGAATGCTATAGAAGCAGTCTTTAACATCAATCACTATAATAGTCCACCCTTGCGGGACTGCAGTGGGCATAGGGAGACCAGGTTGGAGGGTCCCCATGGGTACCATGTTGGCATTTACTGTCCGAAGATCAATCAACATTCTCCAACTCCCCCCTTTCTTTTTTATGACAAAGATGGGGGAGTTATACGGGCTAAGGGACGGTTCCACTTTGTTCTCGCGCAGGAGGGTCATTACTATGTCTGTGAGGGCGATGAGCTTTTCTTTTGTCAGGGGCCACTGCTCAACCCAAATAGGTTTCTTATTAATCCATGTTATTCTGGGGGAAAAGCTCATCTCTAGAGTGGCCCCAATTAATTTCCCCGCAGGCTATCAGGGGTGGCAAGTGTCAGGTTAAGCTGGCTCAAGATATCTCTACCCCATAATGCATAAGGGAGGTCGGGTAGGCACAGTGGGGTGAAGAGTCCAGATTCTTCCAAAGCTGACCACTGTAAGGCGTGTGCTGCTTTCATGGCAGATCTATTGCCCCCCACCCCCGTCACTGCTTGAGGGCTCTGTAGGAGTGGCCACTCGCGCCTCCACTGTCCCCTATTTATGACAGAGCAATCGGCTCCAGTGTCAATTATCCCTTCGAGCTTCTGATTTTCCACCGTGACGGTTAACAGTGGTCGCCCAGAGCTGACCGGGTGGACCCAGTTCACATGAGCGGGAGGGGCCCGCAAGGGCAGCGCCTTTCCCACCTCTTGGCCCTGTTTTACCAAGGTGGGAAAGGGGTGGGGGTTTGTGACCCTTACGGATGTGGGACTTCCGGGACCAAAAATGACCTGGGTATGGGTGACTAAGTCCACATATCTCTCAGCCCCTGTAATGAGCGCTGGGAAAGTAGTCAGCTCGATGGGAATCATCGAGGTTTCCCAAGGCCTGATCTCTCTCTGCTGTGTCCCTTCTCTATAGTCAACCCTCACGGGGATAGTCACAGTGATGGGGCCGCTGTCTTCGAGCACGGGGGGGGGGGGGGGGGGGCCCGCGGCCGGGCCCCTCCCTTTCCCTTTTCCCGACTTCCCTTTGGATCGGCAGAACCTGGCTATGTGACCTGGCTTTCCACAGGAATAACAGGTCGGAACTGAAGTGGAGGGGGGCCGCTGCCTGCACTGTGCTTTGAGGTGCCCTGGCTTTCCGCACCCAAAACAGGTGGGTCTCACCTGCATACCGCGAAGGGCGGTCAGGAGGCTATCCTCCCGGTTCTCCATGGCAGTCACTAAGGCTTGAATTGAATCCTCGCTGGGCATGTCCAGCAATTTGTCAACAATTTCTTCTAATGAAGCGTCGGGGGGAAGGCTGCTAATGGCTGCGATCCCTTTGGGGCGAAGTCCCTCTTTAATCAATTGTCTCATAAGTAGATCAGATCCCGGGGTGTCTCCCATTATACGAGTCACTGTCTCTTTAACCTCGTTCACAAATGAGAGGGGTGTCTGATCTGCTCTCTGCTTCAGCCCAACCAACTTCTGTGTGGCTCTCCCCCCTTTCGTGGCTCCAATCTTATCCCAAGCTGCAACATGTGTTTCTTTAACAGTCTCTAGCTCAAACTGGCCATACCGGGCCTGAACAGCAGGGTCAGTATAGGCTCCAGTTCCACACAGGAGGTCAATGGCTAAATCCAGGGGAGTATAACCCCGGGATTTTGCCAGCTTAGAGGCCTCTCTGCGGGCCTGAGCCTTAAAAGCTAAATATGAGGAGGCATCCAGGCACGCGGCTGCAATTTCGTCAAAGTCAGCAGGGGTCCAAGGGTGCGTAGCGAAGAGGTTTTGCATCAGTCTTTTTACATAAGGGGAGCTTGGGCCGTATTTAGTCACGGCCTCCTTAAGTTCCTTAAGCATCTTAAAAGGGACAGGGCGGTAGTCTCGGGCTCCGGTAAGGGGGTCCGTAAATACCGGGTAGAGGCCCCAGTCATCCCAGTCCACCTCCTCCCCTTTCTCTATTGCTATGGAGACACTCGCGGCAAGTAGGCCGGATGGGCGGAGCCCTTGAGGGGATCTCTGAAGGGCGGACAAGGAACACGGGGGATTTTTTGCCTCTGTTTCCTGGCTGGGCCGCCAAGTCTGGGGCGCGGCAGCTGTCCAATCAGCGCGGACTCCTCCCTCCTCGTCAGCAGCCTCCCGGTCCCACCTACTCACGCTCCTCTTCCTGCCACCCCTGAGGACTGTTTGCACCCCTCCCTTCCCGCGCTCGGAAACTTCTGGCCCTGAATCTCTAAGTGCGCCACATTCATCGCCCTCCCCCTTTCCTTTCTGTCTCGGTAAGGAGGGGCATGCGGCATTTTCTTCTCCCTGGGGGCCCCTTGTTCCCCCATTGTTTCTTCTAAGTTCCTCCCATGGATACAGGGGAGGGGGTGGCCTTCCCTCTTCCTCTGAGCTCTCTGAATCCCGATCCCGCCAACGAGCTACCCACCTGAGTGCTGATTGGTCGTGCCAAAGTCACCTTCTGGGGATGCAGGGCTGCATCCACTATCTTATACACTGTAAAATCCTCAGGGGTCAGTTTTCCCGGGCAGGTGTCATCATAGGAGGCCATCTGCTGCCCTACCACCTTCCATTTACCTGGTTGGATCCCACTATGTTGCACCCAAGGGCAGATGTTCCAGATATTCTCAACAAAAGCACGGCACGTCTTGATAGGTAATTTACAGCCATGCTTAGCGCAGAGTTTATAAAGCTGCGCTGCAACGACCCCTTTCTCCTCCGGCTGAAAGGCGGGAATACTATTCCGGCCCCCCATGCTGTCTACTAGCCGAGCCTGCAATCCTAACAGGTGGCAGAACTGGAAAATTCCCGTTCGGCAAAAGAGAAGGAGGCAGCAGGGCACAATCAGACAGGCCAGCACGGCAAGGAGAGTGATTAGAGCAGAAGGAGAAAGGGAAGAGAAAGGAAGCATAGTCAACACAATAGGGATATATCCTTCAGGCAATATCTGAGAGTAAACGCCCTCTCCTTCCTCCCGGTCGGAAACGACCGAGGCTGTCTGGAGAATCCGACCAGCGGATTCAGACTTTCCCTAGCAAAATCAGGTCCCTGTTTGGGCGCCACTTGCCGGGTTTTTATTTACAACGCCGGCTTCTTTATGCTAGTCCGTCCTCTTACTCACCAGTCCAACATGCATGATGAGTCTTCGGGGTACCTCCGGCCCCCACTCTTTGATGGGGGAAGAACCAGACAGAGCGCCTGAGGTGGATAATAATGAGTCTTTATTCTTCTGTGATCACATCCCGCTCCCTCCCAACCTCTCAGCAGACACTTTTATCCCTTCTGTCCTCCCTCCCATGAACTCTTACTCAATGAGGGGCCGAGTTCTGTAACATTCCTTTATAAGGGGATTATGTTTCCCCCGCTAAGCGACCGCCAAGCCTCTTCCCCCCGCCCCCAACATCTCCCCCTTTCTGTTTTACAAGGTTATCACTTGGTGTGACCTTAAGCGGTGCTGAGGTTAGCCTTAAGCGGTGTCATTTCTACTGGCCTCTGATAGCCGGGGGCGAGGAACCCTGTCTTAGGTCATCTCCTTCAACCCAGGACCTTGCCCGTCCTAGGCGCCCGACACCCTCAGGGCCTGTCTTAGGTGGCTGGGTTAGGAGAGGTTGCCCGTCTTGGGGTTTACCTCGTCTTACCCCTAGGTGTCACATGTCATGCATGGCGGCTAGCCAGACTTGGGGATCCTCCCCCGTCTCCATGGCCATGAAGGCTTTCTGAGTAAGAAGCATATATAGCCCCTCTGTCGCCTAGCTAGGCGGCAGAAACAGACAACAAGTAGGGTGATTCCCAGAATCAGCGTCCTTGTTCACCCTCAAGGGGGTACCCTCCCACCATCTGGCAATCCCTCCATGGTATGGGATCCTCGATGTCTTCCCCTGTGGCCACACATGAGGGGCCCCACCGAGGAATCGTGAAGTCCCGTTGAGTTTGATTCACCAGGGGTCGCCAACCCAGAAGGCCTCGGAGCTGGGTCCCCTTTTTTGTCCCTGCTGGGCTGACAGTCGTCTGCGGGAAAAGGCCGACGCAGGGGTCAGTCGGGGCAGTGCTATAGTTAAAATCGTTCTGCCCTGTGGAGTTGAAGTTCCAGGACCGATTTTCTTCGCCGATGTCGAAACATAGGGAGTTGTTCAGGTCCCAGCAGAAGGAGTTCTGGACCGGTGCTTCAGCGGGGTCCATATATGCAGAAGGGAGCCCCATCGATGTATTGGTCACTAGCAGGCGAGGGTAGATCGGGGAGTTCCGTGCTACCGGAAGGGGAGAGGGAATAACTCGGAGTATTCCCCATGTCGGATTTCCTTCAGATGGAGCACCTCCAAGGATCCCTACGACGATCAGAAGGCCTGAAAAAGGAAGAAATTCCTCTCACCCCGTAGGGTTGGGCATTAATCAAGGTCTCTTATCTTGTAAACAGGGAGCCATCTTTCTGGCTCTTCTATCTTATCCTCGGGATGAAATGACAGGTGGCCCTGTCTTCTGTGCTTTACCGTTACAGGGCCATGCCAACCTCCCTCTTCATCTCTCCACATGACTTTAGAGCCTGGTAGGGCCTTGGTGGGAGAGGGCAGGAGCGTTGGTTCTTTCTTAGCATGTCCTTTTGGGGAGAAAAATCTCTGGGCGGCTGTAGTGCCGTCATCCCTGACTTGTAGGAAATTCATGGTAAATAGTACCTGAGACAGGTCTGAATGGGTCAGTGACCTGCCAACTCCCCCTTTCTGTTTAAAGAGCGTAGTTTTGAGTGTGCGATTTGCTCTTTCTACCAAAGCTTGGCCAGTGGGATTGTAAGGGATCCCGGTGGAATGGGAAATGGAAAATTCTTTGCAAAAGGAAGCAAAGGCTCTCGAGGTGTAGGCGGGCCCATTATCGGTTTTGATAGCCGAGGGGACGCCTAAGACAGCCATCTGGGCATATAGATGTGAGAGAACGTGTTTAACCGCTTCTCCTGGCTGTAGAGAGGCGAAGGTGAAGGAGGAGAAGGTGTCCACCGAGACATGGATGTACTTACGACCCAGGTGAGTAATGTCCTTCTGCCAAAGAGCATTGGGGCTGTCCCCACGTGGGTTAGACCCCTCCGCGGGGAGGGCTTGTCTAAAGGGAGCACAAGAAGTGCAGGAGCGCACAATTTGGCGAGCCTCCTTCCGGGGAATGCTGTATAGGCGCCGGAGCGACCTGGATGACAAGTGATACTTACCATGTGCCAGCTGGGCAGGTGTGGACAGGTTTAACAAGAGAGCCCCATCTGCCTCCGCATTGCCCTGGAATATGGGGCCGGTGGAAGAAACATGAGAGCGCACGTGAAGAACAAACAGGGGGTGGTTTCTATCACGGAGGGAGGATTGCAGCTGTGTAAGGAGTGGGCTAATGGAAGAAGTCGAGGAAATGAAGGCATCTTCTAAACGAGGGATTAGCATGGCACAATACATACTGTCAGTAATAAGATTAAAAGGGGTGTCTCTGTAGAGACAGAAAGCCTGAAGTATAGCATATAGTTCATTCTTCTGAGTGGAGTCAAAGGGGGTATCAAAAATCCAGGTGGCGGGTCTAGCAGGGTCATGGACCACAGCACGGCCCAACCTGGTAGCGTCAGTGAAGACATTAGGGCCGGTCACTGGTTCTGGGGACACTAGAGGGTGCGGGCGGGAAAGGTGCAGTTCAGCGAACAACTCTAACCACGGGAGGTGGCGTGAGTCTGGTCTGAGAGAGGGTAGTCAGGACAGTGGCCCAAGCGATAGATCTATCAACTAGCGAGTGGGTCACCTCCTCTGGGAGGGTAAAGTTGAGGACAGGCAAGAGGCCAAAGAGACGCTGGCATCGCTCTGAGGCCTGAAGGCAAAATAAGGCCAGGGCCTCCCACCGGTCCCGGATGATGCTCTTAGTGGTCCGGGGGTATAGCCATTCAAGGCATCCATGTCTCTGGAATAAACATCCCCAGCCAAGGGAACTGTCCCCCAGTGTGTGGAAGAGGACAGGCGACTCCGGGTCGTATTGAACCAAGAAGGAAGAGGTTCTGCGGAAAATTTCCGAGAGCGCCTGTCTTGCCTGGGGGGTCCAACTTCTAGGGGATGACAGATGGGAGTCGCCTTTAAGGACATCATATAGAGGTTGCATTAAGGAGGATGGGAGGGGCATAGCGGGACGCAGCCACTGTATGGCGCCAACAAGCCTCTGAAAATCATTAAGAGTAGTGTATCCCTCGACGTTGATCGGAGGAAGCGCCCTACTAATCTTTCCCGGAAAAATCCTATGCCCCAAGTAATCATAGGGGAAATCCATCTGTACCTTTTCCGGGGCTATGTGAAGCCCCTTCTTGCGGAGGACATGGGTGGTGCGTTGCAAGCAAGCCCGAGCCCCCGTCACAGAAGGTGCTGCAATCAAGATATCATCCATGTAATGTATGAGCATGCAATTCGGGAATTCTTTTCTGATAGGATGTAGCAGAGTATCCATGTAAAGCTGGCACAGGGTGGGGCTATTGGCCATTCCCTGCGGTAGGACGGTGAACTGATAACGTTTACTGGGGGCTTGGAAATTGATCGCGGGGAGGGAACAGGCAAATTTTTCTTTGTCCTCCGGGTGGAGGGGAATGCTATAGAAGCAGTCTTTAACATCAATCACTATAATAGTCCACCCTTGCGGGACTGCAGTGGGCATAGGGAGACCAGGTTGGAGGGTCCCCATGGGTACCATGTTGGCATTTACTGCCCGAAGATCAATCAACATTCTCCAACTCCCCCCTTTCTTTTTTATGACAAAGACGGGGGAGTTATACGGGCTAAGGGACGGTTCCACTTTGTTCTCGCGCAGGAGGGTCATTACTATGTCTGTGAGGGTGATGAGCTTTTCTTTTGTCAGGGGCCACTGCTCAACCCAAATAGGTTTCTTATTAATCCATGTTATTCTGGGGGAAAAGCTCATCTCTAGAGTGGCCCCAATTAATTTCCCCGCAGGCTATCAGGGGTGGCAAGTGTCAGGTTAAGCTGGCTCAAGATGTCTCTACCGCATAATGCATAAGGGAGGTCGGGTAGGCACAGTGGGGTGAAGAGTCCAGATTCTTCCAAAGCTGACCACTGTAAGGCGTGTGCTGCTTTCATGGCAGATCTATTGCCCCCCACCCCCGTCACTGCTTGAGGGCTCTGTAGGAGTGGCCACTCGCACCTCCACTGTCCCCTATTTATGACAGAGCAATCGGCTCCAGTGTCAATTATCCCTTCGAGCTTCTGATTTTCCACCGTGACGGTTAACAGTGGTCGCCCAGAGCTGACCGGGTGGACCCAGTTCACATGAGCGGGAGGGGCCCGCAAGGGCAGCGCCTTTCCCACCTCTTGGCCCTGTTTTACCAAGGTGGGAAAGGGGTGGGGGTTTGTGACCCTTACGGATGTGGGACTTCCGGGACCAAAAATGACCTGGGTATGGGTGACTAAGTCCACACATCTCTCAGCCCCTGTGATGAGCGCTGGGAAAATATTTAGCTCGATGGGAATCATCGAGGTTTCCCAAGGCCCGATCTCTCTCTGCTGTGTCCCTTCTCTATAGTCAACCCTCACGGGGATAGTCACAGTAATGGGGCCGCTGTCTTCGAGCACGGGGGGGGGGGGGGGCCCGCGGCCGGGCCCCTCCCTTTCCCTTTTCCCGACTTCCCTTTGGATCGGCAGAACCTGGCTATGTGACCTGGCTTTCCACAGGAATAACAGGTCGGAACTGAAGTGGAGGGGGGCCGCTGCCTGCACTGTGCTTTGAGGTGCCCTGGCTTTCCGCACCCAAAACAGGTGGGTCTCACCTGCATACCGCGAAGGGCGGTCAGGAGGCTATCCTCCCGGTTCTCCATGGCAGTCACTAAGGCTTGAATTGAATCCTCGCTGGGCATGTCCAGCAATTTGTCAACAATTTCTTCTAATGAAGCGTCGGGGGGAAGGCTGCTAATGGCTGCGATCCCCTTGGGGCGAAGTCCCTCTTTAATCAATTGTCTCATAAGTAGATCAGATCCCGGGGTGTCTCCCATTATACGAGTCACTGTCTCTTTAACCTCGTTCACAAATGAGAGGGGTGTCTGATCTGCTCTCTGCTTCAGCCCAACCAACTTCTGTGTGGCTCTCCCCCCTTTCGTGGCTCCAATCTTATCCCAAGCTGCAACATGTGTTTCTTTAACAGTCTCTAGCTCAAACTGGCCATACCGGGCCTGAACAGCAGGGTCAGTATAGGCTCCAGTTCCACACAGGAGGTCAATGGCTAAATCCAGGGGAGTATAACCCCGGGATTTTGCCAGCTTAGAGGCCTCTCTGCGGGCCTGAGCCTTAAAAGCTAAATATGAGGAGGCATCCAGGCACGCGGCTGCAATTTCGTCAAAGTCAGCAGGGGTCCAAGGGTGCGTAGCGAAGAGGTTTTGCATCAGTCTTTTTACATAAGGGGAGCTTGGGCCGTATTTAGTCACGGCCTCCTTAAGTTCCTTAAGCATCTTAAAAGGGACAGGGCGGTAGTCTCGGGCTCCGGTAAGGGGGTCCGTAAATACCGGGTAGAGGCCCCAGTCATCCCAGTCCACCTCCTCCCCTTTCTCTATTGCTATGGAGACACTCGCGGCAAGTAGGCCGGATGGGCGGAGCCCTTGAGGGGATCTCTGAAGGGCGGACAAGGAACACGGGGGATTTTTTGCCTCTGTTTCCTGGCTGGGCTGCCAAGTCTGGGGCGCGGCAGCTGTCCAATCAGCGCGGACTCCTCCCTCCTCGTCAGCAGCCTCCCGGTCCCACCTACTCACGCTCCTCTTCCTGCCACCCCTGAGGACTGTTTGCACCCCTCCCTTCCCGCGCTCGGAAACTTCTGGCCCTGAATCTCTAAGTGCGCCACATTCATCGCCCTCCCCCTTTCCTTTCTGTCTCGGTAAGGAGGGGCATGCGGCATTTTCTTCTCCCTGGGGGCCCCTTGTTCCCCCATTGTTTCTTCTAAGTTCCTCCCATGGATACAGGGGAGGGGGTGGCCTTCCCTCTTCCTCTGAGCTCTCTGAATCCGATCCCGCCAACGAGCTACCCACCTGAGTGCTGATTGGTCGTGCCAAAGTCACCTTCTGGGGATGCAGGGCTGCATCCACTATCTTATACACTGTAAAATCCTCAGGGGTCAGTTTTCCCGGGCAGGTGTCATCATAGGAGGCCATCTGCTGCCCTACCACCTTCCATTTACCTGGTTGGATCCCACTATGTTGCACCCAAGGGCAGATGTTCCAGATATTCTCAACAAAAGCACGGCACGTCTTGATAGGTAATTTACAGCCATGCTTAGCGCAGAGTTTATAAAGCTGCGCTGCAACGACCCCTTTCTCCTCCGGCTGAAAGGCGGGAATACTATTCCGGCCCCCCATGCTGTCTACTAGCCGAGCCTGCAATCCTAACAGGTGGCAGAACTGGAAAATTCCCGTTCGGCAAAAGAGAAGGAGGCAGCAGGGCACAATCAGACAGGCCAGCACGGCAAGGAGAGTGATTAGAGCAGAAGGAGAAAGGGAAGAGAAAGGAAGCATAGTCAACACAATAGGGATATGTCCTTCAGGCAATATCTGAGAGTAAACGCCCTCTCCTTCCTCCCGGTCGGAAACGACCGAGGCTGTCTGGAGAATCCGACCAGCGGATTCAGACGTTCCCTAGCAAAATCAGGTCCCTGTTTGGGCGCCACTTGCCGGGTTTTTATTTACAACGCCGGCTTCTTTATGCTAGTCCGTCCTCTTACTCACCAGTCCAACGCATGATGAGTCTTCGGGGTACCTCCGGCCCCCACTCTTTGATGGGGGAAGAACCAGACAGAGCGCCTGAGGTGGATAATAATGAGTCTTTATTCTTCTGTGATCACATCCCGCTCCCTCCCAACCTCTCAGCAGACACTTTTATCCCCTCTGTCCTCCCTCCCATGAACTCTTAAACAATGAGGGGCCGAGTTCTGTAACATTCCTTTATAAGGGGATTATGTTTCCCCTCTAAGCGACCGCCAAGCCTCTTCCCCCCGCCCCCAACATCTCCCCCTTTCTGTTTTACAAGGTTATCACTTGGTGTGACCTTAAGCGGTGCTGAGGTTAGCCTTAAGCGGTGTCATTTCTACTGGCCTCTGATAGCCGGGGGCGAGGAACCCTGTCTTAGGTCATCTCCTTCAACCCAGGACCTTGCCCGTCCTAGGCGCCCGACACCCTCAGGGCCTGTCTTAGGTGGCTGGGTTAGGAGAGGTTGCCCGTCTTGGGGTTTACCTCGTCTTACCCCTAGGTGTCACATGTCATGCATGGCGGCTAGCCAGACTTGGGGATCCTCCCCCGTCTCCATGGCCATGAAGGCTTTCTGAGTAAGAAGCATATATAGCCCCTCTGTCGCCTAGCTAGGCAGCAGAAACAGACAACAAGTAGGGTGATTCCCAGAATCAGCGTCCTTGTTCACCCTCAAGGGGGTACCCTCCCACCATCTGGCAATCCCTCCATGGTATGGGATCCTCGATGTCTTCCCCTGTGGCCACACATGAGGGGCCCCACCGAGGAATCGTGAAGTCCCGTTTAGTTTGATTCACCAGGGGTCGCCAACCCAGAAGGCCTCGGAGCTGGGTCCCCTTTTTTTGTCCCTGCTGGGCTGAGCCCCATCGATGTATTGGTCACTAGCAGGCGAGGGTAGATCGGGGAGTTCCGTGCTACCGGAAGGGGAGAGGGAATAACTCGGAGTATTCCCCATGTCGGATTTCCTTCAGATGGAGCACCTCCAAGGATCCCTACGACGATCAGAAGGCCTGAAAAAGGAAGAAATTCCTCTCACCCCGTAGGGTTGGGCATTAATCAAGGTCTCTTATCTTGTAAACAGGGAGCCATCTTTCTGGCTCTTCTATCTTATCCTCGGGATGAAATGACAGGTGGCCCTGTCTTCTGTTCTTTACCGTTACAGGGCCATGCCAACCTCCCTCTTCATCTCTCCACATGACTTTAGAGCCTGGTAGGGCCTTGGTGGGAGAGGGCAGGAGCGTTGGTTCTTTCTTAGCATGTCCTTTTGGGGAGAAAAATCTCTGGGCGGCTGTAGTGCCGTCATCCCTGACTTGTAGGAAATTCATGGTAAATAGTACCTGAGACAGGTCTGAATGGGTCAGTGACCTGCCAACTCCCCCTTTCTGTTTAAAGAGCGTAGTTTTGAGTGTGCGATTTGCTCTTTCTACCAAAGCTTGGCCAGTGGGATTGTAAGGGATCCCGGTGGAATGGGAAATGGAAAATTCTTTGCAAAAGGAAGCAAAGGCTCTCGAGGTGTAGGCGGGCCCATTATCGGTTTTGATAGCCGAGGGGACGCCTAAGACAGCCATCTGGGCATATAGATGTGAGAGAACGTGTTTAACCGCTTCTCCTGGCTGTAGAGAGGCGAAGGTGAAGGAGGAGAAGGTGTCCACCGAGACATGGATGTACTTACGACCCAGGTGAGTAATGTCCATCTGCCAAAGAGCATTGGGGCTGTCCCCACGTGGGTTAGACCCCTCCGCGGGGAGGGCTTGTCTAAAGGGAGCACAAGAAGTGCAGGAGCGCACAATTTGGCGAGCCTCCTTCCGGGGAATGCTGTATAGGCGCCGGAGCGACCTGGATGACAAGTGATACTTACCATGTGCCAGCTGGGCAGGTGTGGACAGGTTTAACAAGAGAGCCCTATCTGCCTCCGCATTGCCCTGGAATATGGGGCCGGTGGAAGAAACGTGAGAGCGCACGTGAAGAACAAACAGGGGGTGGTTTCTATCACGGAGGGAGGATTGCAGCTGTATAAGGAGTGGGCTAATGGAAGAAGTCGAGGAAATGAAGGCATCTTCTAAACGAGGGATTAGCATGGCACAATACATACTGTCAGTAATAAGATTAAAAGGGGTGTCTCTGTAGAGACGGAAAGCCTGAAGTATAGCATATAGTTCATTCTTCTGAGTGGAGTCAAAGGGGGTATCAAAAATCCAGGTGGCGGGTCTAGCAGGGTCATGGACCACAGCACGGCCCAACCTGGTAGCGTCAGTGAAGACATTAGGGCCGGTCACTGGTTCTGGGGACACTAGAGGGCGCGGGCGGGAAAGGTGCAATTCAGCGAACAACTCTAACCACGGGAGGTGGCGTGAGTCTGGTCTGAGAGAGGGTAGTCAGGACAGTGGCCCAAGCGATAGATCTATCAACTAGCGAGTGGGTCACCTCCTCTGGGAGGGTAAAGTTGAGGACAGGCAAGAGGCCAAAGAGACGCTGGCATCGCTCTGAGGCCTGAAGGCAAAATAAGGCCAGGGCCTCCCACCGGTCCCGGATGATGCTCTTAGTGGTCCGGGGGTATAGCCATTCAAGGCATCCATGTCTCTGGAATAAACATCCCCAGCCCAGGGAACTGTCCCCCAGTGTGTGGAAGAGGACAGGCGACTCCGGGTCGTATTGAACCAAGAAGGAAGAGGTTCTGCGGAAAATTTCCGAGAGCGCCTGTCTTGCCTGGGGGGTCCAACTTCTAGGGGATGACAGATGGGAGTCGCCTTTAAGGACATCATATAGAGGTTGCATTAAGAAGGATGGGAGGGGCATAGCGGGACGCAGCCACTGTATGGCGCCAACAAGCCTCTGAAAATCATTAAGAGTAGTGTATCCCTCGACGTTGATCGGAGGAAGTGCCCTACTAATCTTTCCCGGAAAAATCCTATGCCCCAAGTAATCATAGGGGAAATCCATCTGTACCTTTTCCGGGGCTATGTGAAGCCCCTTCTTGCGGAGGACATGGGTGGTGCGTTGCAAGCAAGCCCGAGCCCCCGTCACAGAAGGTGCTGCAATCAAGATATCATCCATGTAATGTATGAGCATGCAATTCGGGAATTCTTTTCTGATAGGATGTAGCAGAGTATCCATGTAAAGCTGGCACAGGGTGGGGCTATTGGCCATTCCCTGCGGTAGGACGGTGAACTGATAACGTTTACTGGGGGCTTGGAAATTGATCGCGGGGAGGGAAAAGGCAAATTTTTCTTTGTCCTCCGGGTGGAGGGGAATGCTATAGAAGCAGTCTTTAACATCAATCACTATAATAGTCCACCCTTGCGGGACTGCAGTGGGCATAGGGAGACCAGGTTGGAGGGTCCCCATGGGTACCATGTTGGCATTTACTGTCCGAAGATCAATCAACATTCTCCAACTCCCCCCTTTCTTTTTTATGACAAAGATGGGGGAGTTATACGGGCTAAGGGACGGTTCCACTTTGTTCTCGCGCAGGAGGGTCATTACTATGTCTGTGAGGGCGATGAGCTTTTCTTTTGTCAGGGGCCACTGCTCAACCCAAATAGGTTTCTTATTAATCCATGTTATTCTGGGGGAAAAGCTCATCTCTAGAGTGGCCCCAATTAATTTCCCCGCAGGCTATCAGGGGTGGCAAGTGTCAGGTTAAGCTGGCTCAAGATATCTCTACCCCATAATGCATAAGGGAGGTCGGGTAGGCACAGTGGGGTGAAGAGTCCAGATTCTTCCAAAGCTGACCACTGTAAGGCGTGTGCTGCTTTCATGGCAGATCTATTGCCCCCCACCCCCGTCACTGCTTGAGGGCTCTGTAGGAGTGGCCACTCGCGCCTCCACTGTCCCCTATTTATGACAGAGCAATCGGCTCCAGTGTCAATTATCCCTTCGAGCTTCTGATTTTCCACCGTGACGGTTAACAGTGGTCGCCCAGAGCTGACCGGGTGGACCCAGTTCACATGAGCGGGAGGGGCCCGCAAGGGCAGCGCCTTTCCCACCTCTTGGCCCTGTTTTACCAAGGTGGGAAAGGGGTGGGGGTTTGTGACCCTTACGGATGTGGGACTTCCGGGACCAAAAATGACCTGGGTATGGGTGACTAAGTCCACACATCTCTCAGCCCCTGTGATGAGCGCTGGGAAAATATTTAGCTCGATGGGAATCATCGAGGTTTCCCAAGGCCCGATCTCTCTCTGCTGTGTCCCTTCTCTATAGTCAACCCTCACGGGGATAGTCACAGTAATGGGGCCGCTGTCTTCGAGCACGGGGGGGGGGGGGGGGGGGGGCCCGCGGCCGGGCCCCTCCCTTTCCCTTTTCCCGACTTCCCTTTGGATCGGCAGAACCTGGCTATGTGACCTGGCTTTCCACAGGAATAACAGGTCGGAACTGAAGTGGAGGGGGGCCGCTGCCTGCACTGTTCTTTGAGGTGCCCTGGCTTTCCGCACCCAAAACAGGTGGGTCTCACCTGCATACCGTGAAGGGCGGTCAGGAGGCTATCCTCCCGGTTCTCCATGGCAGTCACTAAGGCTTGAATTGAATCCTCGCTGGGCATGTCCAGCAATTTGTCAACAATTTCTTCTAATGAAGCGTCGGGGGGAAGGCTGCTAATGGCTGCGATCCCTTTGGGGCGAAGACCCTCTTTAATCAATTGTCTCATAAGTAGATCAGATCCCGGGGTGTCTCCCATTATACGAGTCACTGTCTCTTTAACCTCGTTCACAAATGAGAGGGGTGTCTGATCTGCTCTCTGCTTCAGCCCAACCAACTTCTGTGTGGCTCTCCCCCCTTTCATGGCTCCAATCTTATCCCAAGCTGCAACATGTGTTTCTTTAACAGTCTCTAGCTCAAACTGGCCATACCGGGCCTGAACAGCAGGGTCAGTATAGGCTCCAGTTCCACACAGGAGGTCAATGGCTAAATCCAGGGGAGTATAACCCCGGGATTTTGCCAGCTTAGAGGCCTCTCTGCGGGCCTGAGCCTTAAAAGCTAAATATGAGGAGGCATCCAGGCACGCGGCTGCAATTTCGTCAAAGTCAGCAGGGGTCCAAGGGTGCGTAGCGAAGAGGTTTTGCATCAGTCTTTTTACATAAGGGGAGCTTGGGCCGTATTTAGTCACGGCCTCCTTAAGTTCCTTAAGCATCTTAAAAGGGACAGGGCGGTAGTCTCGGGCTCCGGTAAGGGGGTCCGTAAATACCGGGTAGAGGCCCCAGTCATCCCAGTCCACCTCCTCCCCTTTCTCTATTGCTATGGAGGCACTGGTGGCAAGTAGGCCGGATGGGCGGAGCCCTTGAGGGGATCTCTGAAGGGCGGACAAGGAACACGGGGGATTTTTTGCCTCTGTTTCCTGGCTGGGCTGCCAAGCCTGGGGCGCGGCAGCTGTCCAATCAGCGCGGACTTCTCCCTCCTCGTCAGCAGCCTCCCGGTCCCACCTACTCACGCTCCTCTTCCTGCCACCCCTGAGGACTGTTTGCACCCGCGCTCGGAAACTTCCGGCCCTGAATCTCTAAGTGTGCCACATTCATCGCCCTCCCCCTTTTCATTCTGTCTCGGTAAGGAGGGGCATGCGGCATTTTCTTCTCCCTGGGGGCCTCTTGTTCCCCCATTGTTTCTTCTAAGTTCCTCCCATGGATACAGGGGAGGGGGTGGCCTTCCCTCTTCCTCTGAGCTCTCTGAATCCCGATCCCGCCAACGAGCTACCCACCTGAGTGCTGATTGGTCGTGCCAAAGTCACCTTCTGGGGATGCAGGGCTGCATCCACTATCTTATACACTGTAAAATCCTCAGGGGTCAGTTTTCCCGGGCAGGTGTCATCATAGGAGGCCATCTGCTGCCCTACCACCTTCCATTTATCTGGTTGGATCCCACTATGTTGCACCCAAGGGCAGATGTTCCAGATATTCTCAACAAAAGCACGGCACGTCTTAATAGGTAATTTACAGCCATGCTTAGCGCAGAGTTTATAAAGCTGCGCTGCAACGACCCTTTTTTCCTCCAGCTCAAAGGCGGGAATACTATTCCAGCCCCCCATGCTGTCTACTAGCCGAGGCTGCAATCCTAACAGGTGGCAGAACTGGAAAGTTCCCGTTCGGCAAAAGAGAAGGAGGCAGCAGGGCACAATCAGACAGGCCAGCACGGCAAGGAGCGTGATTAGAGCAGAAGGAGAAAGGGAAGAGAAAGGAAGCATAGTCAACACAATAGGGATATGTCCTTCAGGCAATATCTGAGAGTAAACGCCCTCTCCTTCCTCCCGGTCGGAAACGACCGAGGCTGTCTGGAGAATCCGACCAGCGGATTCAGACTTTCCCTAGCAAAATCAGGTCCCTGTTCGGGCGCCACTTGCCGGGTTTTTATTTACAACGCCGGCTTCTTTATGCTAGTCCGTCCTCTTACTCACCAGTCCAACATGTGATGAGTCTTCGGGGTACCTCCGGCCCCCACTCTTTGATGGGGGAAGAACCAGACAGAGCGCCTGAGGTGGATAATGAGTCTTTATTCTTCTGTGATCACATCCCGCTTCCTCCCCACCTCTCAGCAGACACTTTTATCCCCTCTGTCCTCCCTCCCATGAACTCTTACTCAATGAGGGGCCGAGTTCTGTAACATTCCCTTATAAGGTGATTATGTTTCCCCCGCTAAGCGACTGCCAAGCCTCTTCCCCCCGCCCCCAACAGAGAACTCCCTATAGAGGGATCGGTCTTAATTAAATTAGCAACATTTCAAAAACTTTCCAACTCCAATTTATGAAGTGAAAAAAAATGTTTCTTGAAGTATTGTCATTTATCTTTAATCCAATGTAGCACATTGACCATGGGACCTTTGTGACAAAATCTTGAGCATTGTTATCACTTTTGCCTTGATATATTCTAACTGCAATAGTTCCCAGATCTCAGGACTTTTTATACTTTACAATGCATACTGCATAATTCTTCTGAAATCACTTCTGGTACCATACCATTCAAAATTTGTCCTTAGATGATTTTATCTTGCTGCTGCTTTATATGAACAAAAGTCTCTCTTGTTCATATTACATGATTATCTCATTCATTTCCTCAGTTCAGTTTCATCTTTCATAGAAATTAGAATGCTTGGCTTCAACCTGTACTTTTTTTGATTTATCAAGTTCTCTTTAGTCTAAACTTGTAAATAACATTAACACAAATAAATGTTATCTTGCCTTATAAAGTGTAACTATTGTAGTTTCCTCCTCTGCTAAAGCAACAGGAACTTAGAAGATCATGATGTTTCCAGTTTTTTTTTTCCTGAGAATTTTGTTAGTGATGGAACTAAATCAGCAACGTAAGTTTGGAGAATAGGGTGGATTGACTTAGAGACTTTTAAAATGTGTTCATGTCTTTCTCAGGCTTCAACTGTTCAATCCATTATTTCTACTCTCTAAAGTGAGCTAAGTACCTGAGAATGGAGTATAAGAATGGATTCAAACATAGAGTACTACCTAGAAACTTTATAGAGAGCCATGGTCTTGGATCTAAGTAGTACAATGGAGACAGCAGTGGATCTGAAAAGGAAAGCCTCAGTTGAAATTAAGCATCAAAGATGGAGCTATGTGAAATCTGGGCAAGTCATTTAACCTCTTTTTGCCTCAATTTCCTCAATTGTTAAATGAAGATAATACCTACTTCTTAGGGTTGTTGTGAGGATCAAATGAGTTAACATTTATAAAGTGTTTTTGAAAACCTGTTGAGAAATATATTTTGTTGTTCAGTTGTTTCAGTCATATCTGACTGTGACCTCATTTGGTTTTGGGTTTTTTTTAGGTTTTTTGCAAGGCAAATGGGGTTAAGTGGCTTGCCCAAGGCCACCCAGCTAAGTAATTATTAAGTGTCTGAGACCGGATTTGAACCCAGGTACTCCTGATTCCAAGGGCTGGTGCTTTATCCCCTGCGCCACCTAGCCGCCCCTCATTTGGTTTTCTTGAGAAAGATACTGGAGTGGTTTGCCATTTCTCTAACTCATTTTACAACTGAGGAAATTGAGGCAAACAAGGTTAAGCAATTTGCCTAGGGTCACAGAGCTAGGAATTATTTGAGGCAGGGTTTGAACTCAGGTCTTCTGACTCCATGTCTAGCATTCTATTGTATTACCTAACTGCCCTTAGCTATGATTAACAAACACTTATTTAGAAGTTAATAGGTTCAGAGTGCTATGTCATTTATTCACTGAAAGAGAAAAATATTCAGATGTTTAGCTCCCTGCAGACATGGAGCTTAAAATTTACATTTTGCAAAGCATTGCTTGCCATATTTGAATGTAAGGTAATTTGATCCATGCTAAGGTATAAATGATAAATAACAGTGTTAATACACTTTTTACCCCCCCAGTGGTCTTTCTGTGATTACAAAGTACACAATTAAAAGAATGAGACATTAATATGTAAAGTGTCACTTAAAGGTCTGTCACTGTGATTTTGTTTGGGTGTGGTCCTTGCCAAGATCCCTCATAATCTCTCACTGGATGCCAGTATAACACTAGAGAACACCTGAAGACAATGAGGTGAAGTAAAGGAAGCTGATAATATGCTTTCAAAAATAATCAGAGAAATCTTTCTTACACTATGTATTCAGTTATCAAATGTCCATGCATATTGTGATTTGACGCTTACAAAATAACTATTATGCATCAAGCGCAATCGATATACAGTTAAATGTTTAACTGACTACACAATACACTTTGAAATTTAATCTACAATACTCATATTTTTCCATGACCTTTTAAAATCTTGACAGTCCACAAAACAATACATTGAGATATGGTTTGTAATATTTACTGATTTCCAAGGTATAAATGCTCATACTGAATTTAACAATGGGTTTAGTTTGAGCTGACTCCAGCATACTCCAAATTATAGAGAAGCAAAAAAATTGCCATGTGGGGGTCTAAAGATGTTTGCATATAAATATCATTGGTTCTTTTTATTTAACTTCAGTTTCATTAGAATAATATAACCATAATAATCATAACACATGTGATCCCATAAATAGACTTTAAATAGAAACAAAATCTTTGGAATTTCATTTAGCAACACCTCATCATTAATTATCCCATCTGCTATAGCTTGTAACAGCAAGGGGTTCCAACAATTTTAAAAGGATAATGATTCAACTTCTCAGCAGTGCAGTCCTAATTAAAATAACTTTATATTTGTAACTCCAACATAATGATATACCAACTGTAAAAAGACAATTAAAATAATAACATTTAACAAGATAAACATCTGATCCAAGATAACAAG
The DNA here is from genome assembly GCF_037893015.1 of Macrotis lagotis. Taxonomy (NCBI): domain Eukaryota; kingdom Metazoa; phylum Chordata; class Mammalia; order Peramelemorphia; family Peramelidae; genus Macrotis; species Macrotis lagotis. The sequence continues at coordinate 158,349,281 of NC_133666.1, read as the reverse complement.
AAACATTTTTTTTGGTAGAAATTATTGCATGCGAAGTGGTTGATTTTGTGATGCTTGACTTTAAGGCACTAAGTGTCTATACACCATTTAGACCTTCCCTTCCCTAAGAATTCATGTTTGCTTAAATGCTCCTGCCTTAACAAATAAAATTCTCATTATTCTGTATCTTGAAATCAACAAACCTTGTATAGCTATCTTGTGTCCATTTTAGCAGGAGAAAGGAAATGACAGAAAAGTATCTAAAGTGATTCATTGGATCAGCTCTATTTCTGATTACTTTTTTAATCACAACAAAGCTCTCCAAGATTCCCAAGTTTTAGTAAATGTTTTCATTGACTTTTTAATATATGAGGGAAACTGAAAACAAAAAGACAATGGAATGATTAAAGAATTGCCTTTGCAGTATATTTTGAGGGATCTTGGCAAAATCACAGTGAGAGACCTTTAACTGACACTTTACATATTAGTGATTCATTCTTTTAATTGTGGGGTTGTACTTTGTAATCATAGAAAGACCACTGGAAAAAATAGTGAATTAACACTGTTATTTATCATTTATACCTTAGCACGGGTCAAATTACCTTGCATTCAATATGGCAAGCAATGCTTTGCAAAATGTAAACTGAACTGCCTGAGGATAAGGTGGAGCTCGATGGCAAACTGTGTCTTGTGGTTGAGGGGTAAGGACCTGAAAAAAAAAACAACTATGACAGTGGTTGGATATGATAGGACTAAAGCAGAGCCTGTCAATTAGGAGTCAAATCTAAAGAGAAGAGACAGAACAGAGACAGTATGGGATACTTTAAGACTGTGCTCAACCAGGACAAATGATGAACAAGAAGGTCAAAGAGATCCCATTTCTCCAGGCATAATAGCATAATATGGTCTCTGAGGAGGAAGACATCATGGCCCTTCCCTTCACAATAAGGGTGGGGAATTTTTTTTTTCCTGCCAAGGGCCACCTGGACATTTATAACATCATTTGCGATATTTAGTCAAACATTTAATTATTCACCCCTAAAAAACTCCTAGATTTATTGAATTTTGATCCTACTTCAGTTGTTCTGGTAGCACCCTCAAAGTCCTTCTGCAGCCCAGGAAGGGTGTTCTCTAACCCTGTTTTACGACATGGTCTCTCACTAGATGCCATCATGGCACTAGAGAACACCTGAAGGCAATGAGGTGAAGTAAAGGAAGCTGATAATATGCCTTCAAAAACAATCAGACATCTTTCTTATACTGTATATTCAGTTATCAAATATTCATGCATATTTCAATATTTTCAAGGCATAACTCCCATAGAAACAGTTTCCTAGCATTTACCACATGGGAAAATGCTATCTGCTCCAAGAAAGGGTACCAGACTTCCATTATAAACATGGTATCTTTGACTTTCTTATTCCAAGATTCCTTTGAGTTAAAAGGAATCTTGCCAATGTTAGAGTGGACAGTATTCTCTAATCACCCAACGTGATCCCTCCCTAAGTCCTTGGGACTTCTCTTATCCAACTCATCCTCTGACATAAGAGGATGACCCTGAAAGTGAACGTAGTGAATGAAGCATGTGAAGACCATTTTCTGTTGGCAGAAGTAAGATTTTAAACTCTGTGAAAGGCTCTCTGTGAGAGTCTCTGGAAACAGTGAGGCTACCAAAGAACCCAGGACAAGACTTTCCATTCTTCTGTTTTCCTGAAGAAAATGGAGAGAGAAAATCTGGAGAGGAGCAACAATAAATTAGGAGTTATATGGAGGTTTAAATGCAAGGAATTTGATTTTTCTTTTGATTTGGTGAGTCAAGCAAATGGGAGAGATTGAAAAAAATGAATGAAAGAATTGGGGACCTTAAAGTCATCTGACTGCTAGGGTTAGATGGGACATATCCAGGGTATTTCATACTTTGTGCATAGCTTGTTCCCTAGACAACTAGAGTCTGTCCCTAAGATATTTCCAGGGATATCTGCCTATCTAGAACAAGTTACTGAAATCTAAAATGTCCCTGCCTAAGATATCTGTTCATATTCCCTTCAAATGTGTATCTTAAAGCTATACACATAACAGATGCTCAAATATTTCTTGAATGAAGTAAGACCAGGGTCTAAATTAGCTACATGTGATTTCGGATATGGTCATTTTGTGTGTTGGGAAGAGGAGAAAGGGAAGTCCTGGATGCTTGACCCTTTTCCTGAAGGATATACAGTTTGTTCTTATATAATAGCTAGGGTAACTAATTATTTTAGAAACACAGAGTTTGCTCAGTAAAAATACATTAGGTCCTTGAATCTTTTTTGGAGCAATACACTCTTACTATATGCCCTTTCTATTAACAAGCATCATTTATGTATGACTTTAAGGTTTGTGAGAGGGAGCATGGTTTGGTCGTTAAAAATCTAGCCTTGAAAATAGGAAGTCTTGGATTCAAATACTGTTGCTGATAGTGTGACTCTACACAAATAATTTCTTTTTGTACAAGGCAACTCTCTTAGACTATCAGCTGCAGGAAAGATGGAGCTGATCTGCATTAACAGAGGGAGTTTCCTTTGCCAGTCAAATCCAGTCTCTGTCCCTTTCAAATTTTCAATGGGTTTTAAATAAATTATTTCAGTTGAGTTTCATCAGGGCCTTAATGTGATTCCAAGTGCCTCTACATACCTCATTACTATCAGGTGAGTTCATTTACTGATATTAATAATGCTTTGAAGTTATGTAACATATTACTATATACAAAGCATTTTTTATATCTCAAGTACCTCATCTTTCTGCATACATATATATATATATGCATATATTTGGACATAGATTGATAGGTAAAAAGGTAGATAGATAACCAATAATGTCTTAAATAAATAATGTAATCTTTTGTGAATTTTGATTGATAATACATAGAAATGCTGATGATTGATATATTTTATTTTTCAAATTGAATGGTAAATTTTTCAAATTGTTTCAACTAGTTTTTTCCAGTTATTCTCTTGGATTTTTCTAAATATGATATCATATCTTCAGAGTAAAAATTAAAAAAACTTCTTAAAAGTAAATAAATAAATTACGTAAATCTGAAATGCATATTTTGTTCTCTCAGTACATTCTTCAGTCTTCCAAGGTGATTGTAAAGGAATTAGAAAACCTCTTGAGTTTTGTGATTATAGAATTTCTACTCTAAGCAAAAGCATAAATGGTTTTTATTGCTATGAAAGTGTCACATATTTGCCATTAGGGGGAGTGTAAAGCAAAGAAATGTGCTACATAAGAGGCCAGACTAGGAGAATAGTGTCAATGCATTTCAAAGTTTTGGAAACAAATTAACTCTCTTCTTCCAACCATCCAGACCAGCTCAACAAATTCTAGTTGCTCTGTTCAGGTCAAATTGAGATAGGGATAGAGACAGTGCCTGCAGCTTGATTATTATAATGACCACTTAAGAAAACTTTCTAAAGGAAAGTTCCACTCTTCTCCTATAGGTTATCATTTCTAGGTTTGGATAGTTTCCAACAGACTTGAAAACTAGGATGATTGCTTCCCTTCATTTCCACCCTTGCAATATTTGATCTATAGAGGCATTTCTGAAATCAAATGTTTCTTATTGAAGTAAATTACTCTTGTGAGGAAGGAAATAAATAGTTGGTGCTGCTGGCTTACTTTCTTTAATTACCAGCTGAAGAGAAGTAGTTTCAAAAGTTCCAGAATGAAAAAAAAGAAGTCATTTGCAGGACAACTGGACATTGCAACTTTTTTTCAAAAAAAACAACTAAGCTAAAATTTCTGATATAGAAATTTCTACCACTGATGTAGGGCTGCATCTCACAGTGTTAGAGATTTATTTAGGACAGGTCCAAAATATGGCCTGCTGTGGGTTTACTAAATGCTTTAGTAAACAAAGCCCAGTTACCGCAGAGCTCTCACTAAAATGGCAAAATTTATTGTTTATTGTTTCAATAAAAACTTCTAAAAGTAAAGTTGGACAGCCATGACCTAGGACACTGAAAGATGTTAATTAACTTGCCCATGATTATAAAATGATTATTATAAGGAGGCAAAACTTTAACTCTAGGTTCAAAATTCTGAGACCAATTCTCCATCATTTTTCCAAGTAAAAAGATATAAACAAGAGTTTTCATGAAAGAATCACCAATTTATTCTAGAACATATAATCTAAATGGAGGGCAATTTAGATCACTATGTAAAGTACCAATGATTTAGGAAAGCAGTTCTCACACTTTTTGGTCTTGGAATGCCTTTAAGCTCCTCCCCCCTCCTTTTCTTCTTCTTCTTTTTTTTGGTTTTTTAGGTTTTTGCAAGGCAGTAGTGTTAAGTGACTTACCCAAGGCCAAACAGCTAGGTAATTATTAAGTGTCTAAGGTCACATTTAAACTCAGGTCTCCCGACTTCAGAGCCAGCGCTCTATTCACTTTTCCTTTTTTAATTGTTTATTTTTTCCAGTTATATGTAAAGATAATTTTCCACATTCATTTTTATAAAGTTTTCTCCCTCCCATCCTTCCTTCCCCTACCCTAGGGATAGCAAGTAATCTGATATAGCTTATGTATGTACAATCATGTTAGTCATATTTCAATATTCATGCTGTGAAAGAAAAATCAGAACAAAAAGGAAAAAATCATGAGAATGAAAAAAGTAAAAAACAAATTTGAAAATATTATGCTTTGATCCATATTCAGATTCCATAGTTCTTTCTCTGGATGTGGATGACATTTTCCACTGTAGGACTTTTAGAATTGTCTTTGATGGCTATATTACTGAGAAATGCAAGGTTCTATCATAGTTCATCATCTCCTAATGTTGCTATTAAGTTGTATATCAGTTCATGGAAGTCTTTCAAGGTTTTTTTAGAAATCTGCCTGCTCATCTTTTCTTATAGAGCATTAATATTCCACTATATTAATATATTACAACTTGTCCAACCATTTTTCCAATGGATGAACATTCCCTCAATTTCCAATTCTTTGTCACCACAAAAAGAGCTGCTATGAATATTCTTGTAAATGTGGGTCTTTTCCCCTTTTTTGTGATCTCTTTGGAATAGAGACCTAATAGTGGTATTACTGGATGAAAGGATATACCCAATTTTATTGCAGAAATAATACAAATTACAGAATCATAGAGGACCATAACCCCTCACAAAAAAATAAAGCAGAGATGAAGTCTGATTATAATTTATTACCACAACAGAAGAATATTCATTTCATTGGTTAGTTTCTTGGGCAGTTAACAGTGATTGTAGACAGAAACAAATCCTTTTCACTTGGCTGAGATGCTATCTTGCAATACACTTAATGAACCGAATTATCTTGTTCTTATTTGGCATATTCTTGCCATTTTTCAATTAGGACTATTATCACTGACACCCTAACACCTAATCACTTTTTGCTTAGAATCACAGTCAAATCAGGGCAAAATATTCTTTGTTAAATTACACAATTATTAGGCAAAATGAAAACTAGTAGAAATACCCATTTAAGATTGTAAAAGTTATTATTTACCTTTAAGAAAAAGATGTATCTCTTTCTATACCTATTCAATTCTTTTCAGATAGCTGTCATATCTAGCTTACCTAAAATTCTCTTCTTATTTATTTTTTGGTTAGATTTATTCAGTACTGAAAGGGGAAAATTAAGTCCCCCACTACTATTTACTTGACCTATAATTCACTTAACTTTTAAAAATTTCATATTTGGTACATATAGATTTAGTACTGATATTTTCTTTTTTTTAATTTATTTTTTTATTCTCATTTTGTACAAATGTTTTTTTTACATTAATAAATATTCTTGTTTACAAGTAAACAAAATACCCCTCTTCCCCCATAAATATAGATAGACTTGCTTGGGCGAAAAAAGCAAAGGGGAAAGAAAAAAATTAAAATAAAAAAATAATAGTAATAATTGTAGGTATGGCCAGGTGGCGCAATGGACGAAGCACCAGCCCTGGAGCTATGAGCACCCGAGTCCATCCATATCCAGCCTCGTAAATCCAACAATCACCCAAGCCACCCGATCCCTACTGCCCTGCAAAAACCAAAGAAAAAAGAAAAAAAAGACCCAAAATAAAATAAAATAAAATGGTAATAATAGTAGGGGTGGCTGGGTGGCAGACAAAGCATTGGCCCTTGAGCCAGGAGCACCCGGGTCCAAATCCAGCCCTAGACACCCAAAGATCACCCTGCTATGTGGCCCCAGGCAGGCCATCCAGCCCCACTTGCCCTGCACCCTCCCCCAAATAATAATAACAAAAAATGTGCTTGAGTCTTTGTTCCAACACCAACAACTCTGTCATGGGTGGATCTCATTCTTTATGATAAGTCCATCACAAAAGTTACTTCCATATTTTTCCACCATTGCCATTGCTGATCACAACTCCCTCCTTTCTTATTGCTCCACTACCATGTACTCTATTTTCTCTCTCCTTTCACTCTGACTCTGCTGTAGGGTCGTTGACTGGCTCAGCATACAGATCCCTGGTCCTGGGGCCAAGAAGCCCTGAGCCCCCCTACCACCCCTTAAGCCCAGCATCCACCTGGCCCCATGGTCCTGGGCAGGCCTTCCAATCCCAGCCCCTTGCAAGAAGTAAGAAAGAAAATGTGTTATATCTGACCAGTCTCCCTCCATGGTCCATCCTCTCCTCCTTTATTCACATCCCCACCCCTTCCCCCTGCTTCCCCCTCCTTCTTACTCCAGATGTCTATACCCCATTGAGTATATATGCTGTTTCCTCTCCTAGCCACCTCTGATGAGAGCAAAGGTTCCCTCATTCTCCCTTGCCTTCCCCCTTCCATATCATTGCAATAGCTCATTGTAATAAAAAAAAAAATCTTATGTGAAATATCTTGGACTATTCCCCCCCCTCCTTTTTCTTTCTCCCATTCCATTTCCCTTTTTTTCTATTGACTCCATTTTTACACCATATTTTATCTTCGAATTCAGCTTTCTCCTGTGCTTCAACTATAAAAGCTCTCTCTACCTGCTCTATTAACTAAGAAGGTTCATATGAGTATTATCAGTGTCATTTTTCTATGCAGGAATACATGCAGTTCATCCTCATTAAGTCCCTCATATTTCCCCCCTCTCCTCCAATCTCCATGCTTCACCTGAGTCCTGTATCTGAAGATCAAAGCTTCTGTTCAGCTCTGGCCATTCCAAAAGGAACATTTGAAATTCCCCTGGTTCATTGAAAGTCCATCTTTTTCCCTGGAAGAGGACATTCAGCCTTGCTGGGTAGTTCATTCTTGGCTGCATTCTAAGCTCTTTTGCCTTCCTGTATATTGCATTCCAAGCCCTACGAGCTTACGATGTAGTTGCTGCTAAGTCCTGTGTGATCCTGACTGCAGCTCCACGATATTTGAACTGTGTCCTTCTGGCTGCTTGTAATATTTTCTCTTCGACTTGGGAGTTCTGGAACTTGGCTATAATATTCCTAGGGGTTGGTTTTTTGGGATCTCTTTCTCTGGGGGATCAGTGGATTCTCTCCATTTCTATTTTGCCCTCTGCTTCTAGAATATCAGGGCAATTTTCCTGTAGTGATTCTTTGAAAATAATGTCAAGGCTCTTTTCCTGATCATGACTTTCAGGTATTCCAATAATTTTTAAATTATCTTTCCTAAGTCTGTTTTCCATATCAGTTGTTTTTTCAATGAGATATTTCACATTTTCTTCTAATTTTTCATTTTTTTGGTTTTGAAGTATTGATTCCTGATTTCTGGTAAATTCATCAATCTCCCTGAATTCTGTTCTTTGTCTGAAGGATTTGTTCTCCTCAGAGAGTTTTCTTATCTCTTTTTCCATCTGGCCAATTTTGCTTTTTAAAGCATTCTTCTCCTCAATAACTTTTTGAACTGTTTTGTCCATTTGACCTAAGCTGGTTTTTAGCATGCTATTTTCTTCAGCATTTTTTGGATTTCCTTGACTAAGCTGCTGACTTCATTTTCATGTTTTTCCTGCATCTCTCTCCTTTCTTTTCCCAGTTTTCCTTCCAACTCCCTCATTTGATTTTCAAAGTCTTTTTTGAGCTCTATCATAGCCTGAGCCCAATTTCTGTTTTTCTTGGAGTCTTTAGATGCAGGAGCTTGTGCTTCCTCATCTTCAGACTGAGTATTTTGATCCTTCTTGGGTTCATTTGCAAAATATTTCTCAATAGTCTTCCTTTTGTTTCTCTGCTTGCTCATTTTCCCAGCCTGGGCCTGGTTTGGGGGTGCTTCCTGAGCTTTTGGGACACTCCCACAAGGGTCTCAGTGTGTGAGACTCTGTCCTCCCTCCTGGTCTGTGAATGACCATATGCACCTCCCTCTGCCACGGGGCTGAGGTGGGGGGGCCCTGCTGTTCTATAGCGGGGCCTAGACTGGGATCAGGATCTGAATGTGGTCAGAGCCCTAGAGTCCTGTTCCAGAGGCAGAGGACAGAGCTCGGCAGTCTCTCTCTCTCTCTTCACTCCCCTCCCTCAGCTCAATGGGCTCATGCCCTGGGGGCTCCTGCTTACCAGCTCACCTGCTTCTGTTTCTGGCTCTGGGCTGCAGAAAGACCAAGCTGCTCCCTGTGTGCCCGGAGGGCTGGGCTCCACGTGCTCGCTCTGGCAGAGTCCCCCACTGTTTCCCCACTTTGTGCCCGGTGCTCCTCAGGGTGCAGCTCAGGAGACTCCCCCACTGCTGTGAGCTGAGACTCCCAGCGCCCTGGGGCTGCCTCCGGGAGGCTGAAGTTCTTTGGCTCTGGCGGGCCACCCCTCCAACCCTGGGAGCAGAGCCTTTCTGCTCTTTTCCAGGTTACCTTGAGTAGAAGAACTGCCTCACTGGGTCCCTTTGTGGGTTCTGTCTCTCGAAAGTTTAGTTAGAGTCCTTAGCTGATGAGTTTTATCAGAGAGGTCCTAAGACTCCATCCCTTCTTGTCGCCATCTTGGCTCCGCCCCTACTGATATTTTCTATGGTACCTTTTATCATAATATCATTTCCCTGTTTGTCTCTTTTTATTAAATGACTTTAAGCTTTAACTTTACCTGATATTATGATTGCAACCCTTAGTTTTTTTTTGCATAAAGCATTATAAATTCTACTTCAGTCATTTCTTATAACTGTGTTACACTAATTTTTAAATGTATTTTTGTAAGCATCATATTGTTGGTCTCTAATTTTTAATCCATTCTGCTATACAATTTTCTTTTACAGGTGAGTTTATCCCATTCATATTCAAAATTATAATTATTATTTGTATTTTTCTTTCATGCTATTTTTCTAACTACAGTGTTTCTCTTTTTTTACCTTTGTAAGTTTTCCTTCCTTTAGAAGGATACTTCCACCTACTACATCCCTAAACCCCACCCTTTTAAAAAAATCTCTCCCTTATCCTCTCCCCTAATCCTCCTATATCTTATTCTTTGTAGCTTTATGTTCCACCAGCTCCTAAATCTTAATCAACATAACCTTCTTACCTCCCTCCATATTTTAACCCCTCATCCTCTTATTTCTTTAGAAATTTAGAAGACTTTTATGCCCTGTTAAATTTATGTTGTTCCAGGGGTGGCTAGGTGGCGCAGTGGATAAAGCACTGGCCTTGGAGTCAGGAGTACCTGGGTTCAAATCCGGTCTCAGACACTTAATAATTACCTAGCTGTGTGGTCTTGGGCAAGCCACTTAACCCCATTTGCCTTGCAAAAAAAAAAAAACCTAAAAAAACATTTATGTTGTTCCCTCTGTTAGCAGATCTAATGAGAATAAGGTTCCAGCACTACCAGTCTTCTACCCTCGACCTGTTTCCTCTATATCATTTCTTCCTTTCATTCCTCATTTGTCTGAGATGATTGTTATTTTTTACCTTTCCCTATCGAATCATCTTTTAAAAATTCACCCCATCATACTCAGTTCACTCCCACACCTACTTTCAAACTACCAAGTACTGCTGACGGTCTTAAGAACATTGAGAATGGGGCAGCTAGGTGGCGCAGTGGATAGAGCACTGGCCCTGGAGTCAGGACTACTCAGTTCAAATCCAGCCTCAGACACTTAATAATTACCTAGCCCTGTGGCCTTGGGCAAGCTACTTAACCCCACTGCCTTGCAAAAAAAATCAAAACAACAACAAAAAAAAACTAAAAAAAGAATAGTATTGATAACATTTTCACATTAAAAAGTAAATAGTTTAACCTTGAGTTCCTTGTAGTTGATCTTTGATGTTTGCCTTTTTTTTCCTCTTGAATATATATGTCAAATTTTCCATTAAGTTCTTGTCTTTTTGTGATAAATACCTGAAAGTCTTTCAGTTCATTGAATGTTCACTTTTTTCATTCAGGATTATACTTAACTTTGTTATTTTTGGTTGCACCCCCTGTTCTTTTGCTCTTTCAAATATATTATTCTAAGTCCTGTGGTTTTTTAGTATAGTATCTTCTGGGTCTAGGTCTGTTTGTGACTCGGCAATATTTGAATTGTTTTTTTTCTTGTTGCACATATTTTTTCCTTAATCTGGGAACTTTAGAATTCATTAGAATTTGTTTATGATATTTCTGTAGATTTTTATCCTGAGATCTCTCAGGTGATAATTGGTGGGGCTTTTTATTTTTTATTTTTTTAGGGTTTTTTTAGATTTTTTAGATTTTTCAAGGCAATGAGGCCGGATTTGAACTCAGGTACTCCTGACTCCAAGGCCAGTGCTCTATCCACTGTGCCACCTAGCTGCCCTGGGGCTTTTTATTATTATTATTTCTACTTTATTTTCTTGTTCTAGAAACTTCAGGGACATTTTTCTTCTTTATTGTAATATATCTAAATTGATTTTTATTTCAATTTTCAAGTTGTTCAATAATTCTTACATTGCCTCTGATTTTGTTTTATTTCTTGATTGCTGAATCCCTTTCTGGGCTCCCTCAGTCTTCTCCAGGTGATCGTTGAAGGGGCAGGAGACAAAGAAGACAAGTTTCTCTCTAGACTCCAAGGTCTCCATTTATTTGCCAAAATACAAGTGCTTAAATATCCTTCCCAGTCTCTAATCCACTCCCATTCCTGTGGTACTTAGTAAAATAAGGCTCTGGTGCTCAAGGACACCAGGAGATGAAGGTTTAGCACTCCCACACACAACAGTCACTAACATTTGATGTCATATATCATCCATTTTCCCCTGCCCAATTCTAGTTTTCAAGGAGTTGTTTTCTTCCTTAAGATTCTGGATAGGGGTGGCTAGGTGGCACAGTGGATAGAGCACTGGCCTTGGAGTCAGGAGTACCTGAGTTCAAATCCAGCCTCAGACACTTAATAATTATCTGTGTGGCCTTGGGCAAGCCACTTAACCCCATTGCCTTGAGAAATCTAAAAAAAAAAATTCTGGATCTCATTTTCCAGTTGTTTGACTTCAGAATTTTCTTGAATTTCTTGGATTGTTCTTATTTTTCTCATTTTTCCTTAATCTTTTGTATTTGATTTTTAAATTCATTTTTTATGTTTTTCTAAGAATTATTTTGGGGCTATGACCATTTGATAAGCTCTATGGGTTAGGAATGACTCTTTTTACTTCAGTATCTTCCTTTGAGTAGGAAGCCAGATCATCTCTATCCCCATGATAGCTAACTATGGCTCTGTCTATGGTTCTTTCTCTTTTGCTTACACATCTTTATTTTTATTTTTAGTGGCTTATTATTATAATCAACTTGAGGCCCTGAATATGCAGAATGGTGCTACAGGCCAAAGGTCCTTTTTTACTTTTTATTTTCTGAGCTTTGTCTGGGCCCAACCTCAGAACGCATTGTGCTGGAAACATTCTTCCTATATATCCTCCAGTAGCTGCAATCTTCAGCTCTCTCTCTCTGGCCTGGAGCCTAAACCAGGAATTCAGCCTTCCTAAAGTACCCACTGCCAGCAGAGTTCCTAGCCCACTACCAACTCATCTATTATAGTTATCTTCTTCTCACCATCAGCAGCAACCAAAGACCACATCTTAATCAACCTATTTGTGCCTGGCATCCCTTGATAGCAGAGGGTCAGTTCTTCAGACTTCCCCTGCTCAGATGTCTGGTCCTCCCCATCCTCCTTAATGTATAGGGGTCGGGGAGTTGAAAATTCCTATGGTGGAGAATGAATTTGCCTCCCAACTCACCTGCCTCCAGGATTTACTGTTTATTGGTTCAACAGAGATGGCTCACAGGTGTTTCCACTTCACTTGGGCCAAACCATGAACACTGGAATCTTTCCTCAGGTCTTTTCCAATTGTCCCAGGATAATCTCTGCCCAACCCCAACTCTTGACTTTTTTTGGTTTGTTTTTTTTTTTTGAGTATTTTTTCTTGCTGCTTTACATTCAACCTATTCTTTCTTCTTCATGGAGGAAATCTGGAGAGCTTGAAATTTTCTGACCTTCTCTACCATCTTTCCCCTCCCCCTCCCAGTTTTCCAATATAATTAGTTATTTGATAACTGAATGCCTTACACCCAGAAAAATTATTTAGGACTTCAAAGAATTTTTGTTTGTCTAGGTTATATTTATCAATATTCACTGTGTCAGAAATTCAAACATCCTAGCATCATTATGAAAAGAGTTTTGACCTTTTAAACCTCCTAAAGAGTCTCAAAAAAACCCTCAAAGGTTCCCAGACCAGACGCATACAGAACTGCTGGCCTAGGAAAAGAAAAGATAATTTGAAATGATTAAGACTATTATCTTTGATATGATTGTCAGAGTCAGTACAAAAAGAATGAGAATGGGCAGGCACAACTACGTGATGCAAGATGTGATTTGAATTTAATTTCTTCCCTTGTAGGCTGATGATCACTAATACAGTTTTTTTTTAATTATTGAGGGTTGTTTTTTTTTTTTGCAAGGGGTTAAGTGGCTTCCCAAAGCCACACAGCTAGGTAATTATTAAGTGTCTGAGGCTGGATTTTGACTGCTGACTCCAGGCCCGGTGCTCTATCCACTGCGCCACCTAGTCACCCCCACTACTATAGTTTTACATTAATGATAATAGCAAAAGTCAGCATTTAAGCAGTATTATAAGTCTGTCAAATGTTTTACACATAGCATCTCATTGTAGTCTCACAACAACTCTGGAAATCAAACAGAGGATTTGATATTTTAACCCAAATGCAATAGTAATTTATTGAATAGTGTTCTCCCCATGTCATGGTCAGATCTTCACTTCAGGAAGAATAATTTGACACTTTATTATTGGATGGACTGGAGAGAAGAGACAGATACCTGAGACAGGGAAACACCAACCAGAACTCTTGGTAGAGAAACACCAACCAGAAGACCATTGTAACAGACTGGGCATGATGTGCTAAGGACCTGAACCAGAGCAGTAGCAGGGTTAAAGGATAGAAGAGGACATGGATGAGTTGTTACAAAATAAAATCTTTTAAAAAAAAATTTTAACATTGATTTAAAAAACTTTGAGTTCTAAATTTCCTGTCTTCAATTCCTCCCTCACCCTTTTAAAAGACAAAAAAAAATATCAATTATACATGTAAGGTCATACAAAACATATTCCCATATTACCTATGTTGCAAAATAAAGTCAAAAATGTGAAAAACAATCTTCAATCTACACTTTATCAGTTTTCTGTCTAGAGGTAGATACCATTCATTTTTTCATGGACAGTCCTTCAGAATTGTCTTAGATCATTATCTTAATCAAGTAGCTAAGTTTTTCAAAATTGATTATCATTACAATATTGCTGTTACTGTGTACAATTTCTCCTGGTCTGCTCACTTTGTATTAGTTCACATAAAATTTTCCAGGTTTTCTCAATCTATCTCCTTTATCATTTCTTATATTCCATTACCATATGCCACAACTTGTTCAGCCATGCCCTAATTGGTAGACATCCCTTCAATTTCTAATTCTTTACCAACACAAAAAGATTTGCTATAAATATTTTTATATGTATAGATTCTTTTCCTTTTTCTTTATTCTCTTTGAGATGCAGACCTAGTAGTGAAATTGTTAGGTCAATGTTCTATAGTTCATTGGGCACAATTTGTTCTCAGTACATTAGAATATCTATTTTCCTACATTTCCACTAGGATTTGTTATTTTCCTTTTCTGTCATGATAGCCAATCTGATAGGTGTGAGGGGGTACCTCAGAGTTGTTTTCATTTGCATTCTCTAATCATTTAGAACATTTTAAAAATATGGTCATTGATAGTTTTGATTTCTTTTTTCTGAAAACTGCATATTTATATCCTTTGAACATTTATCAATTGGGGAACCATTCTTATTTTTACAAAGTTGACCCAGTTCCCTCACAAAGGGAGAATTGACAGAACTTAGCAGGAGTGAAAAAGAGTGAATATTTGAGTATGACATCTAGATTGGGTATCTAGGTAATTGGGAGGATGGAAGTCCCCTTGATAGTAATAGAAAAGTTTGAAAGACAGAAGAGTTTTGATGGGGGGAAAGGAATAATGAGTTCCATTTTAGACATACTGAATTTAAGATACCTATGAGACATCCAGTTTGAGATGCCCAATAGGCAGTTAAAGATATGATGAAGAAGGATAGAGAGAAGTTAAGAAAATAGATAATGAAACATAATTCTTCCATATTGCAGAAAAATATAACAGAATGCTTCAAGTTCCAGGTTTAGGAGTTAAAGGAAGTCAGGAATTCTGAGAGGCAGGGATGCAAGGGAGAGCATACAAGACATGGAAACAGCAACAATGAGTGCAAAGGCAGGAAGACAGGGAAATGGAACATCATGTGTGAGTAATAGCCAGTAAGACCAAAGGCAACCATTGGCACAGTGGAGCACTGGACCTGGAGTCAAGAAGACCTGAGTTCAAATATGATTTCAGGCATTTACTAGCTGTGTGACAATAAGAAGATTACTTAATCTTTGATTGATTCAGTTTTCTCAACTGTAAAATGGGAATAATAAAAAGCTCCTACCTCTCAGGGCTTTTATAAAGATCAAATGAGGGACGGCTAGGTGGCACAGTAGATAGAGCACCAGCCTTGGAGTCAGGAGTACCTGAATTCAAATCTGGCCTCAGACACTTAATAATTACCTAGCCATGTGGCCTTGTGCAAGCCACTTAACCCCATTGTCTTGAAAAAAAAAGATCAAATGAGATATTATTTGTAAAAAAACACACAGCATAGTTCTTTTTCACAGTAAACACTATATAAATACTTATTCCCTTTCTCCTTTATTTCTCCTAGTTTGACTAGATTATAGGGTGAATTAGAAGACAGAAATATGCAAGAAGACTGAAAATATAGGAAGGAATTTCTCACTGAGCTTATTTTCCTCTATCTCTATTTCTACTGACCTAACAAAAGCTTGACTGCTAAGTTGGCATAATAGGGATGTCACCCTCCTGAAGAAGCATTTCCCAGTTTTTTCAGAACCAATAAAACATGCTGACCAGACTGTCTCTCTTAATATTTTTCAAATTATTCTGGTAATTGAGTTGATTCTGTTTGTTGGACAATTATTTTAGGTTTGCTTAAGTTAATGTTTTAAGGTCTCAAATTATGACATTCTTGATGACATCTTTTGCCACCCTTTCTACCATGCTGACATTTTTGCTGCAAAAAAAACAAAGGAGGATGACATAGGCCTGAGGTCATTTTGTATTTTTGTTTCATGGGTTGTTATGGCTAAAGAATTCATCCCATTGACCAGTCTACTAGTGAGGAGCTCCTCCATGTTTGACTAGGCTGAAAAATCTCTTACCCTGATTTGTGGACCATACTTGAAGACTTTCCAATATGGTAAAACTTATCATAGTTTGGACTCTGCCGGCATAACCTTCAAGAACCCAAGGTTTTAATGACTCCCAAGCTTCTTCCTTAAATAAAAAACCAATGTTCTTTTGTTGATACAATATATTCAGGTAATAAGAAATCTCAGAGGAATCAAATTGCAGGTCACCCAAAGGTCTATGGACAGTGTAAAAAAGTTGTTACCTATTACCAATGAATTTCATGCAACTTCCTTGTCATTCTCATCTTACATGATGCTTTCATGAAGAAATCATCATTCTGGTTTGAGCTCTCCCTCTACTCCATACCATCTGTTGCCAGAGATTTAGTGAATGTGACAGTGGCCCCAGCTGGAATAGCAGACATTGGTCCAAGCCTGTGGACTTCACAGTCTCCACCTATATCAGTCACTTGGGGGAATATTTTACCTACTACACCAACCTCTCCCTCTCCTCCCTATATAATTTTGTGAATAGTTGAGGAAAGAAGGATAGGAGTAGGAATGGAACAGGAAGAATGGAGAAGGAAGAAAGAAATGAAGGCCAGAAGGAAGCATAGACAAGATGAATAATTTGAAAATTACATGTTGAATTCATTATATACTTAAAAAGAAAAGCAAACTATACACAATAAATATTTGTGGCTTCATATGCATTCTTCTTTTTCTGTTTTATATATAAAATGCTCATATTTGTCATTTGTTAAGTACAAAATAAAAATAAATTTAAAAAATTTTTTTAAAAAATGAGAGTGTGTGTGTGGGAAAACTAGGTGGTCCAGTAGATAGAGCACCAACCCTGGACATGGCCTCAGACTCTTGTCACTTAACCTGGATTGCCTTGGGGGAGAGGGGAAGTATGTGCATTCCACAGACCAGATTAAACTTCAAAAAATATTAATCAAATTTCCCCGATGCTAAACCACTAATTAACTAGCCTGAGGCTGTTTAACCTTTTAAAATGTTGGGGCAGAGTGGATAAAGCACCAGCCCTGGAGTCAGGAGTACCTGGGTTCAAATCCGGTCTCAGACACTTAATAATTACCTAGCTATGTGGCCTTGGGCAAGCCACTTAACCCCATTTGCCTTGCAAAAAAAAAACAACCCTAAAAAAAACCTTTTAAAATGTCATGACCCCTTTGACCATCAGATGAAACTTTCTTAGAATGGTTTTTAATATAAAAAATGAAATATCTAGGATGCAAAGGAAATAAATTATATTGAAATAGTTATAAGAAAAAAATTAAGTTAAGCCCTACACCAGGCCATTGCTTCTACCTTCCTTCACTTTCTTATTATAAATAATCTAACAGACCAATGGGCAAAATATTCTGAGGAAACCATGGTCTTTCTTATTGATTCACTTTCGAGTTTTTAATAGGTGCCATGAAAAGGTAAGCATATTACTTTCTTATATGCATAGGGCTAACCATTGTTGATGTTTCTGATATTGATCTTTTATAGATTTTTTCTCTAGTAACTTGTTTTATTGCTAGTGTTCACTAGCTCTTTCTCATGGATTGGTACCCTTAAACTCACTCTATTTTCCCCTTCAGGCAAAAGTAAGTCCTATCTGACTGTGGGGGTTGAAGAAGATCCTCTCCTTGGCTATAGGACATGCAATGTTATCAACAATAGACACACAAAGTAAAAAGTAAAATCAACCTATAGGATCAGGTAGATAAAATAGCTAAAGTTAGAACAAGAAGAAATTTGGACTTTACTACCTGAGAAACTACTTCAGTACACATAGAATCTCAGAGGCTATCTAATCCAACCTAAATCCAGAATCTTTTCTATGGCAAAACCAGCAAGTGGTTGTCTAATCCAACCTCATTGTAACTTTAATCCTTTGTTTATCTCCTGACCTCCTGAACTAAGAAAGAATCTAAGGAAGGGGAGCAACTAGGTGGTGCAGTGGATAAAGCACCGGGCCTGGAGTCAGAAGTACCTGGGTTCAAATCCAGTCTCAGACACTTAATAATTACCTAGCTGTGTGGCCTTGGGCAAGCCACTTAACCCCATTTGCCTTGCAAAAAATAAATTGGTGAAACATCATGCAAACAACTCTGTGATACATAGATATAAATAAAATATTAAATATGTATGATAAATTGGAGATAATCTCAAGAGGTTTGATGAGAGTATTAGACTAAATGGTCTCTCATGTCTCTTGCATTCTAAATTTATGCTATTATAGTTCCTTGGGATTGAACAACTTGAATTACCCCTGAGGGGGTCTCAAATTCTGTTTTTGGCAGCAATATACTCTAAGACTTCAAGAGGGCTAAATTTACCTTTCCTAAGATCATCAAAAATAAATATAATAGATATCATTTATATTTATATTTATTCATTCATTTATTGTTTATATGTTATGTATACATGAAGAAAACATGATTAAAGTTCTAGATATTGAAAATCAGATGAGGCTTCATTTGTTTCTTTGAGTCACTCAAGAGATGTTCATCCTAGGTCCTAATAGCAGTTCATATCAATGGTGAGAGCCCTACCAGGTTAGAAGATCTTTGATTTCTTTCACACAGACTGCTTTTATCACCCAAGGCAAAGTTAATTCAGATTGTTCAATCTAAGAGGAACTATAGGATTGTTCTGCTATATAGTCTCATTTCCTCTAGCTTCTGGTTCAGTTGAAATACATACCTCTGGTTCTACCAAAGATTAGTCCTAATTTTTAAATTTTGTACCCTTTCTGGTACAAGGCTAAATTTTCATAATGCAGGATACAGGAAATGACTTATGTTGGATTTATAGATCATGTCCTGGGACAGGAAAGACTGGTGCGTAGACCCATCACCCATGTTCCATGAATGTTGTTTTAGGTTACTCCTTGGAGGGCTGTAATTGGAGAATACCTGGAGCCAGGTGCTAAATGTCTCCCCCAAATCAACCTAATCCATGGAATTGCATTTAAGTAAGGGCTCTTGGAAGAAGTCTTTTTTCCCCCTTTCCTCTCCTTTGCAAGATAGACACTTTCTCTCTCTAAACTAGGTGCTTCTGGAGAACTATGACCTCTATTCCTTTCTACCTTACCCTCAGGTAGTTTCCGCTCAGATTTTGTTATTCAGCCTCCTTAAGCTTAAGGCTCCTCAGTGGCAGACTCACTGGGAGTCTCAGACCAACAGCAGTATGGGCTGCTTTCCTTTCACTCTTTCCCTCTGGAACCTCTCCTGGACCTTTGTTATTCATCTTGTCCTCAAGCAGTTTACAAATTGCTGGTTGTCTCTTCAGTTAAAAAGATTTTTTTTAATCTATGAACTTTGCAGGCTTGTGAAATAAAAATGCTGAGCTATTTCAACTCCAGAGCCAGTCATGATTTTTCACTTTCATAAGAGTTCTCAATCCTTATTGGTGACACCAATCTCTTCTGCAACATTCTCAGTCAAAGACCTCATGCTGTAATTATCCACTATGTTTCCTAAATTTTCTGGCAGGTCAGGCCATTATCCTGGCTGTATCCATTTTCCCAGTAATGACAAAAGCATTAGAGGCAGCTAGGTTGCTCAGTGTATAGAGCACCAACCCTGGAGTCAGGAGGACCTGAGTCTAAATCTGACCTCAGACACTTAAAAATTGCCTAGCTGTGTGACCTTGGGCAAGTTACTTAACCCCATTGCCTTAAATAAATACATTTTTAAAAAAAATTTTAAAAAGCACTCTGATATTCAGGGACTCCTCAATTTTTTACCTCTAGACTTCTTCCCATCACCATGCTGAAGTAGCCATAAAGGGTACAGAGGTAGTTGACACCTAGAAGGCAATGTTTCTGCCAAATACTTTGCTGTTGGTCTTTCCATTTGTCCATGCTGCCATCCAAAATCTGAAAAAAGGCAATCTGAAAAAAATTTTCCCTATATATGTATATAAATAAAATCAATAAGCAAAAAAGTTAAGATAAATTCAAGACCAATTAGTAGATTTAAAAGCAGCGAACAAATATGCTAAAAATGTCATTGATGAGGTCAGTTTCTAAAAATTCTTCTCCAGAATTTCCTTCTCCCCAGTGATTTAGTTCTGCCTCACAATCTGTAGCTTACCATTCAAAATAGCACAAAAAAACACATGGAGAATGCAAGGGTTCTGACTTTGCCATAGACTCAGTACTCTGAATGGTTATTATTTTCTTTCCTAAATGAAATTAAGGAGTAAATAGTGCAGGAAGGGGGCTAGGCATAGAATTGTGCTCATCTATAAGATGAGCAGAAACAGCAGGCTTCCTCAGGAGGTCTTAAATAATTAATGGTTACAAAGTTTGGTAAATTTTCACTTTTCCAAAGAGGAAAATAATTTGTAACTAATTTTTTAAGTAATCTTTTTCTTTGCTGTCTTAGAATAGTCTGGTTTTGTGGTAAAAGCACTGAATTTGGAAGTCATTTCGCCCCCTAGACGTTACTTAGTTTCATCATGTAAAATGAGGGTGTTGGGAGTAGATTATCCCTTCTGACACTTGATTGTCTGAATCGGCAAGAATTACACAATTTTGTCATGCAACCACATAATCACAAATCCAACAATTACATTTATCCAACAATTCTGGGAAGGTAGCCCTATGCTATGTGTTGAAGAGATACAAAGTTCAGATAGGATACTTTAATAAATCTTAATGTCTAGGAAGAAGCTAAGACATAAATAGGCATAAAAAGATAAGCACAATGCATGATAAAGGAAAGGTTTATAACCTCACTGTTTGGAGAATGTTAGGTTATGTCTCAATTCACCTTGGGTACTTTAAAGGACAATTTTTTTTTCTGTAATTCTGAGGTTCTTTGATAATTCAAAAAAGCAAATCCTTGAAAACAATTATCTTTAATTAACTAGAATTAACAACCCAGCAAGGGATGTTTAGAGATTATCTTAGTTCTGGCCCAGGATCAGACAACCTCTATAAAGAAGGCTGAGCACACATGATTACAAGCACTATTTGCAGGGATTATTGGACTCTTAAGAAGACCTTCCTTCACCTTGCCAAGTAAAATAAGAACTGCATAGGTGTCAGTGGAATAGTCATCCTTGCTTTAAGCAATGCTACTATATCCTATTTATCTGATGAACTGGGAAGACATGGGAGTGACAACTGCAAACTGTAGCAATGTGGCAAATTGCTTGTCCGCATGGAATGGTCTTAGACATCCCAGAGACTGTAGATCTGTAGGACTGAAGACATTAAAAACAAAACAAAATTTAAAAAAACAAACAGCATACTGGCTGAGGCAGCTGAAGCAGGCCCAAGAAATTTTAGCTATACTATAAAGGGGCTAATAAGAAGGAACAGTAATGTATGAACATGATCAAGACTTTTTTTTTCAATTGGAAAGTCATATGGCACACACATTGTGTAAATAGAATTTATGTCAAGTTGGAAGGAGACCAGAGACTTGTAGATGGAGCAAGGCACTGACCTATCGACTTTTTCTGGGATGGAGACAACCTGGAGCTAGATGTCAGAGAAGGAATGGGGAATAAGAGGGGTCATTGTTAGATGGAGTTGGCAGGCTAGTGAAATGGAATTTAGTTTGTTAGGCAAATTTGTCAGTACAGCACTAGTATCCTTGGCAGAACATGTACTATCTAAAAGTGTTTTTTAAACAACATTAAGATTTTTGGTGGACACAAATTGATGTTAATTTCATGATGATCTAAATCATTCTTCCAAAGCAAATTACAAATGTACAAAAACAATACATATTTAACTTCTCTGTACTTTAGTCTATCTATAAAATGAGGGGAATGAACGTTATAGGATTTCTAGATTTTAGGGTCTATGAATTAACTTTTCCTAGGAAAATAGCAGCTAACTTAAAAAAAAAAACTCATCAATATTCACTGTTTCCTCTTAGAGCTGGATTGATTCAGGGGAAAGATGAAGAAAATTGTGAATGTAACAGAAAGAATTTGGGTGGAGAAGTAAATTGACTCTTGAGATGTAAATTGACTTGAAGTAGAGAATTATGATTGTAACAGAAACAATTGTAATTGAAAGTCTGCTCAAATTGGGTGATCTTCATTACATTCATTGTTTAATGTAAAATTTGTATCCTTTTCCTTAGGCTTTATCCTCTACCTAATTCCAGGTCCAGTATAGGGTAAGGGAGTTCACTTTTTGCCCTTTAGATGAGAGGCATGACATAAAAACCAGGTTGGACCAGAGCTCAGGGTCCCGCACTCTTCTCTGACCATGGCCCAACCAACACTGCTTGGCTGTTTGAGTCTCTCTCTCTCTCTCTCTCTCTCTCTCTCTCTCTCTCTCTCTCTCTCTCTCTCTCTCTTTCTCTCCCCCCCCCCCCAGCCCTTCCTATGTCTTGCAACTTTTTAAATAAATTTTTGTTTTATTTCTACCCATACTTTCCCGAGTCTGAATAATGATTCCTCATAGTTAGAATCGAACCCAAGTAGCCAGTGGCTACAGGATGAGGCACATAGTACGCATTTAATATAATGTTACTTGATCAAGTATGTAAGAAGTCAGTTATTTGTTCATTTGGTTTGTTCCCTAGGAAGCAAAGGGAAGAAGTCACAGGGAGATAAATTTTAACTCATCATAAGAAAAAACTTCCTAATAGAACTGTAATTAACTTCCTTGTTGTGGGGAATAAAGAATTGGTTCTCTCATTGGAGATTTTTAAGTGGAGATTTAGTGATTACTTACTAACTGTGTGATCCTGGCAGACATGATTAAAATGACTAAATAAATGATTAGATCATTCTGTATGAACCTGGACTAGGATATAGAAATTAAAGAGAAGCAGGTTTCACAAGGAGGGAAAAAGGCATTCCAAAATGGAATGAGCTGCCCCATAAGATAGTACAGACTGGAGGTATTTGTCATTTAGGTGTTTGACTTTTGAGGTCATGTAAGGTGTTGACTTTTGAGCTCCCTCCTGATGCTGAGACAAAAGTTCTACTAACTATCAAAAAAGATTAAATGTTTTTAGATCCTTTGGCAGGTCTATTTTAGATCCCAAAGTAAAATCTGATAACTTTGTTTTTTAAAGTTACCTAGGAAGTTCTGGATAAGATGTTTGAATAAAAGTGAGCAGAGAAACCTATATTTAAGCCATTGAAAAAAAGTAAGAATTCCCAGGACTAGAAGTCCAGGTAGGAAAGCAAGAACCAGGTCAGAGGAATAAGATAGTGTCCCAAATAGAAGCTGCACAGTTGAGTGAGCTTTTGAGGGATAAGAAAGATCACAGCAGTGCTCCAAATCGCGATAGCCAATTTAAGAACTTTGACTAGGACTCTTAACTAGGGCTCTGAGTACAAACAGAACCAAGTGAATCAAAAGATAGCATTGGGAATCCAAGAAAATTAAGTCAAGACTAAGTAAAACCTAACAACCCAATCCAAGTAGTTAGAAGGGGTGGAGCCTGGCTCTGGCAAGAAGTACCAAGTCTGGAACCAGTGAAGTTATAAATAAATATAAAATATACAATATTTCTTTGAAGAAATATTATGAATCAAGAGACATTAAAATGGAAAACACAAAAGAAAAGAATAGCTCCATAATAAACAGAAGCAAACAAACAACAACTTAGTAGCCAAATGGACCACAGGAATCCTTGAGAGCAAAGACACAAGAAATAAAAAATTGAAATAAGAACGCCACTAGATAATGTAATGGATAGAGTGCTAGACCTGGAGTTTGGAAAATTCATCTCCCTGAGTTCAACTCTAGTTTTAGAAACTGACCAGTTGTATGACCCTGGCCACAAACCCTTTTTGTCCAGTTTCTTCAACAGTACAATGAACTGAAGAAGAAAATGGTAAATCACACTAGTATCTTTGCCAAGAAAACTACAAATGAGATCCCGAAGCGTAAGATATGACTGAACAACAAAATTGGGAGGCAAATTGTTTAAAAACAGGTGAAGAACCTCACCCAAATATTAGACTTCCTGAAAAATCAAGTTTGAGAAAAAAAAGAAGAAACTTTCAGTTATCTATCAGCAAAACTAACCTCCAAAATAGGTCAAGAAGAAGTCATTTGAGAATCATCAGACTCATTGAAAAACACTGACCAAAGGGGGCAGTGGCTAGGGGGTGGCTAGGTGGCACAGTGGATAGAGCACCAGCCCTGGAGTCAGGAGTATCTGAGTTCAAATGTGATCTCAGACACTTAATAATTACCTAGCTGTGTGGCCTTGGGCAAGCCACTTAACCCCATTGCCTTGCAAAAACCTAAAGAAAAGAATAAAAAAAAAAAAAAAGAAAAACACTGACCAGAAAAATTCTGGATACCATATTTCTTTTTACATTATTTTTAGGTTTCATTGATATTTCATTTTTACATTGCAAATGCTTCCAGATCATCCCCATTCTTTGAAAGCTTCTTGTACCAAAATAAAACAATTAAGCAAAATTAACAAGACAGTGACATCATCTGAAAATGTATACAAAATTCCACATCTGTAGCACACCCCAAACTCTTTTTTTAGTGTTTTTTTAATTAGAAGAAATCTGTTTTCTGTCTTTCCCACCATTACTTACTCCATTGGAGGAAACCCCCCCTCCAAATTCTTTGTAACAAATATCCAGTCAAATATGTATGTGTGCATACATATTATTATATTGCATAAGAAATATTTTACGATCTATATTAAGCAAGATCCTAGAGTACAGGTACTCTTCAATTAATAGTTTGTTTCATTATATAGAACAAAGAGTCACTTAACTTTCTGCCTAGCCTCAGAAAACCATTTTATGGATAGTGTCATTTATTAAGCATAAACTATGTGTCCATCCTAAACACTGGGAATTAAAATAAAAGCAAACAATAAGTTCCAGCTTTTAAGCTTATATTCTTTTTTGGGGGGTGGGCAAAATGGTTCTGGAAAACAGTATGTGACAGGATCCATATGTAGAGGTATTGGAAAGTAGAATGCAAGAAATGCTAGTGGTGGTAGAGACCTGATTTCTTGCAAGAAAAGGCAAAAATATTTAATTGTCAGAGATGGGGGGGTATAAGGATTATAACATTAAGTGGAATAAAAAAAGTTAGAAATCTATAACCAGGAGATTTTAGAAAGGGACAATAGTCTGGTTCCCAGCAGGAGAAGACAAAAAGTTCACTTTTCTTTTTTGCAAGGCAATGGGGTTAAGTGACTTGCCCAAGGTCACACAGTTAGGAAATTATTAAGTGACTGAGGCCACATTTGAACTCAGGTCCTTCTGACTCCAGGACTGGTGCTCTATCCACTGTGCTACTTAACTGCCTCCAAAAGTTCATTTTTTCAAAACTGGTGGGGGTAAAATCCAAATTTCTGATGAGGTGGTACAAATTGGAGTGTGTGACCTCAGTAAGGAGACTGTCTCAACTCCCAGAAATCATCAATCCCTCTTCGACCAACCTTCATAGGAAAGGGAAAGAGGCTACTATCTTTAGGTGAATTATTATCCTTATAATTACCAATCTTGATGGATCAATCAAGGATCTTTTGTCTTAGTATGGTCACCCATCTAAGTAATTGATGGAGGATTGATCAGAGAAAAGAGAGCAAAGCATTTTTTTCAAAATTAGTTGTTAGAGAAATACTTCCAGAGGTGTCATTGTTCATGCTGTGACCTTGATATTTCTGGCTGATCCTGTTCATTGTCTCCATTTATATTATTGTGATATACCATTGTGAACTGGAAAGATTAGACACTATCTACAACATGGACCACATGGACCACATGCACCACATGTACCAAATCATCAGATCTTAGACTCAATTCTAATGAAGAATGGTGAGGGGGAAGGAAAGCATGAGATTTTTGGTCCTTCATTCTCCTCTTTAGACTGTCATTTCTTCAGTAGCTATTACACATTGCTTGCTTTTTTGGGGGAGGGTTTCTATTTTAAAATTTCCTCCCTCCTCTAGTGCTGCCTAAGTCAAGTTTTTCAAATCTCAGAGATATGAAATGCCCAATAATAATCCTAGGGCCATTTAGCTAATGGAAGATCTTCTAAAAGAACTTTAGGACCTTGTTGTCAGGGGATAGTATGCTATAGGAACACCATCTGTTCCCTGTAAGCTGAACTGGTTCTTTATAAGTATTAAAACTATTTCAGAATTTACTGTTCTAGTAGGCTAAAGCTCAATCCACTGAAGAATCTTCCTGATGATCTTAGTATAAAAAAGCTTCTCCCTCAGGCTTGATTGACATGATAACTTAACCAAAACAAAGGCCAGGAAGCTATATTCAAATAAATCAGTGTTAAATCCTTGCATAATATCCTTTCCATATTATAATTAAGTCTCCTTACTTAATGTATTGTTTCATTTCTTAATCTAAGACATTGGACTTGCCTTTATTAAGCTCATCCCATAACAGCGTGCTAAAGAATAAGTAAATTAAAATAAAAGGGAAATATGTAGAAAGAATAATTTTTTTTAGAAACCATGGTGGTCTAAAAAATAGTCATTAATAAAGGAACTATAAGTGTGTGTGTGTGTGTGTGTGTGTGTGTGTGTTTGATACAGTACTCACATACTATAAACACTATGGAGCATAGATCTAAAAAAGGCCTTTAATATTAATAAAAGCATTCTTTTTTTTGTTGTCTTTTGCAAAGCAATGGGGTTAAGTGACTTGCCTAAGGTCACACAACTAAATAATTAGCAAGTGTCAGGTCCAGATTTGAACTCCTGAGTCCAGGACTGGAGCTTCTATCCACTACCACCTAGCTACCTCCTAAATGCATTCTTTAAAAAAAATAAAACAAAACACCAAAAAGTACCATTATTTGCCATGGCAAAACATTGAAAGTTTTCTAAGTACAGAATTAAAACAAGTATATATCCTTTCTTAGTTCTTAAGTTCAGATTCTGCCTCTGCCATTTACTATTAGTGTGACCTTGAACAAGTTTTTATGAGCCTCAGTTTTCACATGGGAAGATTATAAAAAAATCTGAGACATAATTTTTGGATAATTTAATCATTTTATTAATAAAAGGATGGCCACTAGACCATTTCTCCTAGACCAAAGACTCCTTATGGCGATGAGTTCACATTTTAGGCACTCTTCAAAGAGGAGGTGTTCCTAAGGGTAGTAATTAACTGATTGGTTAACAATTAATGAAAAAATGAATATTACAAAGAGAGGCTGGGCTATATCACAATAAGGGTCTTGGGATACAAGACTTGGATCACCCAAAACTTCGGTGAATTTTCATATCACCTGTCTGACAAAAGGGAGACTCAGTACTTCCAAGATTTGTTTGAGCAAACTGAAGGAGTAGTAATGCAAATTTAGATCCTGATCTGGGCAAATCTTTAAGAAAGAATTCCCATACTGGTTGAGGAAGTAGAAAAGTGAAAAAAAACCTTGATCCTAATACAATAATTAGTTATCAAATAAAAGAGAAATATTAATTTTCACACACATCCATAAAAGGAGATGACAGGGCTAGATAAATTTTAAAATCCCTTTCCATCTTTAAATCTATGATCCTATGAATTAATGAGACAAAAGTAAATTGTTCACTAGGAAAAGCATTAAAGAGTTTGAAAGAGTTTGAAAGAGCTTATGTTTTCCTAACTTTAAAAAACAGCTTGCAATGACACAAACAAGCAAGTCAAAAACTGCTTAACAAAAGTCATACTTCTCTGATAAATAAGATAAGCATGGCCTGCCACTACCTTTTGTTGGTTGAGGCAGGAAAGAAGGAAGCAAGGGGTAGTATAGATTATAGAGTTCTTCCTTTTTCTTAATTCACTAATGAAAACTATACTTGTTTAGGATATATTGTGTAATAATGTTTTTAATGATTTTTACCTAAAAGTGGATCCAGCCCTCAACAGAAGCATTGTAGTTAGGAGAGGTAAAGCCAAGATGACAGAGTAAAGTCAGGGACTCATTTGAGATCTCCCTCAAACCACTCCAAATATCTTTAAATAATGACTCTAAGCAGACTCTAGAGTGGCAGAACCCACAAAAAGATTGAGTGAAACAATTTCCCAGCCCAAGAAAACTTGGAAGATTAGTAGGAAGGGTCTGTATGGTGATGAGAGGAGCTCAGTGCAGCGAAGGCTGCACAGAACAAACCAGCCCCAGCTATCCAGGAGCAGACAATAGGGCAACTGGGTCAGTGGCAGCAGTGGCATTTTCTGGATTGCTCAGCTTAGACATTGCCAAGGACAGCTTGAAAGGTGAGAAGGAAAAGTCTGTCAACCTGGGCAAATGTACAGGCCTCAGCAGAGCAGACAAGACCCTAGTGGACCAGGAGCGGTCCTTGGGAGCCTCAGCAGAGGCAGCTGCTTCCAAAGTTCTCAGTACACAGATACTAATGGGATCAGAAGGAGATTGTGGGGGGGTGGTGCTATCACAGAGGCAAGATTCTGTGCTTTGCCTATATTCTGATCTGGGTTGCATTCCCAGGAAGAAGTGAAGCAATAGTACAATAGAAATTGATGCCACAGGGTAGCGGGGACCCTCCTCTCAGTTCTAGGGCAGAAAGAAGTGTTTGTGGTCACCCATGGACCAGAGCACAGATCAGGGGTATAGTAAAAACCTCACCTTAGATTATATCACCTTGAAGGAATTTAGAACGCAGGTTCCTAGAAGTATCTCTGAACACAACTGCAAAAAACCAAAAGCTTGGGACAATGCATCCTCCATTCTGGAAGCAGAGCCCTATCCTAAAAAAGTTAAAATCAAGTCATAGGTTGGAAAATGAGCAAGCAACAGAAGAAAAAAATAATTTAACCATAAACAATTACTTTGGTCATAAGGAAGATCAAAATACACACTCAGAAGAAGATAACAAAGTCAAAGCTTTTACCTCCAAAGCCTCCAAGAAAAACATGAATTGGTCTCAACCATGGAAGAGCTCAAAAAGAATTTGGAAAATCAAGTGAAGGAGGTAGAAGGAAAATTGGCAAAAGAAATGAAAGCCCTATAGGAAAATCATGAAAATCAGTCAATCAAGTGAATGATGCACAAAAAAAATATTGAAGAGAATAACATCTTAAAAAACAGACTGGGCAAAATGGAAAAAGAAGTCCATAAAGCCAATGAGGTGAAGAATTCCTTCAAAAGAACTGACCAGATGAAAAAGGAGAGACAAAAGTTCACTGAAGAAAATAATTCCTTAAAATATAGACTTGAGCATAGGGAAGTTGGTGATTTTGTGAGAAGTAAGAAACAATAAAACAAAATCAAAAGAATGAAAAACCTAGAAGAAAACATGAAATATCTCACTGAAAAAACAATTGACCTGGAAACCATGATCAAAAAAAGAGCCTAGACATTATCTTTCCAGAAATCATCAAGGAAAACTGCCCTAAGATTCTAGAAGCAAAGGAAAAAATAGAAATTAAGAGAATGTACCAAATCATCTCCTGTAAGAACATCTCAAAATGAAAACTGCCAGGAATATTATAGCCAGATTTCATAGCTCCTAGGTCAAGGAGAAAATATTGCAAGCAGACCAAAAGAAACAATTTAATTATCATGGAGCCACAATCAGGATAACAAGATTTAACAGCTTCTATATTTAAGGGATCAAAAGATCTGGAATATGATATTCCAAAAGGCAAAAGAGCTTGGAATTCAACCAAGAATCAACCACCCAGCAAAACTGAACACACATCTTTCAGGGTAAAAAGATGGATATTCAGTGAAATAGGGGACTTTCAAACTTTCCTGATGAAAAGATCAGAGCTGAACAGAAAAATTGATCTTCTAATATGAGACTCAAGTGAAGCATAAAAAGGTAAACAGGAAAAGAAAATCATAAGAGATTTAATGATGCTAAACTACTTATATTCCTGCATTGGAAGATACTGATGCCTCATATGAACTTTCTTATTTATTAGGGCAGTTAGAAGGATTATATAAATAAAGTGGTTGACTAAGAAGGAATATTATATTAAAAAGGAGTTAAGGGGTGGGAGAGAAGTCTAGAAGAAAGGGAGATAGAATGGGGAAAGTTATTTAACATAAAAGGGTCAAGAAAAAACTTTTGCAGTGTAGTGGGAGGGGGGAGTTGAGGGGAAATGGGTGAGTTATCAAAACTGGATCAGAGAGGGAATAACATACATACTCAGCTGAGTATAGAAATTTATCTTACCCTAGATTATAGTAGGAGGGGAAGGAAATGGGAGAAAGGGGAGAAGACAGAAGGGAGGGAAGATTATGGGAGGGGAAATTCAGATGCAGATGCAATGACAGGGTGAAAGGAGAGAGAGAATAGATTAAATGTGATTGGAGGGAATAGGTTGGAGGGAAATACAGGTAGCAATAGTAACTATAATATGATAATAACTATAATATAATAATAAATAATAAGTTTATCTAATAAAGACTTCATTTTTCAAACATAGAAAATTGAGTCAAATTTATAAAAAAATATGAGCCATTACTGAATTGATAAATGATTAACAGATATGAACAGTTTTCAGATGGGGTTATCAATGCTATCTATGACCATATTAAACAGAATGTCCTAACTCATTATTGGTTGGAGAATTACAATTTAGAACAACACTGAGGTACTACCTTATCCCTTTTGGATTAGCTAATAGGGCAGAAAGAGAAAATGATAAATGTTGGAGGGGATGTAAGGAAAATGAGATATTAATGCTCTGTGGAGTTGTTAAATGACTCAACAATTCTGTGGAACAATTTGAAACCATGCAACCTTTGACCTAGCAATGTCACAACCAAATCTATATTTCAGAAGAGATGAAAAACAGGAAGGAAAAGGATCTCTCTGTATAAGGATATTTATAGTAGCTCTTTTCTGGTGACAAGGAACTGGAAATTGAGGGGATGCCCATCAGTTGGGAAATGACTGAGCAAATGTGATTATGATAAAATGCTATTCAGTTTTAAGAAATGATAAGCAGGATGCTCTCATTAAAACCTGAAAAGACTTACATGAGCATATGTAATGGGAAATGAACTATATACAAAATAGCAGTAATATTGTGGGATGATCAGCTAGGAGTGACCTACCTTTTCTCAGCAATGCAGTGACCCAAGACAACTCTGAAGGGAGTATTATTAAGAATATTATTCATCCCCAAAGACAGAACTGATGGTATCTGAATACAGACTGAAACTTTTTTTTACTTAATTTTTCTTTAGGTTTCCTTTTAAGAGGAAGAGGGGGACTATATTTACTTTCACAACATGACCATTATCAAATAATTTGCTGTCTCAATGAGGGGGAGTGGGTTGGGAAGAAGGGAGAGTATTTGGAAATCAAAGTTTTTAAAAATGAATGTTTAAATTTGTTTTTATATGTAACTGGAGAGAAATAAAAAAGAAATTGAAAAAAGAAACATTGTAGTTGGTGGAGGAATTCTCCTCTCCCCCCCAAAAAAATTATTTTAGTAATCAAGTTTAAAAAAAGATAAACTTTTCTTGCCTAGCTAGTAGAGCTTCGCTGTTATTTGTCCCAAAGAACAAAAATATTTTATGTCCAAAGCCTGTAATTCAGTTAGGTAGAAAAGGCCATGGTTTTGACTATATCACTAGAGGAAACAACAGAAAATGCAATCTATATAGACTCTAACCCCCATTTTGGTGATGTCATTAAGTATATGATGCTGGAGCATGACCTCAAGAGTACATTCACTCTTGTAGACATGCTTGAATAAGTTAAGAGATCCTTTGAGGAGTAGGAAAGAGCAGCAGGTAGTGTGAAGCCAAATATGGCTTGGTCTCAGGCGACAAAATAATAAATCAATGTCCCACTGAATAAAAATTGAAGAGCCAAAGGTTTCTTAGTTATCAATAAACACTCAGTGCAACTCAAAGAGTATTCATTTCAAAACCAAAACCTGTCATTTTATTCAATCTATTATTTATAAAATATCAACCACAAATAGAAAAAAAAATCCTCACTTTTTTGGCACTCCTGCCTTGCCTAATACAGGAATAGATATCACCTCCATTTGATTATTTATACTTTATTTAGCACTAAAGTTCACCTTTATATAAAAAATGGTTTAGCATCCATAATCCTTATGTAGACTACCTGGAATTATCATCCCTCTAACTGAAACTTAACATTATAAAAAATAAAATAAAATAAAAATAGCTAATATTTACATAAATACTAAGAACTTTGCAATTATCTCATTTAATCCTCATCACTAATCTGGGAAGTAGGTGTTAATATTATCATCTCTGTTTTACAGATGAGAAAACTGAGACAAAGGTTAAATCACTTGCCCAGGATCACATAGCTAGGAAGTGTCTGAAATTATATTTTAACTCAAGTATTTTTGACTCCAGGACTGGCATTCTCCACTCCACCATCTAACTGTCATCATATACATAATTCATTTTCATTTCAGGTTCCCAAGAAATCAAGGGACATATTTTGACATTTATTCACAAATTATTTCTGATTTCCCAACTTGGTTTATTAAATAATTATTAACAAAACTGGAGAATTCTCTTTTCCCATAAACCTTTGCTTACTTCTTTTTTTTCAAACCCCTTAAACTCTGACTTGAATAAACATCAAGGTTATTAGTTATATAATTTATTAATAATATAGCAAGCATTATGATAGGCATAATTATTTACTATTAATATATCAGTTGTGAATAAAATCACTTATCACCATCTTTCATCAGTGTTATCATTGACTTCTTAATTCTGGAAACATAGTCCTATTAGAGTCCTATTCAACTCTCAAAGATTCCAATTAAAGTCTTAATAGTTTCCTTCATGTTTCTTCAAGACAAAACATTTCTCTCCAAGAAAGTGGTTCTCTTGATTCTTTCTCCTTGTGCTGTGTTTTTCCAGTCACTACAATTAACATTTTCTCAAGGACAAGCTAAATTATTAGATTCTCAGGAGTCTATTCCCTCTGAAAGATAGAGTAATGTCATTCAGACTATCTATGGGAGAGGCTATTCAAAGTCTGACTGCTAAAATCAATTGATTGTGCAATCCTGAATTTTATTTATTTTTAAGCCTGCTTCTGCCTGACCCTTCTGGAGTGGGGAGAAGATAGGGCTCTGGACATTTTATTATCATGGCTATTTGAAAGCCACTACACTTGGTCAATAAAAGGCATATTTTAAAAAATCAATAGCTTTTATTTTTACATACTTTATTTCTGTATATATTCTTTTTCCCATCTTACCCAGAGAGTTATTTCCTAAAGCAAAGAATAAAAATGAAAGGAAAAAAAAGTTCAGCAAAACTAATCAATAGATCTACTGAGTCTCAAAGAAGGGCTAGTGGCGTATTCTCATCTCTGCTAGACAACCAGTCTTTGTCCTAATTATAGTTTGGAGGTTTTTGGGGGGTAGGTGGGTGTGGTTGTTCTTTCCATTTATATTGTTGTGGTTATTGTGTATATTGTTTTCTGAGTTCTGTCTTCACTTGTTTCAGTTGACATGTCTTTCCATGTTCCTATGTATTTTTATAGTCATAATTTTTTTATAGCACAGTAATATTATACTACAATTATGCAACTTAATGTGCTTAGACATTCCTTTTGCCTCACAATGCATCCATCCCAAATTATGGGATTTCTAGTCCTTTGTAACTATAAAAAATATTGCTAAAAATAAAATAAAATAATTATTAAAAAAGATTTCTTTAACTCCTTTGAGTAAATAATAATAATAATAGTAGTAGGGTATCTGAGTCAAAGGTTATGGTCATTTAGATAATGAAAAGTATTTATTTAAAGCATTTTCATAGTTAAGATCTCATTTTTAGCATTTTAGTCATTCTGTAGAATAAGGCAGGTAATAACATTCTAATTTTACAGATTAAGGATATAAGCAAATGAGAATGCATTATTTGAATTGCAATTGTAAACTTCATTTCCATATTCTTATGCTACTGAGGTTCCCAATCTATTTTACTGGAATTTTGGTTTTTCCCTGAGCAATTCCTCATCAGGGAATTTCTGGGAAATGAGAAATAATGTGGAATATTTCAATTTGTAAATTTTATATAGCATTCACATTTATAAGTTTAGTAACAAGTTAGCTATCAGAATGTTAAAACTGTTAGACTGGGGAGTTGAAACATATGTTGCTTGATCTATTTAATTATCAGGAAACATGGATATAAGTTATTAACTGTCTTTTGAAGTAAACACTAGAAATTTAATTATTTGTTTGGCATGTAATTATCTTTTTGAAAATGTTTTCTTAAAAGAAAACAGTATGGGGCGGCTAGGTGGCACAGTGGATAGAGCACCGGCCCTGGAGTTAGGAATACCTGAGTTCAAATGCGACCTCAGACACTTAATCACTTAATAATTACCTAGCTGTGTGGCCTTGGGCAAGTCACTTAATTCCATTGCCTTGCAAAAACCTTAGAGAGAGAGAGAGAGAGAATCGTAAAGTGCATAGATGAATATTGAGTAACCCTAGCTGAGCTCACAGAATCCATTTCTGAAAATATAGAGTCTGTGCTCCTCATAAAATAATGATCATATTTTAATTATCTTTTGTTGTTCAGTCATTTTAGTTGTGCCTGCTTCTTTGTGATCCCATTTGGGTT
Source organism: Macrotis lagotis (assembly GCF_037893015.1). Lineage (NCBI taxonomy): Eukaryota > Metazoa > Chordata > Mammalia > Peramelemorphia > Peramelidae > Macrotis > Macrotis lagotis. Next base: position 158,315,107 of record NC_133666.1, on the reverse strand, counting down.
TTTTTTTTAAGTTTTTATAAGGCAGTGGGGTTTTAAGTGACTTGCCCAAGGTCACACAGCTAGGCAATTATCATGTGTCTGATCTGGATTTGAACTCAAGTCCTCCTGACTCCAGGGCCAGTACTCTATCCATCGTGCCACCTAGCTGCCCCATTTGGGGTTTTCTTGACAAAGATATTGGAGCTATTGGCTACTTCCTTTTGCAGTGCATTTGCCAGGGGAGGAGTTTGAGGCAAAAAGAGTTAGGTGACTTAACCAGGATCACACAACTAGTAAATGTCTGAGATTCAATTTGATCTCAGGTTTTCCTGACTCCAGGCCCAACCTGCACCACCTAGCTATTTTAATTATAGCTAATAATGGCCAACATGTATACAGCACTTACTGTTTGCCAGGAACTATGTTAAATATTCGACAGTTATTGTCTCAAATTATTTTTTTTTCAAAACAATCCTAGGAGATTAATGTTATCATTGATGCAAGTGATATGTCCACGATCACACAGCTAGTGTTTGAAGCCATATTTGAACTCATCTTGACTTCCTCTCCAGTGCTCTATTCACTGCACTGCTCCATTGCCCTTTTGCATTTATAGCTTATGGTCTATACCTTTTAACCTTATTTTTACACCTTGCTTCAAGGAACTCTACTTTTATAATTAATTAATTATTCCATTCCCAGTTCTAGAAATGGAAACAAAGGTTCAATTAACTGAATAATAATTGTTTACTCCATTAAATAAATTAGAAGATCAACATAAATCATTCACTAATTTTCTTTTTGGAAAAGAGAATAAATCCAAAGTATCATCATAGCCACTGACTTTCCATGAGTCTTAAATAAATATAATATTTAAACATGCATTTTTCTGAAAGAGCCCTCCTATTAAGAAAAAAAAATCTTATTCACAGATTGGATAATCATATATAGAATACATAGAAACTCCGGGACTAAGAAGTATATAATCCTTTTGAAAAGCAGATTTCTTTAGAAATATTTTTCCAAAGCATAAGAGTTTTCCTTTTTACTCTTGAATACTGGCTGATTTATATTCCTTTCAATACTTATGAATTAGCACGCTTTGAAAGGGGAAAATCTCCCATGACCAGTATGCCCATATTAATTTTCACATGGAAAATATATCTTTGGCTAGATTAAAATAAATTCAATACACACACACACACACACACACACACACACACACACACACACACAACCTTGCCAGAACATAAAGGTTATGGTTAAAGTCTTTTAGTAGACTAAAAATAAAATTGCAGGGTTTTAAAATTATTGCCATAAGTACTGTTAGTTTATATACTATTTTAAAAGAAAAATATTTTTCATTGGGTTGGTTACTACCTTTGTGCTATTATATATAGTGCATGTTTTACAAAAATCCTTTTCTGGAAAGCATGAGGTTGCTATTTTAGAAATAGAATAACATCTTATCAATTTGTCCACTAAACTGGATATCAACATGGGCTTAAAATGAACAAATAACATGGGAGCTTTAGGCCCAGTGAGCTTAAGGGACCATTTGAGCCAAAAGACTATAGTGCATTTCAAATACATCACTACTGGTAAAGATTGAGGTAATTAATTTTAACATCTGTCAAAATTGATCAATCTTAAACATGTTTAAAAAGCAAAATGAATCCTTGATAATACAAATTTACACATACAAAACTGCTTTAACAAAACTGCTAACCTGGGATAGTGGAAAAGTATTAGGGATCTGGAGTCAGAGGGCTTGGTTTGAATTTGAGCTCTGCCAAAAATTCTTATTAGTTGTATGATCTTGGGTGAGTCACTTAACTTCAATAAGCCTTAGTTTCCTCATTGGAAAAATGAGGTATTTTTCTCTTCCAGGTCAGAATTTATGATCCTACTGACTGAAAAGCTCTAAATTCATAACGATAATTTCACTTTGTAAAATTTAAAAGAATATCTAAGTTGTTTTGTATTTCTTCATTAGGAAAGATATCTTCATCTTTTAGCATGGTACTCTAAAAAGAGTGTAGGTTTGGAATCAGAAAACTTGAGTTCATATTCTGACAATATTACCTTAGTAAACTTTGGGAAAACATAAGTTTTCCAAGTCACAGTTTCTGCTTGTGTAAAATGAGGGGGTTGGTCTTGATGCCCTTTGAAGTCTCTTCTGACTCTAAATCCAGAATTACCTATTATATAGGAAATATTTAATAAATACTTAACAAATGTTTATTAATTGAAATGTATGACAGCTAAATGTGTAGAGTTTTCAAAAGAGAACACTATTGTTCTATGAGAAATCATGAAGGAAGGGACTTCAGAATAGCCTAGGAAGACTTACATGAACTGTTTCAGAATGAGATAAGCAGAACCAGAACATTATACACACAAATAGAAACATTGAGTGATGATCAGCTATTTTGAATTTATTCACCTCGGTAGTGTAATAATCAAAGACTTGTAATGGAAAATTCCATTCATATCCAAAGAAGGAACTGTGGAGTTTAAATGTAGACCAAAGCTTACTGTCTTCAATTTTTAAAAGTAGTCTTATGTATTATTTTTCTCTGTTAAAAAGAGAGAAAAAAAGATTTAGGAAAATAAACCATAACTCAAGTCTAACAGCACATATATTAATTATTTCATATCCATAGTTCCTCCTTCTACAAAAGAGGTGGATTTGGTAGCTTTACTTAGAACTTCCTATTTTAATTTTGTTGTTTCTGTTTATTTTAATTTATACATTGCATATATTGTTTTCCTGATTTTTCTTATGGCATTGTGTGTCAGTCACAAGTTTTTCCATGCTTTTCTATGTTCTTCATATTCATGTTTTGCAGTTCATATCAGTCATATTGTATATGTTTAGCTACTGCTTTGTAGCACTACAAAAATCTGTACTTTCAGTTACCAGAAATAGATTTTTTAACATATTATATGTGCTGAGTATAATGAATATGTACTGGCTTGTTTGACAATGATCAGAAAAACAGAAATCTAAAATTTTACTAAATTTTTGTTAAGCTTTGTTCCCCATTACTCCCCTGCAACTCTTTCCCTTGTTTTCTTTCCCAGTCTGAAAAAAAAAAGTTTTAAACTTTTTAGCTTTTTAGCAAATTTTGGTCAAATAATTAATGCCATGTTTACTTTGTGAGAAACAAAAGTAAACTGTTCAGTCTGCCTCATTGAAGATCCATAAAGCAGCATTGTATATCCATGAAAAGGTAGCCTCTGGGGAAAGGGGGAAAGCATAGTACCTTGTGGGTCAAATTTTCAAAGACTTTTCTGAGTACCTAAAGTTGTATATCCAGAGGGTGTAGAAATCTGAGCTGTGGGATGCCATTAAATTAGAAGCCTATTGAGATTTTGAAAAATGAGCACAGAAAAATCTTGCTTCTATTAGATCCTAAGGAGACCTGGCTAGTTCTATACCAATTTAAAGACTGTATGGGTATGGTTTCACACATGGAGAAAATATGGATTTGATATAGTGTTATTCTATTTCAGTTAGCCATCAATCTTTTATCCATATAACCTTTAAATGCAAATATTTTAAAATCCACCAGTCATCTATTAAAAAACACAAATAGCTAAGGTTTTTGTTTTTTTTAAGCAATGAACTATGAATATGGTAAAATAATAAGTTTTATTATGATTAGTATATATTTTCCTCTGGAAGATTGGTATCATTCTAAAAAACAAATACACAATAAAAAAAATCCACCATCACTTTTGGGAAAGATAGAGAACCTAGATGTTACCCTATTTGCAGATTCCAGGCATATTTAAATTTTTTTTATCTTAAAATTATGGTTTTACAAGGGAAGTCTTGCTTTTATATATATATGTATGTATATATGTATATATATAAGTGTGTATACATATACAAATATTTTTTGTTTATGTTTTAGTAGTATAATTTACCAAGGGAAGAAAATTGCCTAGGTAACATTAAATTATATCCCTCTAGATATTTCTCATTGCTTCATCTAGGAATAATTAAGAATTACCCTCCTAATCTGAGTTCAAATCTAGCCTCAGATACTTAATAATTACCTAGCTATATGACCTTGGACAAATCACAACCCCATTGCCTTGCAAAAATAAATCCTAAAAAAACTCCCCAATTATCCTCCTATTATTTTTATTCTCTAGCCTCAAGTTATTACCCTTTCCTTTTCCTTAACAAATCCACATAGGGTCCAGTGAAAATCTTTGTGATTGTTCAGTTTTGTCTGACTTTTTGTGACTCCATTTGCTGTTTTCTTGGCAAAGATATTGGAGTGGTTTTCAATGGTAAACTTCTTTCTCCAGCTCATTTTACAAATGAGGAAACTGAGGCAAATAGAGTCAATTAACTTGCCAGAGTCACTCAGCTAAGTGTCTCGGGTCACATTTGAACTCAGGACAAAGTCTTTCTGATTCTATCTATTGTACCATCCAGTTGCCCCAAAGAAAGTCTTACTTCATGACTAATCCTCTTTCTAGTTAGAGAGGTGCAAAAGAGATGAGTTTTCTAGAATAAAATCTCTAGAGTATTCTTTTGAAATTTCTTCAGATAAAAGCTCCAGGGTTGAGATCTAATGATTTACTTGACTTTAACATGTTTGAAAATTGTGAGGAATAAAAAAAAGATTTTCAAATAATGTTGCATTGTTGAGTGTCATAAATTATTGACAAGAAAGTCAGTGCCTCAATTTCTTCAGGATGGTGCCCAAAAATCAGTTTATGGTGATCATTTAGAAAACTAGTTTCAAGTGGTTGCCCCTTGTAAACACTTAGGGATTGCCTCAGTAAAGTAAATGAAGAAGTCCCATTAGGATTTCTTGATAATCAAATCAATCAAAAATTAGAGATTTTTCTACTCCCTAGAGTAGAAACTCATCAATCTTTTTTTAAATTTATTTTTAAATTTTTATTTCAGGCAATGGGGTTAAGTTACTTGCCTGAGGTCACACTGCTAGACAATTATTAGAAGTCTGAGGTCAAATTTGAACTCAGGACCTACTGACTCCAGAACTAGTGCTCTATCCACTGTGCCACCTAGCTGCCCCAAGCTTTGTCAATCTTATGAGAACATTGTGTGCCATCTGTGAACAGAAACAGTGTTTGCCATTTTCAAACTTTGGTTGTCTATGAATACCTGCTAGAATTATCTCCTAAAGACTCAGCAACCCTGGATAAAATAGAAAACTACTTGGTGGGGGGAGAGGGGAGTTGGGAAACCAAGGTTCAATACCTGGTTTCTATTTTTTTAATCTATCAATAGATATGCTCTTTTTTCCCCCTTAATTATCTTATATAGTAGGTATGAGATTCTGAAGAGTAATTAATCTAGATTTTTAACTATCAAGTAGCCAGGAAAATGAATATCCAGACTCCTGATTTCCCTGGTACCCCCCCCCCAATAGTTCTCTAAGAGAACTAAGCAATGATTGCTACATGCTGAAACCAGCTGGTAACCAGAATAGGTGAGTGATGGTTAAAGTAGGGGATATTGCAATCTTTTAGAAATTTTAAATTATTAGCCCTTTAAATGAAAACAAATGTACCAGGAGGCAGTGTAAAGAACATATGATTTGAAGTCGGCAGACCAGGATTCAAATCCTTTTACTATCCCCTTACTACCTGTCTGACCTTAGGAAGTCACAACTTCTTTGAGTCTCAGTCTTCTCATTTTTTTTTAAGGCTTTTTTTTTTTTTTTGCAAGGCGAATGGGGTTAAGTGGCTTGCCCAAGGCTACACAGCTAGAAAATTATTAAGTGTCTGAGGTTGGATTTGAACTCAGGTACTCCTAACTCCAGGGCCAGTGCTCTATCCACTGTGCCAACTAACCAGCCCCTCATTCATTTAAAAGAAAAGAAATGAGAGAAAGAAAACAAAGCTGTTGGAGAGTTGGTCTGAGGGACTTTCCAAATCTTCTGTAGGATGCTATTTTTATCTCAACACTGCAAGGATGTGGACAGCATAAAGCCATGCACATAGTAGCACATAACAGAATGGGAGTGGGGTCAATCTAAGATTCTTTTTCAAAGATGAATAGAAATTTTTACTTCCTAGGGAAAATATAGAAATAAGACATGTACACATGGCTTTGAGTGCAAATGTTCTTTGGTTTACTCATAAAGTATCAAACAAAATATAAACAACTTAGTAATTAAATAAAAATGTGACATTCTGTATATTCACAACAAAACTCAAATATTTGAAATCCTTTCATATTGATCCTTTTGCTCTATGGGAAGTTCTTTTTTTTCCTCTAACCACCCATAAATTTCTGATTGATTCTACTTGTTGCAAAGATCAATACTCTGTGTATTAGACCATTGGCCACTTATTTTTTGATGGCCCCATACCAAGAACATTCCAGATTGTCATTTTTCTTTTTCTCAGTTTTGAAATTTATGTCATGCCCATATTTAATAAACATATTTTCAAAACATCATGGTTATGCTCCATGATTACACAAATACTCAAAGTGAATATTGCTCTATTACATTTTGGTATCCTAGATATCACCATTAATATTAAAGGGCAAGATTATATTCAAAAGGCATCTTTTAAATCATACATTATTTATATTTTAAACATATTTTATTATATTATGAATTATTTTAAATATGTAATTTCCTATTGTTCAAAAGGTAAAACTTTACCTCTGAGGGTATGAAAATCAATAGTACAATTTTCATGGCAACAAATTCAGCTTGGACTGGATCTTAACGCTATAGATGAAAACTTTGCACAAGCATCAGAGATAGAGCTAGAAACCTCAGGTTGCTTCTAAAGTAGCATTGGCATCAAAAAAAAGTTTTTTGCTTTGTTTTAAGCAAACACATATCAAGAAGGAAAATAAATGAAAAAATATAACTTTATGTACATTAGATGTAATAGGATGTATGTACCATTACCATGAAGAGCTCCCCTTAAAAAATTTTTACAGGGGGCTATAAATAATTTTTGTTATTTAACATAATTTTCATGATACGTTAACCATTTGGTAGCTTTTAACCAAATATTTTGGCAATATGCTCCTTTTCAAATAAAAATCAAGTCCCAGATCTAGAAATATCAAATGATATTTATTCTTGGTGGTATGGGCATAAGATGGCTCATAATCAAAGATCTGATTTGGCAAAGACTTTTTGAAGTATATGTAATCTTCAAAAAAGAAAAACCTTGGTTTTAAATTTTTTTCCTTCATAAATCAGCAGTGCTCCATTTATAAGAAATGTTTGCAGTCACAATTGTAATCCAGGTCCTCATATGTTCCCTTCATCCAACATTTTGTTGATGCCTTCACAGAGTTTTTGCAAGTGCGGCTTATAGATTCCAAAGGGATTGTACAAGGCAGCCAAAAATTCACAATCTGAAAAGTGGTCAAAGACATTGTTAACCCGTCCATGAGATTTGGCAGTTAGATGGCGTTGAATGATCTGATGAAGCATATCTCTACATTCATTCAATAGTCTGGACAATACATTCCGGTCAAAGGTATAATCAACCTGATAGAAACTGACCACGGTCATTGCAAGCTGATGAACTTTCTTCTTGAATTTCTCCATTAATGCTAGTTCATCTTGGTTAAATTGATTATTTCTGTATAGGATGGCCAGTTTGATGACCGTTTTGATTAGATTTTTGATGATCTTCTCAGCCTCCTTCTTGTTGTGAGTGTATTCCTTTGTCACTCTATAGAGTTCATCTAAAACATCACTACTTGTATCATCAATCAAGGTTGTTGCTATGGATTTGGATACCATTTTCCCGAGGATCTTCTTTTGGGCCTGTACGGCCAGGTTTTTTGAATTAAAGACATCTGTAGCCACTAAAAAAAATGAGGAGGAGGGAGAAGGGGGAAAATGTTAGTAAATATGAAGAAAGTCTAATAACAAAATATATTTACAATTGCTTTCTTAATGCTTTTCTTCTGTTACCTGGGGTTGTCATCCTTTTTTTTTATTTACATTAATACTTTTTAAAAAGTAGGATGAATTAATTATACTCAGTTTAAACTCATTATGTCTAGCATTCAAGAACTTTTATTTAACCTCAACATTTCTTTAAGCCAGGAGTTCCTCCTAAATAGTTCCCCCCCGCACTAGATTTTGGTGGTTTTGTAAACTTGGGATCCCATGTCAAAAATGTTTTTAAATGCATAAAATAAATAGGATTGCAAAGAAAACCAATTTTATTGAAGTTGTTATAAAAAAATTTTAAGTCAGCTAACCTGAATTAATAACACCTTTTCTCCCCCTTGATAATAATATAATGTTAGTAATGGATTCAGTCAACCTGGGCTATTCACCATTTCCCTGGTGTGCCCAATTCTTTTCCATCTCATGCTTTTTGTTCATGCCATTCTCTCCACATGGAACACCTTCCTTTACTCATCTCTTCATGTCAAAAGAATATAAATTTTTCAAGATCTAACCCACATGCCACTTAGTTAAAATCAAACATGATAATGACAATCAGAAGAAATCTTTTTCCCTTTAAATTCCTAGAGTTCTCTTTGTACCTCTATGATATTCACATGTTCAATTTTATGTTACAATTATTCATGTACACGTCTAATTTTCCTGCTAGACTTTCAGTTCCTTGAGGAGAAGATGTGTTTCATTTATCCTTTTAGTTCCTCTATACACTAGTCACTCAAAGATATTTACTGAATGAATATTCTTATTTGGATCTGTTTGCTCCCCTATAAAAGGAGAGATTAGACTATATGATATCTATACTTCCTCCAACTGCAATTTTTATTTTATTTTTGCCATGTAGTGATTATTTGCTAGTTTAAGGCTTGTGTTAACCTATTCCCCTCCTTTAGTCATCTAAACAAATCATGTCTAATCATATTTATGAAAAAAAGATAAACAAATTTGATGAGTTATAGTTGTACAATTGTAGTAAACAGCACTCTTCATTCTGTTTATTTTTCAGTCTACATTTTTTTTTCATATAGGTTTTTCTGTATTTCTTCACATTCTGTCATTATGTCGATATAAAATTCAACAACTTAGATGTACCACTCTTAGCCACTCCCTAATTTGTGACCATTTAGGTTGTTTCTAGTCTTAGGTTATTCTACAGCACCTTTTTCTTTTAAATAAATCTGTCTCATATAGTACAATTCTTCTGGAAGAATATTAGAGAAATCATGTGGGCAATGCAGCAATACAACACCATTTTCATTGCTGGCCTATTTATTCTTGTTTTCTCTGCCTCCAGTCAATCAATCAATCATTGATTGATTGATTGATTGATTGATTGATTAGTGTTTGTGCTAGGCAATGGGGTTAAGTAGCTTGCCCAAGGCCACACAGCTAGGTAATCATTAAGTGTCTGAGGCTGGATTTGAACTCAGGTACTCCGGACTCCAGGGCCGGTGCTCTATCCACTGTGCTACCTAGTCACCCTGCCTCCAATCAATTATACAACAGACTATATTCCTGGAATCAACTGTGAATCAACATTTATTAAGCAATATTCATAGAAGTCAAGGAAACATTGTTTATATGTCAGGGAAGAAAGCAGTTAAAAATTAGTCTGAAACTTGGAAATCTTGGGCCAAAGGATAAAGAAAATTAACAGGAAGGACCTGACTGATGCAGCCTAACTAATCTCCATAAAACTAGGACTATAGGTTTATAGTATGTTCAGTGAGAAGATATTCCTCAAAATGTATTGACTATTATCCAAAAATGCTTGTGTGTCTTAATTAGAAATAAAACAGAAGGGAGTAGGGAAGAAAAGGAATTAAAAGTTTAGCTTTTGGGTGCTGTTTATATACTCTTGAGTGAAAAATTGAGAGATATTTCCTTTAAGTTAAGAGTAGAAAATCTGCATTCTAGTTCTGACTCTGCTATTACCTCAGGGAAGTAATTTCCCATAACTAGGAAATTAGTTTCTTCATCTATAAAATAATGGAATTTGACTAGCTCTTTCAGTCCCCACCTAGCTCTAAATTTCTATGGTTCCTATGAAATAAAACTTACAATCAAGTACTCATCTGATATATATATATAATATGTATACATCTATATAAATGTATATAGTGATATATTTGATAATTTCTGTGCTGCATAGTTGCATACATTTATATTTTCCTTTGATACTAAGAAATTATCACCCCCAATGTTGCTGAGAAATGTGGGCATAGGGTGTGATGAGATCAGTTGGAGACAAACTTTGTAAATCTTTTGTTTGCATTGTAAAGGGAATCTTCCTTCCTTTATCATCTAACTTAGGTTACACCTCAGGTCCTGACCTTCAATCTGATTTGGGTTACCTGGAGAGGCAACCAGGGAGCAAAGGCCCTGGAAGACCACCCAAAAGAGACCACTCCCCAAAAGGCAAAATCTCCAATGAGGGACTTGGGTTACTCCCAGGTCACCACCCCCTCCATTGGACCCTGGGAGAGAACTTAAGGAGAAGGAAAAAGGAGCTCAGTCTCCAACTAGCAATCCACATGGTCTTCTCTTAAAACTTTCTAACTTTTCTATTCCTTTCTTAATATGCTTTAACTTCCTTTAATAAATCTCTATTTTGTTTCCAAAAACCTACATTCCCAAGTCTGAGTCGCTATTCCTTGCAGGGCAAAACTGAACCCAAGAAACAAATTAGCAGCTAAACTTGCATTATTTATCTCACAAGATTTATCCTTCAGTCAATCAAACCGAGGAAAGTAGTTTATAAACAGCAAAGATATTTTTTCTTGTATTACATCGGCTTCTTTCCAATATGCCTAATCCTACTTAGGAAGGCTCTCACTGCTCCTGAGTAAGGAAGGTATCCTGGATGCTGGAGGGTTTATGACAGGTAAACTCTCATCCTGTAAACTCTCAGCTGCCTGGAGGAGAAAGTATGATCTCCATGATATGAAAGAAAAATGAAGAAGAATGAAAGTTGGAACACTACTCATATGTCAGGGAAGAGAGCAGTAAAAATGAACTCTGGAACTCAGAAATCTTCCAAAGGATAAAGGAACTTGAAGGGAAGGACCTGACTGATGCAGCCTAACTAAATCTCCATAAAACTAGCTATTAAAACCCTATGGTTACTTCTCCAACTAGGCAAACACAAGTCTCTAGGATGAATACTACCTCAGCATTAAAAGGTACATTGTGAATCTTCACTCTTAAAATTATAGTTCACAAGCCTGCACCAGTTTGCTCACCTTTAATAGGTAGCTCAAAGGAAGAATATTTACTATGATGAACTATAGTAAGAACTCCCTATCTAAGCCTAGGGTACACTTTCCTCCCTTCAAAATATGGTTGACTCTCTTCTCTGTTATTAAAGTTATTTCTTTTTTTGCAAGGCAGTGAGGTTAAGTGGCTTGCCCAAGGCCACACAGCTAGGCAATCATTAAGTGTCTGAGGTCGGATTTGAACTCAGGTACTCCTGACTCCAGGGCTGGTGCTCTATCCACTGCACCACCTAGCCAGCCCTAATGTTATTTTTTAATAACGTCTTAAAGTTATTTCCATCCTTGAACATCTACCACTTCTCTCAGTCTTTGCTCCTTGATGGATGCTTTGGGATGGGTTATTGTTGAACAGTTCTGCTTCTTGGCATAGAAGGAGGGGAGGCAAGGAGAACATTACCTTAACTTGACACTGTCCTTGGATAGAGGTACAGGGATTACACTCCAAACAGATATTCTCAGTTTACATGCCTCCTAGAATTGCCCTCTGGAACTGACAGGCTTAGATTTTTTTTAAGGTCTCCTTAAAAGAGTATAACCAACAAAAGACCAGCTGCCCTTCTATCAGGAGGGCCATCTTCATACTTCATAAAGGGAGAGCAGGGTCGGGTCTATGAACCTAACGTCCACAATCTCCCCAGTGTTACTGGCTGAAATCCTTAGAGACTTGATACTTAACTAGCTGTGTGACCTTGAGCAAGTCACTTAATCCAATTGCCTTGTTAAAAAAAAAAGCAAAAACAAAAAACAGGGCTGGTAGGGAATGAAGTGGATAGAGCACCGGTCCTGAAATTGGGAGGGCATGAAACAAGATTTTTCATTCCAAAATTTATAAGTAAATTCAAAAATACAAATATTTGGGTGGGGTTACCCATAGGCAATGAGAATTTCAAAGTTTAAGTGAAGATAGCTGGCTCTTTTGTGCTTTGAAAATGATGGGAGCCCATGAAGCAGGACTATACTGGACTCCAAAGTGGAGAAGAGGACTGAAGGCCTCAAAGGGGAAACCATTAAAACAAAAGGGGGGGGGGAAGCTATAGACAGAAGGATGCATTTTTTTGTTTACCTAACCATTTTGCTCTGGGTTTTCCCCCGTTTTCTTCATTCACCAAAAAAAAAAAAGATCTAACACTGAAAGCAAATGATTGGAAAGTATTTCAGGAAGATTAAATATTTATACAAAAAAGTAAAAAAAAAATGTTTTTTAGAACACATTAAGAGAAGCTTCCTTTTTCATGAAGTGAAGGAGCAAAAGAAAAAAATTATGAAAATTAAGGAGAATTATGAACAATGATTAACAGTTTCCAAGTTCCATGTGATTCTGAAAAGAAATTTGTCAGAAGGTCTGAGATGATCAGGGTAATTTGCACTGGGCTGACAGAGAATTTTTCATTTGAAATGACTGTCATTCAAAATGCCCCTATGAAAAGAGGAGGAAGTTTCTAGGACACTTAGGTGAAAAAATAAGGATCTGGGGCTATTTAAGAATGCAAGCTAAAACCAAAACATCTCAGTCACGAATAGTTACAGGAAAGCAAAGAAGATAGGAAAAGGTATGATAAAGGCTCCAACTACAACTTCAGTCAAGTCTTTCTTTTTCATATCTTAATGAAGCGGTCAATTTTTAATCTTCTGTATCTGTTTTCTGTGTTCTATTCAATTGAGATATGGCTTTTCCCCTAACTTTTTTTTTCTAAAGGTCCTCTTTCATTGGTTCAGAAAAATAACTTAGTCTTACAGCTTAAAGCTGAAACAAAAAACAAAATAAGGAAAACAGAGAAAATATCCCTATCATCAAAACAAAATGTAGGAATAAACAAAACAAAATATATCCATTTGCATATGCTTTGCAATCCTGATACTACCACTTTTCCTATAGCTTTCAACTACATGATAAATTTCAGCAACTGAATGCCTCAGCAAAATAAACCTTTTTCCTACCCTTTTTGAAATAATAATGTTTTTGCTTGTCAGGGACAGAAAAAGATTCTTTGAAGGTGCCTAATTTTACTCATTTAGATTTCTCAAAAACAGACAGTAACAAGAATTTTGACTCTGCAATGAGAAATGTTTCTTGCTCAGGTATGGGCTGTAATAGATTAACTTAAAGGTACCTCTTAACTTGGATTCTGTGTGATTCTGTCAGAGCTTCCTGGATACTTTTATTCTTTTATAGACAGGATACATTCTAGATCATACTTCAAAGTACTGTTCTGGGCTTCCAGAGACTCCCCAAGTCTGGAAATTATCCAACAATACTATGAAAATACATGATTTGTTCCTAATTTGAATGTTTGAACATCAGTATTAACACCATCTCCAAAAGGTTCATGATTTTAAAAAATCAGTTAATCTTCTTAAACATTTTCATCAACTTCAATGCAAAATCTCATTAATATAAGTTGCAATTAAAAAAACAGAATTGAGGAAATTAGAACTTAACCAGCTATTCTTTATAGTTAAGTGAACACTTCAAGTGCCCACCTTCTTCTCTTCTCCTTGGAGCAACTATCCATTAACCCACTCACTTTCTCAATCAATAAACCTTTATTAGCACTTACTAAGTGGCTGGTACTGTGCTAAGATGAGATGCAAAGGCAAGTGGAATAGTCCCTGTCTCAAGAAATTTTATACACACACACACACACATTTATTTATAAAGTGCATTAAAAATTAACATCTTACTTTGGGTGAGAGAATTCGCTAGGGGTAAGGAAGAGACAGAAAAGGCCTCATGTAAAAATGTGATACTTGAACTTGAAGGAAACTATTTAATTAGAGGGAAAAGTAAGGGCATTTCAGCCAGCACAAACAGTGTAAAGGCTTGGAAAGAGAAAAATAGAGGATTTGGTGTGTAGAAGAATGAGTAGGCAGTGGGATTACAGCCCAACATTCTTGAAAAAAAGTTATATTAAGAAAACTGGTGTAAGGGACTGTTGTGCGTGTGGGAGTACTGGACTGAGGAAGTAAACCTTTATTACCTGGTGAGCTCCAGAACCAGAGAGCTGTATGGGAGAGTGGGGAGTGGAAGTGGACCAGGGACTGGGGAGGGTATTTAAGCACTTGCATTTGGTTTAATAAAAGGAAAACCTGTCCTCTTTGTCTCCTGCCTTTTCAATGTTCACCTGAAAACTTAACTACAGCTGGACTGAGTCAAGTCATAGTTTAATAATAAAGGATAAGTTAGGTTACACCATGACTGGGAGGAAGGAATCAGATTGTGAAGATAATTAAAATATCAGTGAAGCTTATATTTGACCCAGAGACAACAGGGAGTCATTGGAGTTTTTTTTATTAAGCAGTAGGTGTCATGATCAGACCTGCAGGTCAGAAAAGTAACTTTTGTGGTTATAATTGTTAATTATAATTTGTAGTCAACCCCAAAATGTTCATGTTTGGATCAATCATCATTTCAGAATAAAGCTTTTAGAATCAGGGTGGTGGGTCTAAACAATCATGAAGAAAAGTGAGAGGGAAAATAGTTTTATTTAGTTAACTTCCATGCTTTTTGTTTGTTTGTTTGTTTTTGCAAAGCAGTTGGGTTAAGTGACTTGCCCAAGGTTATACAGCTAGCTAATTATTAAGTGTCTGAGGCTGAATTTGAACTCAGATCCTCCTGACTCCAGTACCAGTGCCACCTAGCTGCCCCCCCCCTTCTATTCTTGAAGGCAGGATAAGTATATAAGAATATGGTTGAGAATGGAATACTCTGACTTTGGGTGTAAATAATTCCCTCATATTGGGTGCCTCTATCTGGCCACAAGGGGTATCTTACTGAATTCTTCCCACCTCTAAGTCTTTGCTATTTTAGATTAATTACTTATCCCAATGCTCTTTATACTTATGCAGATGACTACAAGTTGATTATAATTGCTTAGAATAACAGGAATCTAATTCACATTCCAATCATGTGCTGCTTTACTGAAATGTAGGGTCTCTCTTGTACTATAACAAGAATTGATTTACTGCTTTTTCCCTTCTTGCATCCTGAAAACTGCCACGACAGCTCATAAACCACTTGAATGCTTTTCAGGGCAACTGACCTGTGTGTCCCTAATACTCAGGTTGACCTTGAAGTCCAAACCAGGGTGTGTCCTAGGTCAGAAGTTGGTCTCAATGAAAGAGATATTGCTTCCAGTGAATATAGGTTGATTTTGCTCCTTTCAGGAAGATCAGTTCCTGGGGAACTAGATTGAAAAGCACAAAGACTCTAATGATTCTGATGGGATGTTCAGGTTTCAATTAGCCTATTCAGGCCTCAACATCTTCATCTATAAAATCAGTGTGAGGAAGCAGCTAATCCATAAGTTTCCTTCCAATTCTAGATGTATGTTCTTTCCAGGCCCTCAGTTTCCTCATTGTAAAACGAGAAGAATGAATTAGATAGCCTTTAAGAATTGGAATGGGAAGGTATCTAAGAGCCAATGATCTTGTCATCAATATATGAAGCTTCCTGCTCTCATTTGCAGCCAAATATGCCTTCATAAACCTCCTAGATACTAAAACAAAATGAATGAATGCTTCCACCCCAGTTGTTTTCCTATTACAGTATAAACTACTTGAAGGCAGGAATAATGTCTTTATTATACTGCATTATTATCATTATTAATATTTAAGTGCCAATAAACATTTTCCTTCCTAGAGGAGATGTGAATCCTCATGTTACTTCATTTAATAGCATGAGACTCTTTTAAATGTCTTCTTTCTGACCTTCATCCTTTTAAAAAAATGTAGTTTTATTACACATATAATTTAAAGTATATTATATAGCTTTTGAAAACAGACATGGAAAGTAATAGTACCAAAGCCCCCAAATTAGCATTTGAAACAAAAACTCCTATGTACATGAAAAAATATTTCATAAAACTATAAATTAAATATTGATTTAAACTTATAGGATTTTAACCCTTAATATTTTGAGTAAGACATTTCCATCTTCATTTATGCAGGAGTCTATTCTTAGTCATTTAAATTCAGCAGCTGTTTGTGAAAGGTACAAAAAATGAAATGACTTAATGTTTCCTTACCAAAAAAAGAAAAGCTAAGTATTAAACATAATTAAGTTACATTTAATCCAGGGATGTCTAGAGATTCTCTTTTTTAACTAAAAAAAAAAGCTTTCCTCTACCCCAAATGACCTTATTTTGGGTGAGAGGTACACAATAACAGAAAGTACTTATTCTCTGGGAATATAATGATATTATATTTATGGAATTCATAATTAATATTTATGTAGCCTTTATGGTTTGAAAAGTGCTATGTGGTTGTATGTATATATGTACATATGTATATAAATATGTGTGGGATATGTGTGTGTGTATGTATAGTAGGGACCAGTAACAAGTTTTGCTAACTAAAAATCTCCCCTCCCCCAAGATAAACATTATTTCTTTGATCTTCACTACTCCAGGAGATGTGTTAGTGTCCCCAACATTACAGATAAGCAAACAGGCTCAACAAGGTCAGATAACCTTGCCTATGGTCACATAGCTGGTATAGGATATGAAACTAGGTCTTCCTCATTCCAAAGCTCTAATCACTAAAACATCCTATTTTTCTATTAGGTTGTGGTTATCACAAGTCCCAACTCTAGTAGATTCTGTTTTTAACCACAGAGAATCAGAATGTCCAGCTAACGAACATGGCATCAATGTCCTTTGGATGGAAATTAATTAGCTAGTGAAGGAAATAAAATCATTGGGGAAATGGCTCCTTAAGATCCAAGACTAGGCTTTCAAGACAGCCTCTTTTCTGAACTACTTTTCTAATCAGGTCTAATTTCTCCACTTAACCTCAGCTATCAGAGTTCCACACAACTCTATGGGGAAGCAGTTTTACTTCCTTGAAGAGAAAGTTTACAAGGAAACTATACTGCTAGCCAAGCAACATAAGAAAGAGAAGTTGCATTTTTAAATGTTCTTTCACTTTAATATAATTAATATAAATATAATTTCATATGTCAATCTAGCTGCCCAACTTTTTATTTCTTGTATTTATATCCAATGTGACATCATTTACATTAAAATGCTACTACTAAGCCACTGCCAGAATGATAGACATTTTAAATTGATTTGCAGTGGTTGAGTAGTTTTGGTGCTGAGTAAGGACCTTTCTCTCCTTTGGTCCCCTTATAATTAAAAGATCTTTGTTAAGAGTTGCCCTTGAGGGGGCGGCTAGGGGGCGGCTAGGTGGCAGCTAGGTTGTGGCTAGGTGGCGTAGTGGATAAAGCACGGGCCTTGGAGTCAGGAGTACCTGGGTTCAAATCCGGTCTCAGACACTTAATAATCACCTAGCCGTGTGGCCTTGGGCAAGCCACTTAACCCCATTTGCCTTGCAAAAAAACCTAAAAAAAAAAAAAAAAAGAGTTGCCCTTGACCAAGACAAATGATATTTAGAATCAAAGTATAGCACTTTTGTCTTATATAAAGGAATTGATTTATCTGGAGATTAAATTCCCACTACTTTTGCATAGTGTTTTGAATAAGTTGAATATCCCAGGCATGGTCATACATATACACCATCATTTATTTATAGTTACTTCTGCTCTCCTATATGCAAATAGACATGCATTTCCCCCCAGGGAAGTATCTTTGCATGTTACCACCAGGTTTGGAAAACAAGTATTTCTTCCATGTAGTTACTTGAATGAATATTTCTCATTCCTTTAAATAAATACATTTCATATTCTAAATTCTTTCTCAAGTTAATATTTTCCCCATTACAAATTCTCTAGTATGCTTCTGAAAATGATTAGTTGTGAAAATTGTACAACTGAAACAAGATAATGCGCTCTCTCTCTCTCTCTCTCTCTCTCTCGCTCTCTCTCTCTCTCTCTCTCTCTCTCTCTCCTTCCCTCCATATATTATATATTTAGAGAAAGTATGGTGAAATAAAAAGTCTTCAGTTGGAAAGAAAAAACACATCTGTCTTACTCTATAGCTTGCTCAATTTTCTTAAGTAACAATGCAGTTATGAAATAAAAGTCATGCTTCCCAGAAAGGAATAAGATATGCACAGACAGTGGCCCCCAAAGGACAAAATTTTAGAAAGTTCAAGTCAATGTTTTACACATTAAGAGAAATACATTTAATATGTAAGTTTCATTACTAATGAAAGAAAAACTAGATACATACATACATATATACATATATAGCATATAAAAGCTCTAGGTTTGAAATGTTAATGTATTTAATAAAATGATACCATATCACTCCATGAGACTAGGTTTAGTATGTTGGTACAAGTATCATGATTTTTTTTTGAGAAAAGATTACCATGAAGCAAATTTTCACCAAGGAAATCTAATTTTACCACTAATTTCCATTTCTAATTTAGAAAATATATTCTAGTGGAAACCAAAATTGGATAGAGGACAAAAAATATTTTAGAATGGATCTACTCCTTGAAGCACTGGACTTCAGGTTCTTTCAAATACTTCATTTGGAGATTTGAATCTCAGGTCTGTCACTTAATTGATGAGTAATCTTGGACATGAGACCTTCTGGGTCTCAGAAAAGGTTGGACCAGCTGACTTTAACAACTCCAACATTTTCATTCATACATATTTGAGATAGATTAGGATAGAAATAGATAGACAGATATATATTAGATCTATCTATCTATTTATTTATTTATTTATTTTTGCAAGGCAAACGGGCTTAAGTGGCTTGCCCAAGGCCACACGGCTAGGTGATTATTAAGTGTCTGAGACTGGATTTGAACCCAGATACTCCTGACTCCAGGCCAGTGCTTTATCCACTATGCCACCTAGCCGCCCCCTAGATATTAGATTTAAAGGAGAAGCAATAGTTAAATTATTCACTTAGTGATAAAATGTATTACTACCAGAATTTTGAAAGGGTAATTGCTGTATACCCATGTCTTTGGCAGTTAAGTTTTAGTCTTGGTATACAGTATAGAAAATATTAGAAAGAAAATGTACTGTAGAACACATATAGCTCATTATATTTCTAGTCTATAATTTTTCTTTAAAGATCTCAGGAATGTCTGGTTTCTGCTGCAATCTCAACATAATCACTTATCTTTCTCCTTTCACTTCAAACATTCATACAGACAAATATACACAGACACACACACACACAGACACACACACACACACACACAAACACATACCCCTCTCTGTTGTTTTTGAAAGGGGAAACAGTTGTTCAATAATAAGTAAAAAATTAGAAAATTAGGAGACAAAAGCTATACTCAAGCTGTTATGATTCATCAATCAGCTTGTAAGTGCTAATAAAAGACCATTCATTTAATATAAAAACAAAGAAGCCTAGGATCAGTGACAAGTAAAAAGGAGATGAAAGAAGAAAGTAGAAACCAGAAGTGGCCAACATTTGAAATGTCAAAGGTGGCCATCACAATCCAATCATAAGTAGCCCCCAAGTTGCAGGCACTGTGACCAAAGAAGAGAAAGGAGAGGCAGAAGACAGAAAAGCCTTGAACTCTAGTAGGACAAACAACTATTCTAACTTTTACACCCAGACCCTATAGGCACTTTAGGCAGCTAGTTGCAGTGGACAGAGCACTGGTTGTGGAGTCAAAAGGATGGGAGTTTGAATGTGACCTCAGATACTTGACATTAGCTGTGTGACCTTAGACAAGTCACTTAACCTTGATTGCTGCATATCCTGGGCCATCTCCAGTAGACTTGATCCATAACTGGCCACTGGACCCAGATGGTTCCGGAGGAGAAAATGTGGCTGGTGACTTAGCTTAGCATCCTCCTCACTCAAATCCAATTCATGTTCTTGTCATGGCCTCACCACCCTAATGTCATGATCTTCTTAGAGATTGAAGGACAAACATCAAGGGCACCATTGTATCAGGAGGGAACCCCAACTAGTCCAGTAGAGCAGCCTGAATTGAAGTTAACTTTATGTGGTAGTCATAGCCAAGCTGAGTCACTAAACTTATGTCTCATAACATTTACACGTATCTATAGCTATGCCTAAACAACTACATGATAACTTGAGAAACAGGGAAGTATATAAAGCATTTTAGAAAGTTTATTTTTTTAAATTTTATTTATTTAAGGCAATGGGGTTAAGTGACTTGCCCAAGGTCACACAGCTAGGCAATTATTAAATATATGAAACTGCATTTGAACTCAGGTCCTCCTGACTCCAGGGCTGGTGCTATATCCACTGCATCACTTAGCTGTCCCCCCAAGTTTATCTTTTTTTAAAATGAAAATAAAAATTGTTGCTAGATCTTTACCTTTTCAGAGTATTCATTGAAGGCCGAATGACTCATTCTTTAAAGGTGCTAGATAGCTGTCTACTGTTCAGATCATTAAATGGTTCTTTGAATTGTAACCTCACTTACTCAAATCCTTCTTTAACTTTTATCTACACATTCAGCTTCTAGAAATCCATTAAAAATTACATAAGACAAGTAGGTTGGACCAGTGATTTGTTTTTTTAAAGAAAAGCTTTTTAAAAACCAAGATGTTATTTCATGAAGAGATACATCTTTACATGCCAGTGTTAGGACTTGAACCCTGGTTGTTGATTCCAACTTTCCCATGAAAGAAAAGGAACATCTTTTTAAATGGCAGCAAGATATAGTATGGAGTAGGCTGAAACATATGACCACAGAAGAACTCCAAAGAATAGGAATAAAAGATGACATGGAATTAAAGGAAAGGAAATTATTTGGTTATATGTTAAGAACAAGGTATGATAGGTGGACAACCAGAATGTTGCAATGGTGGGAACTAATGATAATGGCAATCAAGAAAAGTCTTTGGCACATTGAGTGAACCTAGGAAAGTTGCTGCACAGGGGCAGACAAAGATGGTATGTTATCTGTATCACTGAAGGAAACTTCTGAATCAATGAAATCACAAATCCATTAATATAGTTACTTATGCTAACTGGTTTTATGATTTGAATCATCCTTGCATCTCTGTTATAGGTACAACTTTGCCCATTTTTTGTATATTGCAATCTCTTCACTAAGGCTTTATTTTAAAATTTTCATAACATTATTTAGTGAAATAGATCTATAATTTTCTGCTTTATCTTTTTATGGTTTGGATCAGGGCCACATTAAACTTTAGTAAAATGATTTCTTTTGAATTAAGGAGGAAAATTTTTGCAGCATATGCATTAACTGCTCATTAAGCATTCAATTCACTTACTGCTGCCCCCCCCCCATAATATAAGCTCCATGAGGGTAGGAATTATTGATTCTTGAAGTACCCAGCATAGTACTTGGCATATAGTAGGTGATTAATAAATGCTTTCTAAATTCTAACTTTCTAAATTCTAAACTTTCGTTCATTTCATCATTATTGATAAGGCCATATACAAAGGAAAAAAGTGCATTCTCATAAGGGTGGAGTAATTGAATTGAATAACATTTTTTACCTGGTATATATATCTATATCTATCTATATATATAGATAGATAGATATAGATATATATATATATATACCTTGATTATGGATTGCTATAGTCATGATTTCATTTCCTCCTCAACTTGATTTCCATCATATAGAAATGGGTTAAATATTTGAAGAGCATTATTCTTTTCAAGCTAGAAAGTTTGCTATATAAAGAATCAAAATATTCTGATTGTCAAAGTTCTTAGACATATTCAGGTTCCATATGAATGCCTCAACATGACATGGAAATGTCTTTAAAAATTATGCCAGTGGAGCACAAGGCCTTCTGTGTCTATAACCTACAGACAGTTAGGCTTAGGAGAAGTTCATTATCACCCACTCAGAAAGGCCACTACCTAAGACATAAGAAAACTGTGATCTGTGGTGTCAGAGGGACTACCAATACCAAGGAAGTATACTTCTTAGGAAGTATAATTCAAATGATGGTCAATGAATGACTAAATCATTCCATCAAGTAATATCACAGAATTCCTAAAAGATTTCTCCTAAAGACTACTGACCTAAGAGATCCAAGGAAGGTGTCTTAAAGGACTGTATTGAACATATATTTTCCTCAAGCAGATACCATTTGAGATGTTAATGTAAATCACTTTATGGAAACGTGAATAATGGTGCTTTCTACCATGATTGGAACTCATTTAAAAATCTGAAATATATATATAAAATAAGAGGAACTTGGTTCCAATCTTGCCTCTGTGAATTAACTGTGGCCTTAGATGTATCATAATGTTTCTACATCTCAAGATTTTCTTCATTTGTAAAATAAGAGGATTGGACAAGAGAACTACCATCTTAAATCCCCATGAACTCATTGAACTATCTACTAAGACACTGAGGGAGTTGTTATTTATTTTTATTGGTGAAGCACTGATACTAACAAAAAATAATCACAGATATTTGTGGTTAGAGGAGTGTCTAAGAAAACAATTTAAAGTTAACCCCTTTTAGAAAGTAGCATTTTTAACAGAGACTTAGATCAAAAGATATTAACACTAACTTTTTTTACTAGTTGGAAATAAATGAGAATCCCATTCAATAGTTATACAAATTGACATCTGAAAGATTAATCTGTTTCACACAAATTTGATGATATGTTCTAAAACGTTTTAGGTTTCACTCCAAAGGTGGACAATTCTAAACAAGGTTTCATTTATTCACATTCTTGGGGCTATGAATCGCTGGGTTGATTCATATATGATCCAATTTTCCAGCAGGGAATGCACAGGAAAATCCTCTAAAATCCTCTATGATTTTCCACTCTCTCCCTTTCCTAGTCATACACTCTTGCTAGAAGCCTTGGATCTTGATGAATATTCATATTCATATGCTGTTTTGAAGGCCAGATATAAATCCAATTCAAGTATTCCTAATATAACATCTGGTTATATGTGAATGAGCTTCTAAAAATGTGTCATTGGTTCAGTGAACAGTCTTTTAAGCATCATGGATCACTCAGTGTTACATGGACAATTGGAATCAAGGTGTAGTATTGACAAGAACTGTTATTTTAAATGCCATAATGTTTCTTGACCAGCTGTGGAGTTGCATTTATCAGAAAATATTTGCTCTGAAAAGAAGTTTAAATGGCAATGATCTGATGTGTTTAAGAGTAGCAACTCTGAAAACAGGAGACAGTGGCACAATTCTAAAGCATTAAAAAAAGGAAGAAGAAAACTCAGTTTCAGATTTGCAATATGGCACAGTACTCCTTATGGATCATAGATCTATATCTATAGATAGAAGGCACCTCAGGGATTATCTTGAACCTCTTAGTTTTACAGATAAGGGAAGTGAAGCCAATAAAGTGACTTGACTGAGGTCCTTTTTGTACCAAGGGTATTCAAAAAGAATATTGGTTATTGGAAGTAGGAAATAAACTTAGCTCTCCCTGATGAAATTCTCTGCAGATGACTTCCAGATCAAAATAGTCAAACTTCAACTCTCTCCCCTGAGTCTAAGTATTAGATTAGTACTATACCACTAACTGAAATGGTTGCCTCATAAGCATCTCAAATGTAACAGGTCCAAAACAAGACTGATCAACATCTTTTCTCTCTAAATTCATCTTTATTAATTTCCTGGGGTTTTTTTTTGTTCTTTTTAGGTTTTTGCAGGGCAAATGGGGTTAAATGGCTTGCCCAAGGCCACACAGCTAGGTAATTATTAAGTGTCTGAGGCCACATTTGAACTCGGGTACTCCCAACTCTAGGGCCGGTGCTCTATCCACTGTGCCACCTAGCTTCCCCTAATTTCCTTGTTTTTAAGGAGGGTACCAATGGCTTGCAACCATGGTGTTATTCTTGACTTTTCATTCTCCATCATCCCATATATCCAACCAATGTTCAAAACTTTTCATTTCCACCTCCAGAACTTTTTATTCAATTCTCTCTCTCTCTCTCTCTCTCTCTCTCTCTCTCTCTCTCTCTCTCTCTCTCTCTCTCTCTCTCTGTCTCTCTCTCTCTCTCTCTCTCTCTCTGTCTCTCTCTCTCTATTCACATTCATAGCCCTACCCCTCCAACATTTTTCAATGGGACTTTTCTTTTACAGGTTCCTAATTGGTCTCTGTCTCATATCTATCCTCTCTTAAACCTATCTCCCAAATAGTTGCCAAAGTGACATCCATGGCCCCCTGCTACCTTTAGAATCAAATATAAACTTCTCTACATTTGGTTTTAAAGACCCTTCACAACTTACACTCTGCCAATCTTTCCTACACCTTAGTCCTCCTACTCTATCTACACTTTATGACCTATCACCAAATTGGTCTTCCTCACATGATATCTCTGCACTGACTGTTCTTGTGCCTGGAATGTTCTTCCTCATCTTCAGATTTGAGTATCTCTTATTTCCTTTAAAATTCTGTTCAAAAGTGCAAGGACTATTCCCTTTAATTTAGAAAAAACAGATATCTTATTGTCTGATCTTGTTACCTCTTAGACTTCTCTCAAGGTACAACATGGAAACAAAGTAAAGACTGACAGATTGCTTTCCGTGGGTGGGGGGGAAGGGAAGCAAGATGGGGGGGATTGTAAAACTCAAATAATATCTTTAATAAAAATAAATTTTAAAAAATTCTGTTCATAGGTCACCTTATATAGAAAGTCTCCCCCCCCCAGCAATTATATGCCTTCTTACCAAAATTGTTTAATTTTTATTTATTTATTGAGTGCCCACATGTCTATGCAGTCTACTCCAACAGAAAAAAAATGTTCCTTGCAGGCAGAGACGGTTCTGAGTACTGAACATATAGAGGATCATGACTGAATACTTGCTGATGGATAATCTTTACAAAGTTATAAATTCTTCAGGGACAGGATTTATGCTGTTTTGTTCATCTAAAACCTAGTCCCCCTCCAGCACATAGCAAAAACTTCTGAATAAGAAAAGTGCTTAATGTCTATGGAATCAAGGATTATAATTTCTAAAACTAGTTACTTTATTTCCTTCCCTATCCACACACCTCTCCCTTCTTGTCTCTGCTCCCACAAAACCCCAGAACAACCCACTTGCAAGAAGTAAGACATGTTTGCTATTCCATTTCTCCAGCAAGTATTCCAAAGGTTTCCAAGGGAAAGTATCCAAGAAAAACCTCCAAATACTGTTGTATTTTAAGACCAGTAAACCCTTGACCTCAAGTCTGAGAGCAAATGAAAGAATATAAGTAAAGTATTCTGCAATATTAAAGCACCATGTAAATATTAATTATTACTGTTGTTGTTAGAAGCTTTAAAAGATGCATCTTAATGAAAACTTTCCAACATTCTTGTCATGACCTTTGCCAAATAACTATATTAAAATATTAAAGTTAGTCAAGCATTTTATAGCCATGCTAGTGGCTGGAGAAGCTTGGTGCAGGAAATAGCCTCAAGGATTTCAGCCAATTAAAAAAAAAAGTAAAGTTTTCAGTGGGGCTTGCTGTGTTTTGGGGGTGGGGGTGGGAAGGGGCATGAAACTAGTTTTGAGGATTCTGCTTGCTCACTGGCAGTAAAGCCAACTCAAATTGAAAGATGCTATTTTGAAAAATGGGTGCAAGAAGAGAAGAGCTGGTTCTAAAAAAGATTAGGTCTCCAGATGATAAATAGTAATCCACATATTATCCTTTTTAGCCTCAAGACCTAAAATTTCTTTGAGTTGATACACTAAAGCAGAGCAGTTATTTTGACATAAAACAAATGGAACATTGTATTCATCTTGTTTTGTCTTAATTTTGTTACTTGTGTGATAGTCATAACAACATTAACCTAATTCACCTCATGGAATTTTTACTAGACTTCAAGCTAAGTCAGGCATGAGAATCAGCCTAGAGTCAAGGAGGAAGCAGGGGAGCAGGGGAAAGAAACCCTGATTTGGAAATCTGAAAACCCTTAGTGGCATGGAAGGGACTCACCCTTGGTTCACAAGCTTTGACAGGTAAGCTGCTACAGTGACTTATTTTCAAGGAAAATAATTCCTTTTTCCTCTATTATTTTTTGTTTTTAAAAAATTAAGTTCTCTTCATAGTAAGTTGAAGGACTGACAAAAATACTGAATTTGGAGTCAAGACCTACAGGGGCTCATATAGCATCTTTGTTACTCACTTGCTTTTGTTAGCTGAACAAATCACTTGAGCTCTATTATGGGGAAGGTAATCTAAGATTCTTCCCAGCTTTCAACTCTTTAATCCAATGAAATAAATGACTTCTGTCTAAAATGATATAATTCCAACTGAAACTTTTAGGATCACAAATGGGGAGGAAAAATATTCTCTGCTAAGAAAGAGTAGAATCAGTGGTGAAAGGCATTTCCAATATTTGAGACAAGGACAGGGAGGCTCTGTGCCCCAGGAAGTCATGTTCATTAACAAGTTGGGCTAGTTTTGCCTATATATTTAGCAGTTGTGCAACTTCTCAAAAAGTGACTCTTCCCTTTTAGCTCTACCCATAGTTACAGTTCAGGATTCAATGGCTTCAATTTCATTTAGCATAATAAACTTAGAGATACTTGTGTATTCTGCTATTCTGAAAAGTATTTAAAATGCAAATCATGCTTCACCTAGTTTCTTAAGATAGTAGGAGATTTTTTAATATTTTTTTCCCCTCACAATTCCTTTTTTCTAAGACTTCAGGAAACTATATCTGGAAGCCATATTCCTGAATTTCCTAGGGTCCTTAAAAGATTTTTTCCATACATTTTGGAGTTTTATTGGATATATATACAAGACCATTGCAATTGATGTTTCAATTAAACAAAAAATGACATAAGGGTGTTATAACTAATAACCTCTAAGTTCCCTACCAGATTTATATAACCCTATGGTCCTATCTCTCCTTTCTGTCAGTTGTTGACAAAGAGGACAGGAGAAGAGAGAAGATATCCTAGCTCTTAGTACAGTGCTTTGCACATTGTAATCACTAGCAGCTTTATTCATCCATCAAGCCATCTATCCATTCATATGTAGGAGGTATGAAAAAGAGGTTTCAAAGTCAGTGTCAGGATCCAACATCAACTATATGAGCTACAAGACTCAAACTGAGTTCAGATTTATTAACATGTAGGGAGAGCAAGGAAGAGTCATAGTACTATTGCAGATAAGGGAAGATCTAAGAACTATCAACAGGGTTTTGTGGGGTCCAAGATAAAGGATAAATAATGGTCAACTGGATTAGGAAAGGAAAAAGCAGGGAAATTTGCAACTACTTTCTCCATTAGATTGTGAGCCCCTTGAGGGCAGGGGGGTTATTTGTGTTTTTCTTTTTATTTCCTGGGCCTAGTACAGGGTTCTTTAAAAACAAAACATGTTTATTTGATTTGACTTGATGTGGTTCATACAAGTCATCCCCTTTTAATCTTTAATTTATAAGACTAGTAAGACAAAATGTGACCCACTTGAAATTATATTGGTATAGTGAACTCTTGGATGAGAAGACTACTATGAGAACTGATCCCCAACTTATATAGGCTTAGAGAAATGCCTAGAATCAAAAGCAAATAGGAAAAGATATCAGAGGGAGGCATACTTACTTAAAACACCACAAATTAATGTTAATTTTAAACTGGTTCAAGAAAAAGTTTAGTGAGCTTCTTCCTCTCTGGACTAGAACACTGAGAAGTTAAGTGATTTGACCAAGATTACTTTGACAGAATTTAAAAAAAAAAAGTGACACTTGAACCCAGATCTTCCTGTCCTCTGACTTTGGGTCTAATCACTAAGCCTCTCTAAAGTTAGTAATAATAAATTCAAATTTTTAATTAATTTTATAATGCCAACATATCTGTTTAGGGTCAAATTTATAACACAGATTAGCATTTTATGCATCATATCTGTATATCTGACAAATTGAAGTCTCTTGTGTAACTAGTATTATTTTTGTCCATTTTATAGGACTCTATAGGGCACTATTTTACTATTTTACATGATTATAGAGTTGGTTGATTTTTTTGCCTCTATTACATATGGCTGCTAACATCAAGGTTTATTTGATTCCATATTCTTAAAAAGGAATTCAGATATCAACTGCAACCTTATTCTCCAGCATATTTGGATAACAGGTTACTTTAAGACAAAGTTTCCAACAATATAAGGAGGAAAAGTATGATATTAGGGACTGTAAAAGAAATTCACCTCAATGTAATATAGGGAAAAAAATCCACTCTACAATATATTTTAGAAGTAGCTATCTAGTCATTGCCAGAAGACATGCAATATCTATATATTATATGTTCTAAAAAATAAAAACTATTTGTCCAAGCCATCAAATACTAAAGAACATGCCCCCCGCCGCCAAAAGTAATCAGAGTACTTAAATCCTAGCTCTGCTACTTAAACTCTCTGGGTCTCAGCTTTCTTACCTACAAAAGTGAGGACACTTTAAAGGTTCCTTTAAAGGTTTCTTCCATCTCTAGTCTATTATCCTATGATGAACCAGTATAATTATTCTTGTTTGCCATTTTCTAAATTAAGTAAATTAATATATTTTTCCTAAATCAGAACTGTTTTTAAATTGACTTTACTATTTTCCTTTTCACTACCATTTGCTGATCTTGGAATGAAGAAACAGATGGTTACTATTAGACATGAAACATGGCTCTTGCACAATATTTTTAAGCTGTCAGCTGCACAGCTTATTCTTTATATAGGCAACAAACAGGTGCTTCTCTGTACATATATTTCATTGCAACATCAAATCTATGATCAGAATTCCAACCACATTCCTATGCTAAGTATGTTCAAAGCTTACACATTGTCCTTCACTAATAGAAATATGCATATTATATAATATAGATTTAATATGTACACATGTATGTATATTTGCATTTTTTATATAGAAACACATTTGTGTGCATTCCTAAAAAACACATAAAAGAATCCAGAGGCAATGTGATTTAGGTGATAGCAGGCTTTAAAGACAGGAAAACCTGGGTTCACAGGATATGTGTCAACTATGACACATAATGGCTGTATGACTCCAGGCAGGTCACTTCAATAACTTTCTAAGACTTTAAGTTGCAGAAAAGTTGCTACTACCTTTTATAAAGGTAATGTCCTGACTTGAAAATTCACTACCAGTGAAATCATAAGCCCAGTCCCTAGCCTCATCATTATGTGCTAAACACAAATGTTTCCTTTTAAGTGGCAAACAATCATACTTCACTATTAGTAACACCAAAAAAATTACTATTTATTCAATTTGGAAATCACATTTTGAATAAATTTTAGAAAGACTAAACAAACATTAAAAGATTAAGTAAATTCTTTGACAGTAATTACTTAATGAGATACAATTAGATATCTCACAACATAAGAGTATAACTAAAAACTTTCTTATTCAATAAAAATAGAAAGATTCCATTGTCTAAATTCTAAATGCAGACTTAAATAATAATAGAAATAAATTTTCTTTAAAAATTTTTTTTTGTTTTTTTCCTCTCTCCTTCCCTCAACTAATGGAATAAAAGGATGAAAGAAAAAGAAATGTAGAACCCTTGTCTTATAATTATAGTCAAGCAAAACAGAATCTCACAATGGCTATGCCTCAAAATGTGCTTCTCATCCTTCAAATTAGACGATCTCTATGTTATTAGGTGGGTAGCTTTTTTCATTATTGGTCCTCTGGTATCATAGCTGATTACTGCTTTATCAGACATTTTAAGTTTTTTTCAGAATTTTTTGTTTGATTTTTACAATATTGTTATTATAGTATAAACTGTTCTAGTTTTGCTCATTTTACTCTGCATCAATTCAAATATGTCCTAATATGGACAAGAGGGAGTGTAAATGGGAAATTAACTCAAAAAAGAAAAGCAACCTATATTGTTTACACATTTAAAGTTCACTTTTTGGATGGGGAGATTGAAAGATTCAAAGTAGTATGAATACAAGTACTACGTAGAAGAATTAGGATCTGAACCTAAGTTTTCCAATTCGTAATTTAAGAGCCTTTGCTCTGTATCATGGTGCTTCTTGCCAGGAAAGACCAAAGTTAAGATATCTCTTCTTTCCTGACAAATATAGACTTTGAAAGTCACATGGAAGATTTCACAGAACATAATTCACAAAGGCTAATATGTATTAAAAGAGTATACCCACTACCTACTATTTTTCCTTCTGAGTGCAATTAGAAGTGCTAATCGAGGCAATAAAGTGCCATTCATAATCAAGATCCTTATAATCAACAAATTTTGATGGAAACTACAAAGCACAAAGGAAAAGAGAAGGCCCCCTCCTGCAAGAGTTGCTAGTCTTTTCAGCACACTGAATTATAAATAGGAACTAATTCCCAATTCAGTATTTTAATGTTCCTTTTATTTTTACTTACAATCTGATAAATGAATCATAAAGATCCTTAATAGCTTGTAATTCAATTAGACATTAAGTGTTTACCCCAAGTGATGTATTGTTATTTCAATGAAATCAAATTTTTAAAAATACTTTGTGTAAAATGCTATGCTTTAGGCTCTGCACTATGAAGTCATCAAACATTGAAAAGCAATGAAGGATTAGAGAAACAGCATATAATCAAAAGATATGAATTTGAAGCCTGGTTTTGCCATTTACTATTATCTCAATGAGTCAATTTTTCTAATACTCAATTTCACTTGTAAAGAAGGGATAATAATATTTGTATTATCTACTTTATCAGTATGGGGAAAATATTTTTGTAAACCTCCAATGCAATATATTATTAGGGACAGATTCTTTCAGATTACTTGCAAGTGAGAGAGAGAGAGAGAGAGAGAGAGAGAGAGAGAGAGAGAGAGAGAGAGAGAGAGAAGAGAGAATGTAGCATGTTTGGATGTTTTTTCTCACATGTAAATCCTTTAATCAATCATCAATCAATAAGCATTAATTAACCACCTACCATGTACCACACTTTATGCTGAGTCCTAGATCATCTTCATTGGTTAATAGACTGTGACCTCTTATACCCATCATCTTTAGACATCTTTAAGGTAGGTTGTTGAAAACGTAAAGTTTTTCTCTACTTTAGGTATAAGAATTCAAACATCAACTTTTTATGAAAAAATTAAAGCCCTCCCTCCCCCCATCCACTGCGTTTTCCCATATTCATATGCATATTTTTAAGTTACAAAATTTCCTTCCCCTCTCCCCTTAGTGGTGAACAGTCAGTTTAATATTGTACGTACATATTTTTGTTAAACATTACAGATAATTCATTTTTAGGATGAGGAATTAGGATTAAGGGGAAGAGATACATAAGGGATAATTTTTATAAAGTGGTCATCAGATTCTGAAGGGGTTTTTTTTGCATTATTTTGTTTTTCTTACTCTGGATGGGAATAACATTGTCCATATCCAGTCTAATATGGTTGTCCTAGCTCTCTGAAATGCTGAGAGGAGCTGCTTCCATCAAGGTTGATCATGTTAATGAGTACATTGTTCACTTGGTTCTGCTCCCTTCTCTCAGCATCAGATCCTGTAATTCATTCCCTGCTTCTCTGGAGTCTGATCATTTATGGTTTCTTATAGAATATTAATATTCCATAGTATTCATGTATCATAACTTATTTAGCCATTCCTCAATTGATGAGCACCCCCTCAATTTCCAATTCTTTACCACTACAAAAAAAGAATTGCTATGAATATTTTGGAACATGGGGGCTTTTCCCTATTTTTTATGATTTCTTCTGGATGTGGGTCTAGAATTATAATTGTTGGGGTCAAAGGGAATGAATATTTTTATTGTTCTTTGGGCAAATTACATATTGCTCTCCAGAATTGTTGGATTCATTCACAATTCTACCAGCAATGAATCAATGTCCCAATTCTCCCACAACCTCTCCAACATTGGTCAGTCACAGTTGTTCTAATTTGCATTTCTCTAACCAATAATGATTTGGAACATTTTTTCATATGATTATATATAGCTTTAACTTCTTCATTTGAAAACTATTTATTCATATCCTTTTGACCATTTATCAACTGGAGAATAACTTGTAACCTTATAAATTTGATGCAATTTTAGAAATGAGACTTTTATCAGAACTCCTAGTTGTGAAGATTGTTTCCTAGCTTTCTGCTTTCCTTCTAATTTTGGCAGTATTTGTTTTATTAGTGCAAATCCTTTTTAATTTAATATGGTCAAAATCATTCATTTTGCAGTTTGTAATGTATTCTAATTCTTGTTTGGTCATAAATTTGTCCCCTTTCCATAGATCTGATAGAATATTTCTTGGTCTATATCTATGGTGTCACCCCTTAATCTAAATCCTGTATCCATTTTGACCTTATTTTTGCTATAGGGTATGAGATGTGGGTCTATGCTTAGTTTATTTCATAATATGCTTCAATTTTCCCAACAATTTTTGTCAAATAGTGAGTTCTTATCCCAGAAGCTGATGTCTTGTCAGACAATATGTTGCTGTAATAAATTTACTGTGGTTTCTTTTGAACCTGTTTCCTTATCCACTGATCCATTAATCTATTTTTTTTAGGTTTTTGCAAGGCAATGGAATTAAGTGACTTGCCCAAGGCCACACAGCTAGGTAATTATTAAATGTCTGAGGCTAGATTTGAACTCAGGTACTCCTGACTCCAGGGCCGGTGCTCTATCCACTATACCACCTAGCCACCCCCATTACTCTATTTCTTAATCAGTACCAAGCAGTTTTGATGACTGCCACTTTGTAGTATAAATTTAGATCTGGTAGAGCTAGGCTACCTTCCTTTTATATTTTTTTTTCCATTAGTTTCCTTGCTATTCTTGATCTTTTGTTGCTCCAGATGAATTTTGTTACTATTTTTTCTAGTTTGGTAAAGTAGTTATTTGATAGTTTGATTGGTATGACACTGAATAAGTAATTTAATTTGGGTAGAAATGTCATTTTTATTATATTAGCTCAAACCACGAGTAATTGAAGCTTGTTTGAATATTAATATTTACCTGCTGTCTCTCTCTTTCCATAGTAATCCCAGAACTTAATGTATGTGCGCACACACACACACACACACACACACACACACACACGAATAACACATAGCAGGTGCTAAACAAGTGCTTGATAATTTGACTTTTACCCAATCTTTAATGTCATGCTCTTTCCAAAATGTGACACTTAACAAGTTTATTTAACTCTAATTCACTCCATTCTTTCTCAAGAAGCTTTGCCTCTTGGGAATGAACCTTCCATGACAAAAAAAACATATTCCTAAAGTAATAATTCATGCATTTTCTCCCCTTTCTATTGCCAACATTAGGTAAAGCTGTAACTTTTGAATAATGAAATGTTTCTGCAACAAACTGGGAAGGGTTAATTTTTTAGTTCCTCAAGTGGCCTGGTGTTTTGGCAATAAATAATCTAGAAAGTGAGGGGCAACACTCTTCAATTCACACTGTCTTTCAATGAAATCTGTGGGAATAGATAACATCTCTTCTCATTCTAAATTCAGACCAACTTAAACTATGCCACAGAACAGAGAGTACTCTTGTAAGGCCAAGAGTGGTCTAGAGCAGTGATCAGCCACAAACAAGTCACATACAGTGATCCAAACACAGTGTGGCTGGAATTTGGCATCTATGTGGTTATAAAAGACCATAGAGAGGAAGAACACTTCACTGGGCACTTCAGGAAAATCCCATTAAGTCTTCTTTGGCAGCAGTTCAACTAGGGAATGAGAACAAGGGTTGATACAGCATGGAAGCTGTCTGGAACTGTCTATGTTTGATTCCATAGACAGTGAAGCTACTTATGGAGGAAAACATCCTCACAGTCAATCAATTATCAATTAATCATATAACAATACAGAAAATAGGAGAACAAAACATAATCTAAAATCTTTCCATAAGAAGTCAAAATATTAAAATGTCAAAATTTTAAATTCAGAGAGACATTTAAGTGCTAAAAAAAAGTTTTCTCCTTAGGTGAAAATCAAACCAGAACCAGAAGAACAACCATACTATTTTTTACAAAAAACAAATTTGAAAGACTTAACTGATAATGAAATGATGAAACACTCCAGAGTATAGATGATGAAGGTTGTATTGAATCTCCTGATGGAAAGGTGAGAGACTCAAGATGCAATATGGAACTCTTTTATTAAAAAAATTTAAATTTGTATGTGTATGCCCTTAATATACACTATGTTGATATGCAGCTTACAAAATTTGTGTAGTTTGCAAAATACTTTCTCCACAACAATTAGGAAAGTAGTATAAATATTGTCCTTTGTTTACAAGTGAAACTAAGCCTCAAAAACATTAAATGACTTGCCCAATAAAACAAAACTAATAAATGGAGGAGGTAGGGTGAAGGAGAAAAAAATAGAAGAGGAAAAGACAAATAGAAACAGAGAGGATAGAAAGAATTACAGAAAAGTTGCTGCTTTTACTTTGAAAAGGACTAATGATGCCATGGGGACACAATGAACTGAATGTGAGGCAGAGATGCACAAAATGACCAGTCACTATTGGGCATGATCTGAAAGAAGAGGTAATGAAGCAGACCAAAAAGATAAGATCAGACTGAAAGAAGAGCCAAAAGACAGCAGTGTTCAGGAAAACCTAGAAAAGTTGTTTCAAAGAAAAAAGAATGATTGATGATGTCCAAGACTATAGAGAGGTCAAGAAGAATAAGGACTGAGAAAAGAATATTAGATTTGGCAAGTAAGCGATCATTGCCAACTTTGGAAAGAGAAATTTCAACTGAATGATGAAGTTAAAAAGCCAAGGATTTAGAATTAAATGACAGAAGATAAAATATTGGGCACGGAGCATAGCATATTTTTTCAAGGATTTTAAGGTTAACACATACTTTTATTTTTAATTTTAGCTACATTAAGTAGAACAGGAATGTTTCTTCTCTTAACTTTTTTTTTGCTTTCCAAATGTTAAGATCCTTTATCATGATAGTTTAAAATACTTTAAGTTTAAAAGAATATGCTTACTTTTTTTCGGTCGATGTTTGGATGAAACCAGTAATTTATCAATAGAGAAAATTTAGAGAATTGATTTAGGTTAATTTTTCAAATTTTGGAGTAAAAAATAAGTTTTTAGAGTTCTTTGTGCTTTTAAGTTATTCAATTGCTTGTGATGCTGGATCCTGGGTCATCACTAGTCACCTTGATTTTTGTTTTGCCACTGGGCCTTTATGACTCTGGAAGAGAGAGTGAGACTGATGATTTTGTGCATCTCTGCCTCACAATCAAACCACACATGAGTCAAGACATGGGGCCCCCATGGTGCCATTGGTCCTCTTCACAAATGAAGTACAAGCAACAACTTTTCTCCAATTCTTTCTATCCTCTCTGTTTCTATTTGTCTCTTCCTCTTCTACTTTTTCACCCTACCTCCTCCATTTATTAGCTTTGTTTTATTGGGCAAGTCATTTCACATCTTTGAGGACAATATTTATACTACCTTTCTAATTATTGTGGGTAAAGTATTTCATAAGCTATACAAACTTTGTAAGCTACATATCAACATTGTATATATGTGCATGCATACACACACAAATTTAAGTATAGTGAAATAAAAGAAGTTCCTCCATATTGCATCTTGAGTCTCTCACCTTCTCCATCAGGAGATTCATTGCAACCTTCACCACCTATACTGTGGCATATTTAATCATTTCATTATCAGTTAAGGCTTTCAAATTTTGGGTTTTTTTAATAGTATTTCTGTTCTCCTAGTTTTGTTGATTTTCACCTAAGGAGAAAATTATTTTTAACATTTGAAATATTTCTCAGAATTTAAAATTTTGACATTTTAATATTCTAACTTCTTATGCAAAGGTTCTGTTCTGAGATTTCTTCTTTTTTCCTCCTATATCAGGAATTCTTAATATTTTGTGTTATGCATTCCTTTGTTAGTGGTGAAAAAGCTATGTACTTCTTGGAATAGTGTTTTGAAATTCAAAATTTAAAATGCATAGGATTACTTAAGGTAACTACTGAAATGTAATTATAAAAGTTTTTTTTTTAAAAAACAAGCTTATGCCCAGCAATACCACTACTGGGTCTATACCCTGAAGAGGTAAAGATATCACTTGTACAAAAATATTTAGAGCAGCCCTGTTTGTGGTGGCAAAAAACTGGAAATTAAGTGAATGTCTTTCAACTGGGGAATGGCTTAACAAACTGTGGTATATGTATGTCATGGAACACTACTGTTCTATTAGAAACCAGGAAGGATGGGAATTCAGGGAAGCCTGGAAGGATTTGCATGAACTGATGTTGATTGAGTGAGATGAGCAGAACCAGAAGTACATTGTACACCATAATAGCAACATGGGGGTGATGATCAACCTTGATTGACTTGCTCATCCCTTCAGTGAAATAACCAGGGACAATTTTGAGCTATCTGCAATGGAGAATACCATATGTATCCAGAGAAAGGATTATGGACTTTGAACAAAGACCAAAGACTATTACCATCAAATTTGAAAAAAAAAAGCATTATCTTATTATGTAATTTTACTATCTAATACTTTATTATTCTTCCTTAAGGATATGATTTCTCTGTCATCACATTCAACTGAGATCAATGTATAACATGTAAACACTAACAGAATGCCTTCTATGGGGGGGTGGGGAGAGGGAAGCAAGAATGGGGGAAAAGTCATAAAACTCAAATAAAATCTTTCTTTAAAAAAATTAAGCCAAATCCGGCCTCAGACACTTAATTCCCTAGCTGTGCGGCCTTGGGCAAGCCACTTAACCCATTGCCTTGCAAAACTAAAAAACAACAACAACAACAAAAACACAAGCTTACAGATCCCAAGTTCAGAACCTCTTTCTATGATCTCATCAAACTCCATGGATTACATTATCATTTCTCAAATCTATTTATATAGCCCTAACCTCTTTGTTGACCTCCAGTCTTCTGTTGTTTTAAGTCCTGTTTGAATCTTCAGGACCCCACTTGAGGTTTTCTTAGCTGTGATAGAGTGGTTTGTGGTTTCCTTTTCCAATTCCCTTGACAGATGAGAAAATTGAGGTAAACAGGGTAAGTGACTTGTCCAAGGTCATAAAACTAGTAAGTATCTTAAGGCCAGTTTTGAATCCAGGAAATCTTCCTGAATTCAGACCTTTTGCTCTATCCACTGTACCATTTAACTACCCCTCGTTTTCTATTACCAACTACTTATTAGGCATCTTTAATTTAATGTTCCATAGATATCTTAAACAGAACTCCTTATCTTTCATACCAAACCTTCTCCTCTCCCAACATTCCTATTACTGCCCAGAGTATCACCATCCTCCCAGTTACCCAGCCTAACAAGCTAGGTTTCTCTCATCTTGATTCCTCACTTCTACTGGATTCACATATCCAATGTTGCCAAACTTTGTTGTTTCTATACTCATTTTATCACATGCACCCCACTCTCTCTCTCTACTTACATGGACCCTACTGTGGTGACCATCTCAAACCTGAAGTACAATAGCCTCTGCTTGGTCTTCCTGCTTCATGTCTCTCTCCAGGCAAATCCATTCTCCACTCAGATACTTCAGGTCAACTTATTAAGTCTATGAATCTGATCCATATCACTTTTTCTTGTGGCAGAGAAATGAAAATAAAGTAGGTGTATGTCACTGTAACTCCATTTTACATACCTAACTCCTACTTAGTAAATGCCAGAATTTCCCCTCTTACCTCCATGATCAAATAGAAAATTTTCTGTTTGACTTTTAAAGCCCTTCATAACCTATTCCCTTTCTAGCTTTCTAGTATTCTTAGAGTACTCTTCTCTATGTGTTCTTCAATCCAGCAAATTGGATTTGGGGTTCCTCCCAAATAACATTCCATCCATCTTCTAGCAGTGACTTTTTACTGAATGTCCATTCTCCTAGTCTAAAATACAAATTTAATAATCTCTGCCTCCTGACTTCCTTCAAGAGTCAGTTAAAATCCCACCTTCTGATCCTTGACATAGTGCCCATTTTGTTTTCTATTCCTGGAAAAACCAAAAAAAGTTTTGCTAGAAATATTTTAGTACATATGTGAGTCTTTCCCTCTGTCATAAATTTCTTTGGGTATATGCCTGGTACTGATATCACTGGGTTCCAGGATATACATAGTTGAGTCTGGGGGGCAGCTCCAAATTACATTCCAGAATGATCACCCAAGTTCACAATATCACCACCAGTACATTTGTTTGCCTTCTTCTTATAGCCCCTCCAATATTTTTCCACTTTTTTTGGTTATCTTCATCAATTTGAGACTTGAAATAGAATAACAGAAGTTTATAAATTTTTATTTCTCTTATTAAGTTTTTTTGCATGATTATCGAAATCTTGCCATTTTCTTTCAAAATTTCCTGTTTATATCCTTTATTTGTCAATCAGTCAATTGTTAAATGCCTACTGTAAGCCATCCACTATGCTAAGTGCCACTGATGAAAAGGAAGGTAAGAAACAGTTTCTGTGGTCAAAAAATTCAATGTCTAATCGGGGAGACAGCCTGCAAACAACTATGTACAAGCAAGATAGATAAATGCAAATATAGATATATCCTTTTACTACCTTTTAGAGAATTATAAATTTGTGGCTTTGAGTTAATTCCCTATATATCTTAGATATTAATCCTTTACTAGAAAAAAATTGCAAACCTTGTACTTTATTATTCATTGCATACCACATCATAACTGCTTCCCAACTATGTAATTAATGGACAGATGAAGATTCATGCTATATTAACTCCCTCATATATAAATGGATAGAGTAATGGAAAATTTAAAAAGGATAACGGAACAGGCTCTATATTTTTTCTATAAGGAGGTATTTAGAAGAACATCAATCTCATAAAATCTTATAAAATATAAAGGAAGCATAAAAGAAAAAAGTAAATACAAAGTAATATCACATATTCACAGAATTCTTGAAGGTTAGAGGCCAATTAGAACAAACCAATCATTTTATAAGTGAAGAAACTGAGGCTCAGAGAAGTTAAATGACAAATCACAAGATAGAGGTCTGGTTTATCTTAGAAAAAAGATCCCTACTTTATTTTTGAGACTGGAAACTTATTAGTCATATCCATACTGAAATCATCATATCCATACTGCAAGCATACAAAGAATCACACAGTAATGGCAACAAGCTGCTATTATTATTATTACTACCCCCAAACCCCACCCAGGTGGGGGAGGGGAAAGGGAGGGACACAGAGGAGTCAGGAGTTATTAAAAAAAATCAAATGGTATTAAGTGGGCAGAAAGTATCTGCCTAAATTCATTCTTCAGAGAAACACTTGAAATTGTTCTGATTATCTGCCATAGATTAGATGAGCTCAATCTAGAGAAAATCTTTATTTGTATTTTTTTACAGATTTTCATCACAACCACCAAATATAACTGTTCCCAAAGGCCAATCCCTTTCCCTCCAAGGTAAAAAGCAGAAATGAAGAAAATTTGTCCATTCTTTGCTTCACTACAAAAATACCTAAGGACAGTAGAATATTGCAGTGGAGGGAAAATTAATTTATTTTTTCTTTTATTTATGTGCATTTGACCTTAATAAATGTTATGTGATAATTTAAAAAATTAAAACACAGAAGACACATTACAGGTTTTGCTCCAGCATCTTCATTTGTACAGGGTTAAAAATATCATTTGGCATGCAAACTGCTTGCTAATTTGCCTTTTCGTTAGTCTTTTGTAAAAGGAAATGCCCTTATGTAAAAGGAAGGAAAATCGAAAGAAAAGTAGCCAATGAAGTAAATTAATTGGCTTCTAAACTCCTTCCCATCAATTCCTGAGCTGGTGCTGAAGAACCCAGATAGATCTTTAACAATACAGTAATTATACTGTTAATTCTTATACCTGTTAAAAACTTCTCCCAAACATACTAGTGCTGAGTTGCAGAGAGCCCACCCTCATGCATAAATCTTTGTTATAGTCTCTTAGTTCACCAGAGCCAGTCTCCTGTAATCATTTCAGTAGTTCTAAGTTTTACTGGTATCAATGAATTGGGGTCAAATGAAATAAAGTTTAAAATTGTCTTTTTGTCCACTACATCATATGCTTCCTCCCCTGCTTTAAATTCTTTGGATTTCTTAAGAAATTAGGCCATCAGAACTTGGAAGATGATAATAATAACTAACATTTATATAGTTTGAAAAGTTCTTTTATTTATGTTATTTCATTTCATCTTTCTCAACATCATTCATTGGAAGGCAAGTAGTGCAACAATATTATTCCCATTAGAAAGGTTTAGTAATTTACTTGTAGTCACACTAGTTATTATTAAAGGCAAGATTCAAACTCATATCTCTCCTGAGTACAGGTCTGTCCTACATTATTCTATATATATGCTTTTAAAACTGATAGCTTGTCTTAGGTAAGAAGTTACAACACCTAGAAAATTATATTATTTCATTATTTAATGTATCAAAAATGGGGCCAACATTTCATAAATTGCCTCATTATGAACATAGGAAAGGCATTAAGAATATACATTTTTGGGTATTTCTCAGAAAATTTACTTGATGGGAGGAGAAGTGGAATATTTATTCTATTATTAAAAAGCTAGTTTTTCTATATTTTATAATTCCACGCTTATATAATGTTTCAGAGACAATCTTGTAATTGCTATTAATTATCATCCAATAAAAATCTTTCTTTTCACCTTAAAAATATTATAATATCCTCCCCTTAATATCTTGTTTCAAGTAGTAAAATATCTGCCTGCCTGATAATCTGTTCCCTTATATATAAACATTATTTTCCTTCCATGTTCCTTGCTTTCACATTTTTTTCTTTAGATCTTCTGTCCCTTTTTCCTTACCTTTTGCACCAAGTTCTTGAGTCTTCCCTTCAAGGCCCTGCATCATTCCAAGATTTAGGCACCTTAGCTCTGGCTTCCTTTTACTCTTCTCCTATTCAGTCTCTTTCACTTTGTTCCGTTGAAACCTGCCAAGTAGCCACTCCCTCTACTTCCTTTCCCCACTCTTGTCTCTGAATGTTTCAATCTATTTTCAAAAGGCAGGAGCTCTTTTCCCTTCCTTGGCTAAAAAGGCATTTTTGCCCCTGAATTTCTCCACTCTTAAAAGTTCTTTACAGAGCTTCCATTGAAGGCCTTAATTCAGCATCAAAATGGTTTTTTTATTCAACACAAAATGTATTGACAATGAAACGTACATTTTCATTTGAGATATTTCACAACAGAATTACTCAATATTAGATTTAAAACTTAAAGGCATAACTTGTCTTTACATTTGTTATACAATTAGTATGCCATCAATAGTTTCCTATTATATTAAGGTTAAATATTAAAAAGTTAGCTTCTTGGAGGACTATCTTTCCTGATTTTAGCAGTATATAAGACTGGCTTTTTAATTAAAAGAACAGAATTCTGTGAGTGCATGTGATTATAACACATTTTAAATTTATGTAGCACCTTTTATGTGAACTCAGAACATTTCTTGTCAACTCCTCCCCCCTTCCCCAATTACCTCATGAGTTCTCACAAGGGAAAAGTCATCATTCCACTTTAAACTGGTGTGACAGCTACTTACCACTTTATGAGAAATTCAAGATTACCCAATGTTACTTAGCTCCATGATATATTCAAGGCCCAAATTTAATTAGTAGAATACTA
Organism: Macrotis lagotis; assembly: GCF_037893015.1. Classification (NCBI taxonomy): domain Eukaryota; kingdom Metazoa; phylum Chordata; class Mammalia; order Peramelemorphia; family Peramelidae; genus Macrotis; species Macrotis lagotis. The sequence continues at coordinate 158,273,446 of NC_133666.1, read as the reverse complement.
TAGAGATAAGTCAGGAAGATAGTGAGTGTGTAAGAGGAGAAGAGATAAAGAAGGCAGAATAATGTTATAATAGAAAGAACATCAGATTTAGAGTCAAAAAACCTGGGTTCAAATCCTGACTGCTACTTATTATCTCTGTGATATTGGGTACTCAGTTTCCACATCTTTAAAATGAGATATTTATAAAAGATGATCTCTGTGGTCAAATTCAACTCTAAAGTTAGAAGCATCATTAAGCTAGCACAGAAATTAGGCAGTTCTGGCTTTGCCATTATGAAGATGTGTTAATTTAGGCAAGTTGAAGAATCACAGAACTGCAAGTTCTAAGAACCCTTATGAATGAATTCTTCTTCCTTTTACAGAAGAGGGTACAGAAACCCCAAGAAGTGAATTCAATAAAATATTCAATTAAGGTAAACTGACTAATACAGGTATACAGGTAGGACCTTATAGAGACACAAATTGAAGTCATAAGACGTTCAATTTTCAGACCCAACCAGTGTTTTCCCATGAACTGGACTTCAGTTTCCTCATCTGTGAAATGAGGAAGATTGTCTTTTTACTTCATCAATTCTCCAATGTCTCATCAAGTTCTAAAATTAAAGTGTCTCAGGTCATAAACTACAGGTCAAATTTAGAGTTCCCCAAGACAAAAAGCACTGACTTCCCTAGATAAGACACAATATTATGAATTTATCACAGGATGAAAAAAAGATGAGAAAGGAAAAAAATGGAAGAATTCTTACCACATACATATAGAATACACACATAGTACATACTGTAGCAAAATGAATTATGGCAATTTTCTGACAAGAAGAAGAGAAATAGGGGCAGCTAGGTGGTGTAGTGGATAAAGCATTGGACCTGGAGTCAGGAGTACCTGGGTTCAAATCCGGTCTCAGACACTTAATAATTACCTAGCTGTGTGGCCTTGGGCAAGTCACTTAACCCCGTTTGCCTTGCAAAAAAAAAACAACTAAAAAAAAGAGAAATGAGAGCAGCAATGTAGCATTGTGGGTAGAATGGTAGATTTGTACTGAGGAAGAACTGGGCTCACATCTTTTCTCAGTAATGGCAGGATGACGTTGAACAAGTCATTTAATGTCTCCAAACATCAGTTTTTTCATTGGTAAAATGAGAATAACACCATATGCTGCACCTACTTCACTGACTGCTGTGAGGCTCAAATAAGATAACATGAGATAATCTAAAGTGTTTTGCAAACCTTAAAATATTGTAGAAATATCAATTATTATCACTTCCAAAAGACCCATTTCTTAGGAGGAAATAACTTCACAAAACAAGAGACATTAAATTTTCCAAGAAAAACACACAACATATACACTTGCATGCAATGTATGTGTATGCATACATGTATATAAATGTTATATACACACTTATCAACTATGTTTAATGCTTGTTAGGAGACTTGAGATTAACCTTAAAAGTGTCTGATTCAAATATTAAGGGCTCATTTTCCGTGAATTAACCAATAATCATTTATTAATCATCAACTATGGGGATATTAAGATATAGGCAAAAAACATTCCTGGTCCTCAAGAAGATTAGCATCTAGTTGGGAAAGACAACATGATATCAATCGATTTCCTGATTGCCAAATATGTATGCTTAACTCTACCCTCAAAAAAACCCTTTCATTTTACTCCCCTAAATTTGTAAGCTACTATGCTACTATCATATATACATATTATTATGCATTTCTCCTCTTTTTCAGTGTCCAATTCCTAGGAACTCTTACTGTTAAACCCTATGGGTTTTTTCCCCCTTAAACCCCAATTCCTCAACTTCTCTGTAGTTTTAAATACTGGGAATACTTTTCTCTTGAATACTCTCTCCTCCCTTGCCTTCCATGACACTGCTTTCCTATCTGTATGATTGTTTCTTCTCAATAAACATTCACTATTTTTTTTAGGTTTTTGCAAGGCAAATGGGGTTAAGTGGCTTGCCCAAGGCCACACAGCTAGGTAATTATTAAGTGTCTGAGACCGGATTTGAACCCAGGTACTCCTGACTCCAGGGCCGGTGCTTTATCCACTACACCACCTAGCTGCCCCTCTTCTCAATAAACATTGCTGGATCCTTGCCAGGCTTCTATCCTTGGACTTCTCACTACATTGACTGATCTCATAATTTCCCATAGTTTCAAGTATTATCTCTATGCAGATGATTCCAAATCTATTTATCTGATCACAGCTCCTTAACTCTAACAACAGATCACCAGTTACCTGCTGTATATCACTGCTAAGATATGTCAAAATCACCTCATATTCAAATGCATACTAAGGAGAATTTACTATCTTATGTAAACCCATTCTCTTCCAAAATCCAATATCTGCTGAGGGTCCCACTTATACTCCCAGGCACCTAGATTTTGCAATCTTGGAATTTTCTTACTAGTTTCCCCACCCCTCCATATATAACCCCCCACACTCACACACATACCATACACAATCAGTTTTCAAATTTTATCAATTCTACTTCCCCAGTATCTCATATATCTTTCTTTTCCTTTTCTATCTGAAACTTACTGTCCTGGTCAAGTGTGAGAAGAACACACACACACACACACACACACACACACACACACACACAATATACACAGAGTTGGGTACAAACTCAACAGAGTTGAGAGAAAGGGAAGATAGAATTGGAGGAAGGTTAGTCTAAGGAAGGTTGAATCCTAAGCAAGACAAAACAAACAAAAGTCTAAGGATGTACAAGAATATTTATAACTCTTTTTAAGGTGATAAAGAATGGAAACCTGAGGGAATGTCTATAAATTGGGAAAAGGTTGGACAAAAGTTATGGTATATCATTGTGACAATACTATTGGGTCAAATTCTTATTTTCAAAATGACCAACAAGGATTGCAGAGAACATTACCTCCTAAGAGGTAAAGGAATCAGAATGAAGAATGAGATCATTTGGGGGAAGGAAAGGAGGAGACAAGGCCAATGTAGAAATTTGTTTTGACTGACTGTAAATTTTGTTAATAGGTTTTGTTTTTCTCGTGTTCTCAATTTGTGGTAATGAAGTTGAGGGATTAGGGTGGAAACATGTGAAGGCAATTTTGACTGATTAAAACAAAATATAAGAGAAGAGAAAAAATAGTCACTTTAGATATGAAGGAAAAACACTATAAAGGATTTAGAGGATGGGGGGCTGTCATGTATGACTTTGGGCAAGCCATTAATTCCTCTGGGCCTCAATTTGTTCACCTATAAAATGTAAACATTAGACTGAATCCAATCTAAGATCCCTTTTAGTGCTAGCCTTCTTCGTGTTCTAAATCTTTACCCTAAATTTTAGGGAGACTCCTTATTGATTCTAGAATCCAAGCCACAATCTTGGGCTCTCCCCCATCTCATTTTAGCCAACTTGTGCAGATTTATTAGCCCCATTGAAGCACTTAGTGGTCCATAAAACTAACCTATTTGCAGCTGTTCACAACATGCCATCCCCTACTTCTTTGCCTTTGCAAGAGTTGCTGCCTGAGACAATTTGGGGCTCTCTGCAATGGAGAATACCATCTGTATCCAGAGAAAGAACTGTGGAGTTTGAACAAAGACCAAGGATTATTACCTTTAATTTAGGAAAAAAAAAACCTGATATCTTATTGTCTGATCTTGCTATCTTTTATACTTTATGTTTCTTCCCTTAAGGATATGATTTCTTTCTCATCACATTCAATTTGGAACAATGTATACCATGTATACTCAAAATAAATAAAATCTTAAAAAAAAGAGTTGCTGCCTGAGCCTGGAATGCATTCCCTCCATCTCTTAGCATCCTTTAAACTTCAACTCAAAGGCCCCTTCCTAATGTTCCTCTCCCAGTTCCTAGGTCCTCCCAAATCCCCTTACAGTTGCTTTGTATTTACTTTTTGGATATTACATATACATTTTATATGTGTTGTTTTTTTTATCCTGATAGAATGTCTGCAGTCTTGGGGGAAGACACAATTTCATTTGTATATTTGTATTGCAATACCTAGTACTGTATCTGGCAGGTGGAAAACAATAAATATCTTCTCGTTAGTGATTATTCTTCTTTGAATTCATATAGTATTTTCTGTTTCTACCTCTCAATTTGAATACATGTCACTCTAACAAAGCTAAATTTCTCAAGATCAGACACCTATCACAGTCCTCTGTGCTAGGTAGACACATGATAAATATTTACTGACAGTAGCCAAGATAAAGAAAGAGTGGTCAATAGGGTGGGGTGGGATATAAGCTATTATTTGACAGCAGTAGCATGGGTTACTAGGAAGTTCCTGCTTTGGTCACAGGGTGGTTAGCATAAACACTTCTAGAATAGGTACCATGGAACCATCTTTTTAAAAGGTGTCTAGGTTATAGGCATGTCAAAGTGGAAAAGCACTTCTGAGAATTTTCTCTCCTTTTCTTTCTTTATTCTATTCTCCAAACAAGAATACATGTATTTTCAAAAGGTCTTAATTTTGGTAAATGGGTTCAAAGGCTGACCTGATCCTAGAATTTGTATTGTTTGCAAGAAGTGACTCAAACTGCTCAGTGACTTTTTTGCTTTACCATTTTCAAGGGAAAAAACAACATATCATTCATAATTATTTTTAAAAACACATTTTGTCAGTACAAAGTCTCTTTAAATACAAAAATGGATATTATATTCTGCCATCAAAAAAAATCCTAACTACACAAATAACAGTTGCATCATTTATTTGCCCACTGGGAATATAAACCATCAAATATGGTTTGTGGTCCTTCCTTGAAGACTACTGAAGCTGAACTATTAAGAACTTCGATGCTCTTCTCTTAAATGAATTTGTGGGGTGGCTAGGTAGCACAGTGTATAGAGCACCGGCCCTGGAGTCAGGAGTACCTGAGTTCAAATCTGGCCTCAGACACTTAATAATTACCTAGCTGTGTGGTCTTGGATAAGCCACTTAACCCCACTGCCTTGCAAAAACCTAAAAGAAAAGATGAATTTGTGGTACTTTAATAGGAAGAAGCAATGATGAGTTCTTTTTTAGGACTAACTTTTCTTTAAGGTTTTTCTGTCCTTCAGAAAATGCATGGCTATCTACTCTGAGAGCATTGCACATCTTCTGAAAAGAGATGCATGGTCTAACAGTTGAGAATGCTGAGGAAACTTCCTGTCATTTATGAGTTTCCCAGAGAGGAAAACTCCTGGGAATGTCTATATGATCCTATGATGATATGTCTCATTCATGGATCACCACCTTTCCCTTCTCCACTGACCTATTCCCCTCATGAAGAGTATTTTTCCTTCCCAAACAGCAGCCCCAGAAGTTAATTTAGCTTAAATAATATTCTATATACAAACAATAAAACCTTGATAGTTCACTTTTTAGATACTTCCCTATTTGAAGATAATTCCTTCCTAAACTGAGCAAAATTTACTTAAAGAACCAATCATTTTTTTCTACAATTCCTCATTTCCACATTCAAACTACTGGGTTAATTGAATTAACTGGAATAGTTGAAAGGGAACTCTAACAGACCTAGAAATTTCATTTAAAGTATGCAAAGGTCCAGTCTCTCTGAAATAGTACTTTCCTTACCATAGATCACATTACCATTCTCTCATTCCCCAATGAACCAGCTCTTCTGTCATTTCAACCTGTTATCCTTCAACCTATCCTATTCTCTTAGGCCATCAATTCTTTAATAGCTTAACTCCCTACTCTGGACCTGACAGTTATGTCCAAGATGCTCTACCTCTCATCCTAGAAACTTATACTACCAATTCTTCAAAATTCTAACAAGAAACACAGCAGAATGTCAGAACAACTTCCCCAGCTGAATCCAAAAGTTGCTGTCCCAGAAGATTTTTACTCCTTCCATTATTCCTTCTACTTCACCAACTTATACCTTAGCCCTAAAGAATACTGTCTGATATCCTTTTTCTCTGTAGAAGTTGTTGAATTGTTTTCAGTCATATCTAACTCTTTATGACTCCCCTTTGGGGTGCTCTTGGCAAAGATACTAGAGTACTTTTGCCATTTCCTTTTCCAACTCATTTTTACCTAAAACCAAATTAAAAAAATAGGTATAAATGACTTGTCCAGGGTCACATAGCTAGTAAGTGTCCAAAGCCAGATCTGACCTCTGCTCTTTCTGACTCCAACCTCTGTGCTACCTAGGATTAAAATGGTTTAATATGAAAAAAAGAAACAGTCAAATAAAACAACTTATAGAAATATGAAGTTGCCAGTTACAAAAGATCATAGGGATCATAGATCTCAAGCTGGAAGGTCACTCAGAGCCCATGTAGTCCACTGCACCCTACTTCTCCTTCCCTACCCAGGTCAGGCCCAGAGATGTCAAATGACTTACCCAAAAGTTTCACAGATAGTTAAGTAACAAAATCAGGATTCAAATACAGGTCCTGTGACTGAAAGTTCTATGCTCTTTCCACTGTACCAATCTGGCTCCCTGACTTAATTTTTCCTGTCCTGGTTCAGTTTAAAGGTATAGCTTCAATTCTTCTTCTCCAAGAAGCTTCCCTTCCATTATGCTCTTTTGAATTCTAATTAGTATTACCGTTATTTATATATACATTTCTTTTGTTTTTCTATAATAGAGCTCCTAGGAAACCACTTTCCATTATTAATGTCTGAAAAAAACACTACAATGCTTCTGCCCTTCATGACTATGTAATGTCCAGATTAGTGAAGCCACAATTTTTGCCTAATCCCTCTCCTGGTATTTACTTCTCCCTTTGCCATCACTGGACCTGGGAAGATGGGGCATTAACTCAAAATTCTGTCAGTGACCAGGTGTGAAAACCTTCCCACTGCTCAGATTCACTGTAACTTAGTCCTTTCTGACCATGTGTGCACAGACACTTAAGGATCTTATCCAGGACTAGAACCTCCAACACTAGACCTAATCCAAGCCATGAGCTCCATCTGAGTAGTGTATCATCCTCTGCCATAGTAGGATGAAGCAAAGGGACTGTTGTGAAATGTGAGTTCAGTAAGGTCGGTGGGGACCCAATCACTAGTATTTTACCAACTTAGATGCCTGGCTTGATATTCTTCCTGGCTCATCCTTCTTTTTCTTGATGCTTTCAAGAGAACAAACTAAATTTGGCCTTTACTATTGAGGTGAATAAAGGATACTTAATCCAATTTGAGCATAGCATATTTCCACCATCTTCTCTCCCCTAATTCCTGATGAAACTTTTCTGACATTTGCTAACATCTAATATTCCTTTCATTCTCATCCCCCTCAGCCCTATCCCTCCAAGATTATAATTCTGCTTTGGCTTTCCTTATTTTACCCTTATCCTATCTCTCTTTGCTTCTTCTAACTTCTTGCCATCACTTAAGCCTGAAATCCAAGTATCTCTGGCTTCTCTTTCCCTTTCCTTCTTCTGAAACAGAACCAGGAGAAAGAATAGTCATATTACTTGCTCATTATTGTTACTTTTAGACCTTCCCTCTGCTTCAATCATTCAGCAATCTTTCCTTCTTTGAAGACTTTAGCCTGTTCAGATCACTGTTATAATCATCTGTTTTACAAGTCTGCCCCTTAACATCCCACCCTCTCCCTGGCCTCATTCCTCATTCTTGAGAATGTTCTTGTTGTTACATCAAATACCTTGGTCTCCCAGGTCATCAGCATCCTATGATGTCTATTTTTACTCCAACTCAACAATTCATAGGAAAGGTAATTTCTTAGCCATCACCTATTAGCAGGTGACCTAAATGTTCCTGAATTATGAAATTCCCCTCTTTACCTGCAATTTCATCTTACTCTACTTTCCTCTGTTTTAATCTCAAATTTCTTCACCATGACCTATTGTTCTAACACTACTATGCATCGGGTTTTTTTTATAGCTAACTATTTCAACTATATACTTCCCTTTATTCTTAAATTAACTCCTAAGATTCCTATCATTTAAGCTATGTCAAAATCTCTGCTCTGGGGTATCTCACTAATTTGCTTTATCCACTCCTATTGATTTGCGAAGTCCCTGCTGAAGTAATACAACCCTGCTGCCTTAGATTCTCTGTGCATTTACAATATTTAATCTCAGTTTGTCCCTGGCAATTCTTTTATTTTTCCTTGAGTACAATTCTCCATAGAAGTTATTACAATAACCTTCCCCTCCCCCACTTTTAACCTTCCCAGACTACCTCTTCCTCTTAGCAAAGAACCTCAAGACCATCAGGTGATTTCCTTCTGCCCTATTACATATCTCATCATCCCCTTTCTCTCTTCCTTTGCCTTAATCCGTGAAAGTACAACTGTTTTCTTTACTAAGGCCCACAATGCTATTTCTCACTTTGTTCTGGTCCTATCCCATCTTCCCTGGGAACCTCCTCTATGAATTATTCTCTCATCTTCAATCTTTATTTATGGACTGGCTCCTTTCTTTTTCTTTTTTTCTTTTTTTTGGTTCCTTTCTTGTTGCTTAGAAAAATACTCCCTGTTAAAAAGCAAAACAAAAACAAAAACCCCAAATCTTTGTTAGTCCTTACCATCTTCCCTCAAGATGTCATCTTCTATCTCTTCTCCCATTCAGAATTAACCCGAGAATTAGATGCATATATTTATTGTCTGCTATCATCATCATTTTTTAATCCTCTGTAACAGGATTTTGAACACTGTTTTATAACTGAAAGTACTCTCTTCAAAGTTAGCAAGTACCTTAGCTGCTAAAATCTATGACCTTTTCTTGGTCCTCATCCTCTTCTAAAACTTTTGACAGTCATCTTCCCACCTCCTTCCGGAATATTTTCTTGTTCTTTGGCTCTATGCAACTACTCACTCCTGGCTTTTCCTCCTTTCTGTATGCCCATTCCTTTACAGTCTCTTGTTAGATCAACCCCAAGGTTCTGTCCTCTCTGTGCCTTCTCCACTGAAGATCTCATCAGTTCCCAGAAGTTCAATTATTATCTTTTTTCTGAACTTCAGTCCTGCATAATCAACCAAGTGAGAGAAATCAACATGTTCAAAATAATTCATAATAATGTCCCCTGAATCCCCTTTTCTTCAAACTTCTTTTGTTGAAAATAACTAGATGCACACATTTACCTAAGTTTATAATCTGAGTACCTTTACTCTTCCCTAAAATCACATATCTCACAACTTGATAAATCTTGTTGATTTCCAAATTTGTGTCCTTATCTATATGCCGGCAGGTTCTACCACAGTTTATTTAGTAACTTATCATCACTTTCTTGGATTACTATAGCTTTCTAATTAGCTCCTCCCTCTCTTCTCTGATACATTCTGTATAAAACTACCTAATTTTCTTCACCATGTCATTTGTCTATTTAAAAAATTGCCTTTGAGATCATACACATATATCCTCCCCTTCATTCACACTCTACAATTTGGCACCAGTTTATCTTCCCATACTATTATCTTCACATATACAGTGTTCACAGTTCTGGGAATGAATTCTCTCCTCACTTTTTCTTCTTAGAATTCCCAGCTTCCTTCAAGATTATGTGTCATTTCATGTACAAATCCTTTCTTCATCACTTTTTAATTGTCTATCTCTCAAATTATTTCATCTGTATAAGTTGTATCTTTCCAATAAATTAAATTCTATTTTTTGTTTCATTTGTCTTCACTTTAGCCCATATTACAACTTTGACATAGTTGGCAAGTAATGTTTATCTGAATAGGACTGAAGGTAGGATCAGCATCTTATTTATTTTTATATGCTTCAGCACAATATATTTTTACATGGTAAATATTTAACATTTATAAAATTGAACAGCCAAACTCACACATCTGTTTTGCTTTAAGGAAAAATTTACATACAAAAATTCAAATATAAAACAAATTGATGTATTATTTTATCAAGAATATTCAAAAGCTTTTCCCTAGTCTTAATATAGTTACAATTATTTCACTTACAAAAATTATATTAACATGATACTTTTTATTCATTTTTTCTTCTTTTTAAGATTTTATTTATTTTGAGTTTTACAATTTTTCCCCTAATCTTCCTTCCCTCCTCCCCCCTCCCCTACAGAAGGCAGACTGTTAGTCTTCACAATGTTTCCATGGTATACAATGATCTAAGTTGAATGTGATGAGAAAGAAATCACATTCTTAAGGAAGAAAAATTAAGTATAGGAGACAGCAGAATTACATAGTAAGATAACAGGTCCCCCCCCCCCCCAAATTAAAGGTAATAGTCTTTGGTCTTTGTTCAAACTCCATGATTGTTTCTCTGAATACATCTCCATCACAGATACCCCAAAATTGTCCCTGATTGTTGCACTGATAGAATGAGCAAGTCTATCAAAGTTGGTCATCACCCCCATAACATGATACTTTTAAAAAGCAAAATTATTGCCTAAAGAGTAGCATACATATACCCTGAATGCTACAACTTCTCATTGATAATAACTTTTCCTATGGAGATTGAAAAATTTACTATTTTATAGTAAGAATAGTACATTCTCAACTTTTTGAAATAAAAAATAGCCAGTTTATGAATTTACAAGGTCCTTTTTCTTCTTCCTCCTGTTGTTTACCTTTGGTCCACTTTATTAGGATTTCTACCAGTCACTGGATAGAGGACTTAACAATTCATGCTATTCTGATCTTTCAGTATCATGAATTTGCTAAATAAAAACTGCTATTAGTATTTGAATTTTAATGTAATTTCCAGTATTGATAAAGAAAAACCAACAAAGAAAGAGCTGAATGGGTAGTAGGAAATGGAAAGTTATAAGATTTTTATCATCCTATAAGGAGTTTAAATGGATTAAAATGTATTTATTGATATTTTTATTTTTATATCACCATTGTTTCTCATATCTTTCTCCCTCCTCTACATAGTAAGATATCTCAAGGGATTTTAAATTGATTTTTCTATACTTAGTTTTTGTTTACATATTAAGACTACAAAGCATTAGTCAAAGGAATCAGATAATACATCTTGACTTGAAAGTTTTATTTTTAAACACATCTGCTGAATGTCATGCTTAATAAATACACACACACATACATATATATATATATATATATAATCTAAAGTTCAACCACAGAAAGTATCAAGTATCTCATATAGGACATGCTCCTATATATAAAACCTCCTTCACACTCCACCTCCTTCCTTTGAATCTTTTTTTTTTTGGTGGGGGGGGGTGTGATAGAGGGAAAAGAGAAAGAGCAAATGTAATGCTTTAGTAATGCATACTGAACAAAGCTATGTTAAATAAGATGAGGAACCCTAATGTTATTGTGGTTTAAAGAATAGATGGAGGGGTTTTGTTTAGTGAACATAAACAGGGCTATGAAACTCTTTATTATGGAAAAAGGAAATAGATAAATCATTACCAGGGCATTACTAATATCAGGGGTTTTTTCTGTATAATATATCACAAGATTCTCAACTTTTATGTGAAAGATCTACTTTTTATTTATTTATCTTAATAACTGAATTCACCTAAAGGTGGAGAGAATGCTAATAACAGAATATTTGATCAGGGGATTGGAAGATGGTGGTGGGGAATGTGCCAACTAAAGTTTTTTAATCATAGTTGATCTTGGGTTATTGAGATAGAGCTGAGAATCTGAGGGATTCTGACTTTAAACATTTACTAGCTGTATGACTGAGCAAATCATTTAACCCCATTTGCCTAAGTTCTCCCATTTGTCAAATGAACTAGAGAAGAAAATGGCAAGTCACTCCAATATCTTTGACAAGAAATTACCAAATGGTGTCACAGAGAATCAAACCCAGCTGAAATGACTAAACCCACACTAACTTAGAGATGGGGGAAGATTGGGAGAAAAAGAAGACAGGCTTCAAGTAACTAGCTGATAAATGAAGTTGTTTAGGTTAAGTTAAGGCAATCTAGAGGTCAGATTCAACAAAAACTGAAAAACCCTACCCTCCCCCTCCCAATTTGAGACTCAACAGGGAAAATCTAAGGGCATGTACTCTCTCTCTCCTATGAGGCAGATCTTATCCAGTTAAGATTTAGTGGATAAGTCCTAGGGAGTTGTGTGAAAACACTAAAGTTAAGTCTAACCTCACATGTGGAGGTCACTACATCCAATACATCAGGTTGTCTATCTGAATTAGGATATGACACATAAAAGAACATTAACTTGGAAATTTAGTAACTGAATAATCCAAAATTGAAAATACTGTGGCTTTAGGAAATTTTAAAAGTGTTATAAAAGTGTTATAAAAATCATGTTGAAATATGAGATAGTTGATGCTACAAAGTATACAGGCACCTGAATGAATCTTCTGCTTACAGTTTTACTTCCAAGGGCTTTTTCTGTTGTGTTCTCAAATTCTGCTTCCATATAAAACCAAGTCCTTTACTCATTCTACAATTCAGTCCCTCTCACTTCCTGTGGGAAGCTTCAGTCTTTTCAAAGTCTATCCAGTTTTAATTTTCAAGCTTATCACATTATTTGGGATTGAAATAATTCACTCTTTAAAAAATTCTGCCTGTGCCACTGTTGGATTCTTTATTGTAAATACTATGAAATAAGTGGTAGAAGAGGGCCTAATCATTGATCTTCGACTTTTGTCTGCATGGGGTCAGGTTTTTCTTTGTATCTTAGAACTAATTAGGATTGGAAGTGTCTGACTACTCACTGATAGGTAAGCTAAAGCAAGATCCATTGCAAATATGTCTTAAGGCTTAAACTTAAGCACAGAATGGAAAACCCAGTGCCCTGCCTGGGAAAATGCCTGTGTTGCTAGAACTTTGCTTCCATTGCTTTGTTCTTTTCCTTGACCAGTCCAAATCCTTCAAGCTGTACCTCCTCCAGGAAGCTTTCAATTCTTATACAGCCTAACTTTAATCAGTAAATGGCCACTGCCTCAATCAGACTGAGACTTATTAAAGATCTCAACTGAAAATGGTCAAGGTTTTCTACTGCATCCATAACTAGATCCATATCTAGCTACTGGTCCCAAGATGACTCTAAAGGAGAAAATAAAGCTGGTCACTGCACAGCCCTCCCTCTCTTAAATTCAATTGACTTGTTTGTCATGGCATCACCTCCCTGATGTCATGGTCCTCTTCTATCATGAAGGACAAACAATAATTCCTATATAGTCTCAGCTTTTCCTTCCTTAAACTCCTATTATACTTTGTAGCCTAGATTCAATTGAATACTTACTAAGATTTTAATATATCACTTGCTATTGTTTCATTTTTACTTTGTGACTGTGAAAAACAGAAAATGAAAGAAACAAGGAGAAATATATGAGAGCTAGTATTTTAACACTTAGTGCCTCTGTTCCAATTAAGCTATCTTCTTGTTAGGTGACACATTTGCAGCTATTTATGTTTAAATCAAACACATGAAACTTTTAGACATATCCAGACAAGTCCACTTTCTTTACCCAGGCTTTACACATTGTGTAAATGACTATTCTTCTATCCTTTCTACCAATTCTTTCCCACTTCAACTCCTTTTTCTCACAAGAAAAGGAAAATCTGAAACCATCCTTAGAATGAAGGGTGTGGTTTCCCTTTACTAGAATGCACGTATCTTATTTATCTATATTGTAGTTGTCTGTGTGCTTACAGGGCAAACCAAGTTACAGTAGGAACTCGAGAGCTGAAGTTTGAAACCCTATCTCCACCACTTTGTGTGAACTTGGGTAAGTCACTACATAGGTTCATAGAATTAATGCTCAAGGGACATATGGAGGTCACCTAGGCTAATTTTATGATTTTACAAATGAAGTAACTGAAGCCCCAATTTACAAATGAAGAAAGAGAAGCTGGGTGACTAGTCCAAGACCTTGAAGGTAGCAGGTAATACAGTGAGTCAGGATTTGAACTTAGGTCCTTTAGCTCGAAATTCAGTGTTCTTTCCATTTTTCCTTTCTAGGGACACATTATTTCCTATATAAAAATGAAGGGATTAGTCTGATAAAAGATTAGGATCCATGAAATTGCTTTAAAAATATTCTATTTCAAAAGAATTTATTTCTTTTGTAATTCTATGGCCTTTATTCTAAAAATAATTCTCGGGGCAGCTAGGTGGTGCAGTGGATAGAGCACTGGCCCTGGAGTCAGGAGTACTTGATTTCAAATCCGGCTTCAGACACTCAATAATTACCTAGCTGTGTGACCTTGGGCAAGCCACTTAACCCCATTGCCTAGCAAAAATCTAAAAAATAAAAAATAAAATAAAAATAATTCTCTTAGAAGGGGATTGTAGACTTTACTAGACTGCCAAAAGGATTTATGATACAAAGAAACATTTAAGAACCCCTGGTTTAGAGGTTTTCAATTCTAAATCTTAGAATCAGAATTAGAACCAATAAGCAATCAATAAGAATTTATTTAGTTTCTAACAGGAAGAAAGGACTGTATTTGAGTCCTGAGGATATGAGGAAAGGCAAAAGACTGCTCCTTCTCTCAAGGAGTTCACAATCTAATGGGAGAGACATGGAAACAACAATGCAAAATAAGGTATATAGATAGAATAAATTGGAGATAATCATCAGAGGAAAGCATTATCACCTACAACCTTGTCATAGCAAAATGTATGTATTACTGTATAGTATAAATAAATCAGTGCAAATAAATATCAAAAAATAGAGTTATAAAAAAATAAAACCCATATAGGATATACTTAATCAAGTGATTCAGGCTCATTCTACTTTGTACATGCCTAGCTTTCTTTCTGGAACCTACAACTATATAATGAGCTTGTCTAATAGGAGTCTAATTCAAAAGAGAATATTAAGTGGAGGAGGAAGCTACTTCTAATTATCTTAGATCTCTTATCATGTAACCTTCAGTGTTCAACAAGAGCAAAAGCCTGAGGGACCTTTGATGCTATTAACTTTTTTGCTACTCTCAATTTCATAAGTAAAGGCATTTATTCTACAAGGAGCAACTGTACACTAGGAATGTACTCAACAGCTGCACTCCTGCTACTCTGAACTAGTGTTGATGTGTTCCTTTCAGTAGCCTTCATCCTTTCTTTAAAGTAGTTTTCCAACATTTTTCATGTTCATTTTAAGTCCAGACATGTTGAACTCATTATTAACAAAGTGAAGGTTCGATATCCATTCCATGTTTAATCATCAAACTCAAAGTGTTTGTACTATTAATATTATTTTGAAGTGAGAGGGAAGGGTAAAGAGAAAAAGGAAGGGCAATGGTGTATTATAATGGCAAGAATCTTTTAGACTGAGGCGGCTAAGTTTCCAATAGTCATGAGATCTTTTCATTTATGCATGCACACACACAAATAAATTGGTCAATATAAAGTCTTTTTTTCTCCTTCATACTTAATTCCCAAATATGTCACTAGTCACTCGTTGACAATCTGAA
This sequence comes from Macrotis lagotis, assembly GCF_037893015.1. Classification (NCBI taxonomy): domain Eukaryota; kingdom Metazoa; phylum Chordata; class Mammalia; order Peramelemorphia; family Peramelidae; genus Macrotis; species Macrotis lagotis. Next base: position 158,258,121 of record NC_133666.1, on the reverse strand, counting down.
GTGATAACTTTAAAATATCTCCTATTACAAGAATCAGACAGCAGAAATATGCGGACATTTTCCTGCAAAATAGACTCTATGGCTAGACAGTTATGATCTCACACTAGATGGGGAGAGCTAATTGTAAAGGAGGGGAAAGTCCAAATTATTTGCATATATGGAGAAGAATGATAACTAGACTGTTGACATAGTTTCACAGAGATTTGACTGCTGATAACTGAATATATAATTTCCCAGATAATCAGATTTGTAACCTAGTAAAAACTCTGCTCTCATTAAAGGTCAATGCTCTGATCCAGAACACTCCCTCACAGATACATAAACACAGTCACTCCTGCTTAAGTTTCCTGGCAAAAGGCAAAATAGTTCCACCTGGTTGATAAAAGTATTTGATCTGACCTCTACAAACTACCTTTCTCCTCAACTTCCATCTATTTAAAATGAAGGAATCCCCAGGTATTTCTTTCTTAAATTTCATTCATCTTTGTAAAAAGCATCCATGCTATTTGTAGAGAATTTGTGTAATGTAAAATATCAATCAAAGACCTGGACAAAATGAAAAAAAAAAAGACTTTTCAGAGCTAAGGCAGTCCACTTAAACGAGTATTAGCAGATTCCTGTGTATAACTCAGGAACCTTTTCAAGCCTCAACTTGCTAACCACTGTCTACTTTAGGTAGGTGGAAAGTGATTGTTTCTAGAGGAATGCATAATACTTGTTCCCCTCCTCCCTCATTATCCAAAAAGAGATTAAAAAAATTAAGTCCCTAAGTGTTTCAGTGCTACCTATATTTTAGTGCCTCCTCAGCTAAGACTATAACCTTCTTGAGGGCAAAGAGTGTTTCAGTTTTTGTCTTTTGGATAAGCACACAGGATCCCCAGGGACACATAAACACTTAATAAATGTTTGCAGATTGACAGATTGATTGTAGTAATTTACAGAGTTCTCCCCTACACTAAATCTTTGTTAATTTTCTGCTGCATTCATTATTTACTTTTCAGCTAACAGGGAGGAGAAAAAATACAATCCATATTCGTCTCCCTCAAATGATTTTAGTAGCCACACTATACATTTATTCCTCCATCACTAGTAGGTTCAGTAAGAATTTTCAAATCTTTGCTCACAGCTATATAGTTTTGATTCAAAGCCAGTTCTGTATTCCTGTACAACAAGAGTTCTTTTTATTGCTTGTTCCTCTCAACGAGCATAATAAGGTAAACTCAGGTCCACAGTAATGACTTTATAAAAGACTTAACCTTTAGAGGGGGAAGGGAATGAGGAATAGAAAGAGAAAAGAAAATCAAGTTTCATAAAGACTTTCTCTCTCTCTAGCTAACCTCTACCCAAATGGAGATTATTTGGTCCCTTCCCAGCCAAAGTCAATTGCCAACACCACTGTGATTTGCTTGAAATTTGCCAGTTTCCCTGGGGAGTGCTTTAAAAGAAAAGTTCCACAAGCTTGAAGAGTATTTAACTTTTTACCCTCTGATTTTTTTCTCTACCCCCCACCCCCACTCACAAGTGGTCTTTTGTACACAAAATTTCGGGAAGTAAAGCACACAAACACCCCTCCACACACAAATAAACTCCCAAACTAACACTAGTGTAGAATTGTGTTTTTGTTGGCACATTTCCAGCACTGTCACTCAGTCAGATTGGGAGTAAATGAAACCCTCGTCTTTGGAAAAGTTGAAAACTGACACACTCCTCTCAGTATAACATAAATACAAAATACCCCTCACATTTCATTCTTATTCATCTCCCCATCACGCCCCCCCCCCCCGGAAAAAACATACCCTACTAGGGGAGAGGAAGTTAGAAGATGAATGCTTATGCCTAAAATAAAGATCTTTCACTTCTCTCTCATAATTTCCTCTTTCATTAAGAAATGTAACTTCCAATTTCTAAAGTCCCTTCTTTTTAAGTTGCCACTCTTAGAGCTTTCTTCTGGGGAGATACAGTTCTTCGCTGTGTTGATACTATTTCACAAACAAGTTTCTAGTTCTTGGAGTTAATACTTAAGCTATTTTGTTTCTAGAGAAATCTAAAGAACAGTCCTTCCTCTAGAGTCTGTGCCAGGTTTCTCCCCTCCCCTCCTCCTCTCGTCTAGTCTGCACTAAATGGCTGCATGCTGAAAAAAAGAACCAAAAAATCCATATTCTTCCCTACTATTCTGACTGCAAAAGGGCAGTTCCCCAAAAGAAAATACATTCAACTCATTTAGAAACTCAGTCTGCCTCATGTTTTCTAGCAGTGACCCCCGTCCACCTCCTAGTCCACTCCCAACCCTCTACCAACCCCCCAAAAGAAACAAAAAAATCATACCTTCCCTTGATTCATCAACTTCTGAGTTCATGGTGTCAGTGTAACTTGCTGGAAACTAGATTATAGCTGACATGCACTCTGAGAAGCTGAGAAGTCAATGTCTCAATATATTTAAAAAAAAAAGAAACCAAGAAAAGAAAAACCTCCCAGGGGTGGAAGACTGGTAGTCGTGTAGAGATTTTAAGGGGAAAGTTCTGCAAATTTGACGAATCACATCTCAGCTATGTGAACAGGATTCCGCCCCTTCAGAACTGCCTGCTAGCTCACAAATGCTGGGGAAGTAGCACCTTTGCACACTGGTGCTGTAAGACATACATATCAGTAGTTAAGAGTTCAGTCACTGGATTTTCCCTGAAGCCTTCAGTTCTTTCACAGGGTGGAGTTTTACTTGTTATAGCATGCTCTGTGGGCATGCAGACAAACTAGGGGCAAAGAATGAGACAGAACTAGGAAAAGGAGGGGGGTGGTGGTGATGAAAAGACAGAAGCAGAAAAAAACAGAAAAAAGGTATAAAACCAATGTTTAGTGTTAGGGCATAACAAATCTGATTAAAATTAAGTTTCAGAAAGCATGTGATGAGATAGAAATAATTTTATATTTTATTTCTCAATAAAACTAGTTGCCTGTCTTTAAATTACAGAGTACTTCAAATTTTTGATTGTATACTTCTCTAGCTAAAAATCTTGAGCATGATCCATAATATATTTTTAATTTATAAGTTTTATACACATAAATCTATTCAAAAGCATATCCATTATATAGCTGATAGAAAAAAAAGAAACTTAAAAAGCATGCTAAAGATGAAATATTTGATTCCCCAAGTCAATAGGGAGACTCCAAACTTTACTGAATAGGAGTGACATGCTCAGACCCACCCCTTGGGAAAACTACTTTGGCTACTGGGAAAAGGATGCTTTGGAGAGGGAAAAACACTTGGGGAAAGGAGATCAATTAGGAAACCATTGCCACACTCCGAGTGGGAGGTGGTGAGGGATTGAAATGGGAATTGTGGCTTTGTGAGGAGAAACAAGGTGAGAAATGCCAGAGCTGTTACAGAGGTAAAAATGCTAACACTTGGCAAATGATCAGATGTGTGGGATGAAGAAGGATGAGCAATTAATGATGGATGACCCAGGACATCTGCATGCTCTATGAGATAAACTAATAATAATAATATTTGTCCTTCATTTTCGAAGAAGACCACATCATCAGGGAGGTGATGCCATGACAAGCATGTGAATTGGATTTGAGTGAGGGGGGGAGCTGTGCTAAGTCACCAGCCTCACTTTTTCCTCCAGTCATCTGGATCCAGTGGCCAGATAAGAACCAGAATGACTTAAGATGGTCCTGGATGAGGGGCAATCAGGGTTAAGTGACTTGTCCAAGGTCATACAGCTGAGTGTCAGAGGCTGGATTTAAACTCCTGTTCTCCTGATTCCAAGGCCAGTGCTCTATCCACTGAACCACCTAGCTGCCCATGTGAGATACAATAGGCAAGGAAGGGAGGTATGGATAAAGAGATCTTTTAGAGTGGCATTTGCATAGCTGCCTCTGGGTCCTGAGGTAGTGAGAGATGACTGTTCTGAGAGTTCCAGGACTGGCTCAGAAGGGGAGGGGTTGAGAGCCAGAATAACAGAGAATGGTAATGGAAATGGGAATGTAGAAAGGGAATGAGAGACTAAGAGGAATAAGGGTAGGTTTAGTTGTATTGGAGACAAATGCTAGCATTTCGCTATCAAAAAGACGTGGGATGTAGCCCTTCTTTTTGATCATGAAATTTCTTGGTTTTAGGTCATGCCCCCCCCCCTCAAAGTTCTTCATAATATGGCCCCCTCCTACCTTTTCAGTTTTCTTATATCTTCTGGGGATTTTCATTGGCTTTCGCCATGCTTGGAATTATCTCCCTTCTATCCTTTCTGGTTTTCTTCAAGTCTCAGCTAAAATCCTAATTTCTATAAGAAACCATTCCTAATCCCCCTTAATCTAGTATCTTGCTTCTGTTGATTACCTTCAATTTATCCTGTATGTATCTTATTTGTATGTATCTTATTTTTACATACTATCTCCCCCATTAGGCTACTTAACTCCTTGAGAGCAGGGAGAGGAAGCCTTTTGTAATGAGATAGCAAGATGTATTGAAAAAAACCCACTGGATTTGGAGTAGAGACCAGGTTCAGATTCAGGTTCTGCCGATTACCATCCTTTGTAACTTTGGTATCTCAGTTTTCTCATTTGGAAAAAAGAAGAGCTCAGATCAAAGGATATTTAAGTTCCCTTCTAGCTTTAAACCTATGAGTCTAGTCCCTGGGTCTCCCAGCTTTAATGGAGGAACTTTGATTTATCTTTCCAGGGTCTAGGCCTTTATGACACTTCCCAACAAATCCTACCATTCCTTTTTTTTTCAGGTATCTTACTATGTGTTGTCTCTTCCCATAATTCAGTATCTGGCTTCTTAAACACTTAAAAGCTTCATCTATTCATGAAATAAAAGAACATTTTAGATTAAGAAGAGTCCTCAAGCACAGAATAAAAATTCCCATGGAACCATGGGGTAAATTACTTTAGAGAATGGTGTTGTCATTTGATCCAACACCTTCCCTTTAGATAAGCTTCCAGAAAGGTTGAGTTAATCTCAATTTCCCATCTGAGAAAAGAAAAATTTTTTTCTATCATCTGTCTTGAAGGGATAATATTGAAAAATTATCAGTAGATAGGAAGCCTATCAATAATTATCAGAAAGAAGGAACACCTAGGTGGTGCAGTGGATAGAGCACTGGCCCTGCAGTCAGGAGGACCTGAGTTCAAATCAGACATCAGACACTTAATAATTGCCTAGCTGTGTGACCTTGGGCAAGTCATTTAACTCCATTGCCTTAAATAAAAATCTAAAAAAAATAACTATCAGAAAAGATTCTACACAAATCAAATTTGGAAAAATTGCTATATTGTTTCTTCAATTCCATGCCAAAAAATTAAAAAAGTTAGAACCACACAGCTAGGTAATTATTAAATGTCTGAGACTGGATTTGAACTCAGGTACTCCTGACTCCAGGGCTGATGTTCTATCCACTGTGACACCTAGCCACCCCCATCTAGAAGCATTTCTAATGCTAAGTGATGGTTAAATATTGATTCTGAAAGGAGAGAATAACACCACTAAAAATAAGCAAAGGCCCTCTTTAGTTTTAAGGAAAACTCTAGAGTGAATGTTTTAACTTAATTTATAAGCAATCTGTGATACTTCCAGGATTTATTTCAATAATGAGATAGAATAACAATAAAGATTTATTATCTTCTTATTAACATCATTTCAAGTTCACCTAGAAGTAGACCAATGGCTGGTATAGCCATGAGGAATACATATGAAACCATTTCCTTAAACTCATTTTCTTTTTATTTCACTTAAATGGAAAAAATGATGAAAAATAGAGGAAAAGATGAGAAAAAGGAGAGAGAGAAAAAGGAAGAGGAATAAAGATGGATGTGTTAACCAAGAAAGATGACAATTATGCTTAATTCTTGCAAATTAACCTTGAAAATAGATTAGAACATGCTTTACCTTTAGGAATGTCACAGACAATAGCTAGGGCTCCTCTGCAGATGGTTCTCAACTAATAACTGCCTATAGAAGATTTAGTAACCTTAGATTTACCCAGAAAAGCCCTGCCCCCAGTCTGAGATGAGATATATTGATGGCATGACAAGACAAGCCATATACTTACATAGGGGGCTGACAGAAATGACCTTTCCTGGCCCTGTCCAATGAATCACTTAGAACACCAGCTTCTCATCCCCCAGACAGCACACCAAAGAGGCAAAACAAGACATGTTAATCATTTTCAATAGGCATAGTAAGCCTTGGGTTCTTCAATAGCAGCACAATTTTAAAAAAGAAAAGTAGTCCTGATCAATAATTAAGGCTATTACATAAAAACCTGTATAATGATTATACAAAATGCCATGACTGAAATATCATTATACTTATGGTGCCTCAGACGGTTCAAGTCAATTCTCTACTGAAAGCAATCCATCATCACAAAGCATCTCTTAATTACCTCAATAGACATAGAACAGTTCAGGGGCCACAAGGAAAAGAGTTAAAACAGATGCAGTCTATATTGTCTTCCAAGACATCTTATTTGAATTTGGGTTCAAAGAGAGGCCATCAGACCTCCCTCAGTTTGTTCAAAAGAAATAACTGCTGAATGACTAGAGGGAAGTGCTATGTCATCCTCCCAATTAAATTTTGACAGTTCAGTTGTATGCATGTAGACATCATCATCTGAGGAAAATATTGATTTATTTTTATAAATATACATTTATATTTAAATGTAATCAAATGGTCACCTTGGGTAGGATTCTTCTGATATATTTCTTGGATTTAGCCCTATTCTTTCCACCATTATCACTCTAATTTACACCTTCATCATCTTTTGATTGCACTAATGAAAAAGGTACCATCTGCAGTTTTTAACCTCTAATAAATACATTCTACACTATTGTCAGTTTAATTTTCCTAATGCAAAATTATCAATGGTATTTTACATCTAGATTTATTTCTCCCCAAACCACTTCTCCATTCTTATTTCTCCCTGTACTTCTTCCCATTCCTATATTGCTTACCAATCCCATTTATCAGGTATAGGTTGATTGGACTAACTCACCTCCTAGGTTCCAACAGACCCCAATTTGCTGATCATGTAATTCACTGGTTAGGTATTTATTCTACAGACACAGAAGTTCCCACAGAAACACAAGTTTCCTCTCTTGCTAAAAAGCTATGACACTGGTCATTCCAGGAATATGCCCTGAATTTTTCTGTGTCCCTGTCACTGTTCACACTACAATATTTCAACCCCTTTTCTACCTATTGAAATAAAAGCCATAACTGCCTAGCTGTGTGACCTTGGACAAGTCATTTAACCTCATTGGCACAAATAATAATAAAAAATAAAATAAAAATAAAAAAATGAAAAGGGGGCAGCTAGGTGGGATAATGTTGAAAAATTATCAGTAGATAGGAAGTCTATCAATAACTATCAGAAAGAAGGGGCAGCTAGGTGGAGCAGTGGATAGACCACTGGCCCTGCAGTCAGAAGGACCTGAGTTCAAATTCAACCTCAGATGCTTAATAAATGCCTTACTGTGTGACACTGGGCAAGTCACTTAACCCCACTGCCTTAAATAAAATAAAAATTCTTAGAAAATAAATTGAAGGGGCGGCTAGGTGGCGTAGTGGATAAAGCACTGGCCTTGAAGTCAGGAGTACCTGGGTTCAAATCCGGTCTCAGACACTTAATAATTACCTAGCTGTGTGGCCTTGGGAAAGCCACTTAACCCCGTTTGCCTTGCAAAAACCTAAAAAAAAATCAAAGTCATTCTTCAGGAACTAGCTCAAATATGCTATTTTCTCTGCAAAGTCTTCTTAGAACCAGTATTCCAAATCCCCAGGACTATATACTAGTTTTAGCCAATCTTTTTAATCATTCCTTCAGGGGCAGGGGCTTGGGGAGGGGAAAGAAAGGAACTTGGGAAGGAGAGAACTACTCTGCTCCATAGACAGCCCTATACTCCCAAACTCAAGTCCCAAGTTCTTCCTGTTTGGGGCAAAAAAGTTTGAGGGTAGAACTAGGAAGTCAAAAAGGCAGAAAGAAAGATGAAGTGTAGGCCAAGTGCCAGTATCAGCAAGACATGGGAATATAGACCCATGGACAGCAGATGGTTATGGTCTAACTATAAGGATAGCTGAGCCAAACAGTTGGAATGGTTCAAGTGTGAATTATATTATGGGTGAAATCTTCACTGCTGATCCCTTACTTAGGGAGGGGAGAAAGCAGGAGATACATTTCCCTCCCGTTTCCCTATTCTCAGGAGAGAGTTTAATGGCTCTCAGGGTCACTAACTCACTTTAAAGTTCCTACTTTCCTTTTGTAGTATTAGCATTTGTTCTATGATTACTTTTTCTTCTAGGTTGTTAAAAGTGATAAAACTATTGACCAACAGAAATCCTAAACTTTGTGTTTTATCTTATTTAATGCTTACAAATATAGAGGAGGTAGGGAGAATGCTTCTTTACAGAGAGAAGGGATATTTTGTCCAAGTTATTTAGGTTGGGGGATTACAGTCATCATTGCTAACCACGGGGGTGGGGATTTGAGTGAAATAGAGAGCTGTATGTCTGGCAAAGAACCTGAGACCTTGGTTCCTTGTTAGAGATGAGCTAGAGGAGCTTATGTGGTACAGCAATCATGAGGGTGTGTGATATTTGAAAGAAAGCCACCCTTCAGTGAAGAGTTAGGGGCAGGGGTGAGAATAGGGTGATGGAATTCTTAGAAAATTTCCATCCATTGGAAATAAAGCAATTATCAAAGTCCTGAGCATCTTTGGCAACACCACTGGTTCAAGTAATGCCAGGTAGCTGTTCACCCTGCTTGTTAATGCCACCTAGTGGTTATAGTAGTTTATACTATTGCTGCTTGGGTACTTGTTTTCTTCTATTCTCAACTTGCCTTTACCATAAGCTAATTGAAAATTATGCCTAATACATTTCTCTCTCCCTAAATATAGCACTGTAATATTTGATGATTATATACAAATGCCCAAATAGAATTAAATCTATTTTAATATTTTAAAAGACATAAGATATTATCAACACAATTTATAGTCCACATGTCATTCAAGTTGGTCACATTACCTTAACTTTTCACCTTAACTTCAATAAAATACCAAAGAATTGAACTTTATCTTTGGTTCCAATTGGCCTACCATTAATTTTTGTCATAGTTCACCTCCATACTTCCAGATGACTAAATGGACAGTTTTAGAGGAGAGTGGGAAGACCTCTATGAACTGATGCATCATGAAGAGAGAACAGGTAGAATAACTAATTTATACAAAGAAAACATTATAAAGAAAAATAATTTTCAAAAGCTCAAGAACTGTATTAAGCATAACTTTCAATATGGCCAATGTGGAAATGTGTTTCGCTGAATTAGGTATTTTTATTTTAATTTTGACTTTTGTTAGGGGGGGCAATGTGATGGTCAGATCATAAATAGCAAAATAAACATATTTTAAAACCAAAACTTTTAAAATACTTCTAAAAGTGCTTTCTGCTTTACACTCCAATGACTACATTTGATTACCAAGTATTCAGATACCCTCCATCTTAGTACAAGTACAGTTAACTATCAAAGTTGTTGGCTATATCTTAAAATTCAAATTGACTTAGAGATGAACTTAAAAATAAGGTATAATGGTTTATTCATATGGTGCCACCTACTCATAGGATTATAGATTTAGACTGAAAAGAACTTAGAAGTTATCAAGTTTAGTTTAATAGATGAGGAAACTGAGTCACAGAGAAGTTGAATGGATTACCTTGCCAGGGTTTCCCAGCAAGCAAAAATCCAAGATGAGATTTGAATCCAAATCTTCCTTACTTCCTTACTATTCACTAAATCATGATGCCTCTTAGATCACTGTCAAGATTTTTATACAAACTTAAAAAAAAACATGAAATAGATTTGTAAATTACCTGTAACTTTTGAGTTACAGCTGCAATTGAGGTCACTTTCTCAAATGTCTGACATGTAGAAATATGATCAAATCTGAAAATACAAAGCTGGGGATGAGAAAAAAATTGAAGGCTTAAATTTTTAATTTTTTCCTTTTACTCAAAGTTCTTGAAATTTTTTTTGTATAGGTGCCTAAAAGTCTCTGTCAAAATCTGTCACATATTGATACTTTGACAGGACCATAATCTCATAGATGTGGGTTCTTTTGCCACAATGGAAGATGATAACCTATCTGCATCTTTAAATTCAATGCCATTCTCTTCTACAGCCTTTCCTAAATAAATCTTCTTTGGAGGCATTATGAAAATATTGAATATCTTTTTGTTTAGGATTTTGCAAGGCAAATGGGGTTAAGTGGCTTGCCCAAGGCCACACAATGAGGTAATTATTAAGTGTCTGAGGTCGGATTTGAACTCAGGTCCTCCTGACTCCAGGGCTGGTGCTCTATCCACTGCGCCACCTAGACACCCCAAATAGTGAATATCTTTTGAAAAATTTCTAGATATAAATGCTACACTCCAGTTTTTCATATGTCACTCATGACTACATTCTGACCCTTCTCTTGGGATCAGAAATATATTTTTATGTCTTTTAGATCACTTGTTGCATTTGGTAATATTCTGGCACCTACTTTCCATTTGCCTTAGTGCAATTTTCATTTAACTAATGGTATTTCATGATTTGTTAACACAGAATGATTAGGAGACTACTAATGTTAAAAAGATGGGTTTTGTGGCAGAGATTAAGTCAGATTATCCTGAGTGTTTCACCACTGAAATGGAAAGGATGTGAAGGAAATGAATATATGCATAAAAGAACAAATTTGCTAATATCTGTCTAGAAATTTAGTTTCTTTATGGATGATACTCACTGGAGTACCACTTTTAGTCTTAAATGATCTGAGCTTTCAATATACCTTAAAAAAGAAGGAATAGTAATGGCATTTTTAATAAGAAGTTGGGAAGTATAACTAGACATACATAAGAAATTTGTGCAGGGTGCAACCCAATTTTAAAATACTTAGGGATCTAATTTGTGATAACTGAAGATAAAATACCAAAAGAAGAGAAAATATAGACAGTGAAATATTGAAGTTCAGAGGTAGTATAGTTTGTCTATTCCTCTTTGTAATCTGATTGCATTTTCCTTTAAGCATTTAGATGGAAGTGTTTATATTAGTAAACAATAATATGTCTATGATGTCTATAAGAATCATCCAGTTTCCTTGCTTTTTCTTAGGCTCCTTAACAATTTTTTTAAATTACTGTCTTCTCTGAAAATGAGTGCTACCTCTCTTTTTTGAATTATCAACAGCATAATAAATTTTTATTTAATTTTTCATTTTGACCCTGAATGATTCCTTCAGGGAGGTCCAGTAAATAAAATGTAGTTGAATTCTACTAGTGTCTCACTCTCCTTCATTTCATGGTTGAGTTCATCCCATTGACATTCATTGTTATGATTATCAATCCAATTCATCTATAGTTGAAGTGGTGACTATTTTTTTTTGAAGTTTTCTTCACTAAGCATAGAATCCAACCTTGGGTTCTTACTCTGTCAGTTTTTAAATCCCCCTTTTTATGATCATTCCTTAAAAGTTAAAGTTAATTTTTTCTTCCCCATTCTAATTTTTATCTTAGATATTTCTTTTTCCCTTTTCCTCTTGATATTTTATCTCTTTTGAGTTTGTCTTTGCATGTATGTTTTAGAAAGAGAGACAGAGACAGAGAGCCTTTATCTAGTTCAAATAAAAATGAGGTTATGAGATGACTCTTCTCCTATTCCTTTCTCAATTTGTATAATTTTCATGTGCATCCTATTTATGAGAAAGAATATGTTCTCTTCTTCCTCATTTCTTCCTTCCCTTAAAACTAACAAAACCACACCTAGATCAATGTTTGTCTTATTTAATTCTTTGGCGATATTTGAAGATAGGAATTTGAAGGAGCAAGTAAATACTTCATTATTTTTTTAGCTTTTTTTCCAATTGACTATTGTGTTTGTATTTTAAAGTTTCTGTTCATTTAACTAAGATTGCTTGAAAGGCCTCTATCCTATTAAAGATTAATTTTCCCAGTGTAGGATTTTACACAATTTTATATGTACGATATCACACGTTATAACTTGGTTGTTAAGCCTTTATATTGTCACTTTGAATAATATTCCATATTTTTGTTCTTTATAGTGATTTCTTCTGTCTTATGTGATCATGTCAGTGGTTCCTTGATACTTTTTTTCCTAATTACTAATTGTATAAACAATTTTTTCTTTGATCTGGAAGCTCTGGATTTTAGCTATGACATTTCAGGTATTTTTTTAGTTTGAAATGTCAGTCATTTTTTTTCCTCTTGGTCCTAATAGATTTGGGTAGTTTTTTTATAATTTCTTGAAATATGACATTAGGGTTGCTGTTTTTTGGTCATGGTTTGTAAAAAGTCCAGTAATTCTTAAGCTACTTCTCCAACCTCTTTTCCAAGTCTGTTGTCATTGACTTTTGATATTTCTGATTGTCTCATGGAGTTGCGGAGTTTTAGTTCTTTCATTATATTTCTAGGTGAGTCCCCTACTTGGAAAAGGTGTTTCATCTTTGAATCTGAGCTAATTCTTTCAGTTTTTCTTTCATTTAATTTCTTATTTAACTTTTTTTAAAGTTTTTGCAAGGTAATGGAGTTAAGTGGCTTGCCCAAGGCCACATAGTTAGGTAATTATTAAGTGTCTGAGGCTGGATTTGAACTCAGGCACTCCTGACTCCAGGGACGGTGCTCTGTCCACTGTGTCACCTAGCTGCCCCTTTGCTTAACTTTTTTTTTGGGGTGTTTAACATTTTATTTGTTTTCCAATTATATACAATAGTAATATGTGCCCATCATTTTTTGCAACGCTCTGAATTCTACAATTTTTCCCCCTTCTCCCTTCTCCCCCCCCCAAAAGGCTGTCTGACAGTCTCTACATTGTTTCCATGCCATACACTGATGTAAATTGAATATTATAAGAGTGAACATAAGAATAAACATAAATGCCCCTCCCCCCAGGAAGATGGAAAACCTCAAGAATAGAGAGAGAGAGAGAGAGAGAAAAATGTACTTTGGTCTGTGTTCAGATTGCAGTGGCTCTTTCTCTGGGGTGAGTTGCTTTCCCTATCATAAGTTGCTTCAATATTTTTCCCTCACTTGCTATTACTAGCTGTACCTCCACTCTATTTCTTCCCACTCTCATTTATTCTATTCTCTCTCTCCTTTCATCCTGGCCCTGTCCAAAAGTGTGTTGAATCTGAGTACCCTCTCCCTCAATCTTCCCTCTCTTCTATCACCTATTCCTCCCTTCCCTCCCCCCATTCCCCCTCATCCAGTCCCTTTCCTCCCATCCTTCTCCAGGGCAAGACAGATTCCCTCACCCTATTAAGTGTGCAAGTCATTTCCTCCCTGAGCCATTTCCGATGAGAATGACGGCTCACTCATTCCCCCTTGCCTTCTCCCCCCTCTCCTCTATTGAAAAAGCTTTTTTTTTTTACTCTTATGTGAAATCTCTCCGCTTCTTCTTCATCTCCCTTTCCTTCTTCCCAGTACTTTCCCTCATTGTCCACTGACTCCATCCCTTTACCACATCATACCATTATATTCTGCTCCTTCCTATGTCTTGTCTATATATGTTCCTTCTAACTGCTCTTATAAATGAGAAAGTTCATATGGGTTATCAATATCTTCTTCCCGTGCAGGAATACAAACAGTTCAACATCATCAAGTTCCTCATAGTTAGTTCCTCTCTTCCACTCCCTCTAAGGTTCACCAGTGTCCTGTACTTGGAGATCAAACTTTCTGTTCAGCTCTGGTCGTCTTGTTAGGAAAGTTTGAAAGCCCCCTGTTTCTTTGAAAATTCATCTTTTCCCCAGAAAGAGGATGTTCAGTTTTGCTGGTAGTTGATTCTCAGTTGTAAACCAAGATCTTTTGCCTTCTGGAATATCATATTCCAATCCCTACGAGCCCTTAATGTGGATTCTGCCAGATCCTGTGTAATCCTGACTATGGAGCCTCAGTAGTTGAATTATCTGTTTCTGGCAGCATTCAGAATTTTCTCTTTGATTTGGGAGTTTTGGAATTTGGCTATAATATTCCTGGAAGTTTTTCTTTTGGGATCCCTTTCAGAGGGTGAACAGTGAATTCTCTTGATTTCTATTTTACCCTCAGCTTCTAGGATCTCAGGGAAACTTTGCTGTCTTTTCCTGGTCATAGCTTTCAGATAGTCCAATAATTTTCAAAGTATTTCTTCTGGATCTGTTTTCAAGGTTGGTTGTTTTTCTAATGAGATATTTCACATTTTTTTTCTAATTTTTTGGCTTTTTTGGAAGAGTTTTATTTCTTCCTGCTTTCTTGCAGAGTCATCAGCTTCCTTTGGTTCCATTTTGCATTTGAAGGAGTTATTTTCTTCAGAGAGCTTTTTTATCTCATTTTACAGCTGACCAATTCTGCTTTTTTAAGGCATTCTTCTCATTTGCCTTTTGTTTTGCTTTTTCCATTAGGCCTAAACTGTTTTGTAACATATTATTTTCTTCAGTATTTGTATATCTTTTGCTTAACTTTTTAATTTCATTTCATTTCTTCCGGATATTCTGGTAGTCATTTGGTTATAAATATTTTCCCCCAATACTCTCCTTATAACCTATATTTCTTGTTTTATCTCTTGGATTTCTCTTGATATCTAATAATTCTTCATTGTGTTAAATCTTTTTTTCTCCTTAGTCTTATTTTTAGACTTCCTTCATAAATGGTGATTTTGTGTTGAGACCAATACTGTGTAGACTATTCTAGAGTTTTAAAGGACTCTTGTATTTGCTGAATAGACTTTGTTTTTTCCTATTGTAATCTGGAAACTGTTCCTTTTGATCTGAGTAGGGTAGAAGAGATGGTACCAGGCTTCACCCCTGACTTTCCTCTCAGTCTATTGGGATCCACTCTGAATCTGGACCTCATCTGATCTGTTTTTTATGTGATTCTTTTAGTTTAAACCCTTGCTATTAGCCTGACAGTGCCCAGAGAGATGTTAGAAATCATGTTGAGATTAAAGTCTCCTAAATATTCTTCTCCACCCCCACTGCTCTTGTGCTCATGTATTATTTGCCTTGTTTCCTACCGGTGATTCCTAGTGTTCCAAAAAAGTGAGTGGTCAGATCTTGTCTCCCTGTTCAATGTTCAATAACCTACTGAGCCTCTCCACATTAGATTAGCAGTTCCTTGAGAGTTTCTAGAACATTGGCTGGCATATAGTAAGTGCTTAATAAATGCTAGCCAATTACCTGACTGGAGAAGTTCTCTTGTCTGATACAATAGAACTAGTTTTAGGTCCTCAAATAACGGAGTTCAAGTTGATTTGTGACACCACATCATTAACCCTTTCCATCCTATCCCACAGAGATCATTACAATTTTCATGACCTTTGGATGATTGGGAGAAGGGGGAAGCTACTTGGCAGAGCTCTTCTCTCTGCCTCTTTCAGTTTCATTTATCTAACTCCATTCTGGCTTCATTTATAGCTTCTGTTGACCTTTGATCTCATTTGGCCATTTTTATATAAAGTTATTTAATAGCAAAAAGAATTAACTTTTGCTTCACTTGAATTTCCTTTATCACTGATCTTTCTGAGAACTTTTTCAGATAATTACTGGGGTTTATGTAGAAGACCTGAGGCCCTTCTTTTGTTGTTGTTTTTGGAGTTTTTGAAATGAAGTATCACAGAATTCCTGAGCTCAAATGATCCACTAGCCTTTGCCTCTCTGGTAGCAAGAATTAAAAGCGTGAATCACCATGGTTAGGTTCCGTTGCCTTTTATTTTTTCATCCTAGCCAGAAGTCTCCTCTACTTACCACCTATTTGTAATGTGAGGTTTTTTGTTTTTGTCTACTCAAACCCATCACTGACTTTTCTATTTCCCTCATTTTCACAGAATGTAAAATTAAGACTTCATGGGTACAGAACAATACCAGAATAATACTGGCTTTTAAAAAATGGTCTGTATATTCAAGGAAGTTTGAAGTTGCCTAAAGGTAGCTTCCCCTGTCCTCCTCATATTCATTTATGGTCAAAATTTACTGGTCCAATATAGACCATGATAGATGTACCCTCTAAATTGTTCTTCCAAATACATAATGGTCTGAAAAATAAGCATTCTTGTTTCATTTAGTTTTGATGGAGCAGCTCTTTTAAATGAGTTTAGGTCTAATCCAAGAGGATCCACAATACAGAATTTGGTACAATCTATATGTCCTCTGTAAATAGGAGTATCCTCCAGGAATCTCTTTTCAACTTTGACTGTATGCTGAATACCAAGCATGCCAATTTGCAAATACTTTTGGCATGCAAATGACTTCATTTTATGATTTATGATATTAATGAAGTCATACCCTAAAATTATTTCTATTGTTATATATTTTAAGAAAATATGGAAGGGCATCTAGGTGCGCACTGGATAGAGCACTAGCCCTGGAGTCAGGAGTACCTGAATTCAAATCTGACCTCAGACACTTAATAACTACCTAGCTGTGTGGCCTTCGGCAAGCCACTTAACCCCATTGCCTTGCAAAAAAACCCCTAAAAACCCCCCCAAAACAAAAAAAAAGCATGAAAGGAAAAGGACAGAGGGAAAAAAAGGAAAATAAATATTACCAAATTTGTCAGGTGTCATATTTATACAATATTCAGGTATAGGCTGGAGTCAGATCAAACCAGCTCCTTAAATTTTCATTATCAAATACTACAAGTCAGGAATTGATTTTGTTTGTTATCTAGACTTAAGAAAGTGATAGGAAAAATTGTTCCTAAAGCAGATTAAGCTTATAAGTATGTTGTGAATATTACTAATCTGGAAATGTTTTATATGGTTGAACATATATATCCTATATCTTGAGGAGGGGGAGAAGAGAGAAGGGAAAAAATTTGGAACTCAAAATTTTATTAAAAATGAATGTTAAATGTTGGACATGTATTGGACATAATTGTACAGATAAAATACTATTTAAAAGAAAAAAGTATGTTGTGAGTACATTTTTTTCAGAGGTCTAGAGGTTAAATATTTATCAGGTTATTCCTAAGAATTGGCTACTGTTTACTAGGAGGCAGCACAAAGGAACAAGCAGTATTTGAATGTATTTGAGGAAAGTAATTGTAGAACTTATCTCACTCTAACTTGCTTTAGTCTCTTCCTACGGCAGATAATTTTCTAGAAATAAATATACATGTTGTTTATAACCATTTTCATTAACTCAATGAAGCCATTATTTATGTTTATTGGCAAGTTACATTTACTTGAAATGCACAGAATTTTGCATGAAACACAGTTATGCAACTTCTCTGTTTTGGTCTCACATCTGTTACCTATTACTGTGAAGATTCCAAGCAAAGGCATTGCAATCCAATCCATAACAATCTCTTTCTGCTTAAACGGAAAAAAAAAGGGGATATAAGATAAAGCTTATTCAGCTTGAGAGAAAGGGTAGAATTCATAGAAAATGAACAATAAGCATCTTAGTCAGTTTTCAGGGAAAAAAAACCCCAAAACTTACAATCTACAAATAAAACAAATGCCCAAACATGGAACTGAGACAAGCATATGCTACTGCATGTGTGTGTGTGTGTGTGTGTATGTGTAAATTTGCAAGGTAAATGAAAATGAAGTCAGACCTCAAGAGGTAAACTAGAGGGTTCTGAAAATGTGAGCCAAGGCAGAACTCAGCCAAATGTGAATCTGATTCTACTACAGAGGAAAAGAAAGCTACCTTCTACAAAAAAAGCCTAGATGAGAAGTTTTTCACTAGAATAAACCATATTCCGAACAATAGCAACTCCCTACCACTTCAAGAATTCTTCATAAAAGTACAGAGGGCAATGCATAATAGAATTGTAAGCAATATAAAATAAATATATTCCCTTAAAATACTAAAGAATATATGCTTATTCTAGCTATCAAAAATTTAATTCCATAGTTCATACTCAGTTTTCACTTAGCTTTCTCAATGTGGATTCTATTTCAACAGTCCCATTTTAAATACTGTTTATAGTACTTATCAGCTCAAGTTTTCATGTGCCACTATTGTTTATAGCCAGTTCAAGAGCTGGAAAAAAAAGGACCTATTAAATCTTTGTCTCCATCCTGTTCTGTAAATTTCAGGCAGGACATGTCCACTTGGGCATTACTTCAGATTCAACATGTTGAAAACTGAAGTCATTAATCTGAATACTAACTCAATGTTTTTCCCATCCTCGTCAAAATCTGAATTTCTTTCCCAGTGGTCTTATTTCTATCCCTAGTACCACTATTCTTTCAGTCTCCCAGGCTAGAGTGAATCAAAAATTTTAGGAAAAACATTGACTCCTTCTCTCCTTTCATTCCCAAAATCCAAGTTTTAACTAATTCCTTTTATTTCTTCCTTTGAATTGGCATTCATATTTAACTTTCCATTCTACTATTTGTGCTTTCATCCTGACATACCTGTATTACTGTGGCAAATTCTAACCTAGGGTCCTGGACTCTTCTCACATTTAATCCATTTTTATACACTACCAACAAGAGAAGATTTGTATCATGCCATTTGATCTATTCAGAACACTGCAATGGCTCCCACTGCATCAAATCCAAATGCTTCTGCTCAGATTTATGAGAAATCTATAATTTGACTCCACTCATTATTTTCAACCTCATTTCCTATTATACCTCAACATGGATCCTCTGTGTCAATTAAGAAGTTCACTGACCCCTATATGTATCATGTTCTTACCTACCAAGTCTTTCCCCAACTTTTATAAAGCCTAATCATTATTTAAAGCTCAATTCAAGTTCTTTCTCCCCCCACAATATTTCTGACTACTTCAACCTACCTTGATCTATCTCTCCTTTGAGGAAATTTTATTATTTAATGGTAAACCTCACTCAGTATATGTAGAAGTGAATAGAGTTCACTCTGCCTCAGAAAGTACATCCCAAATCCCTGGCCCACATAAGTACTTAAGTGGATATTAAAATATGTTCCTTTGCAATCTTCAAAGAAAAAAAAAGTCCACCTCCCCCTAGTAGTTCAGATACAGAGTGTTGTATCTAATCATCTTCAAAAATACATAAATCTATCAAATTTACCAAAGGAAAACAAAAAAAGTCTGAAAAAGAGCCAAGTAGAAAATAATATCACCAGCTGCAAACCTTCTGTTTTATAAGATGAGTACAAAGCATTTCCTTTAACATTGTCCAAAACAGAGAGAATAGAACATATTTACAACCCCCAAAACAATGTAAACTGCATAAACTCTGTGTTCTGCCAGCATTTATTCATATTTACCTCCCTTAATAGATATGTACCTACTAGTAGTATCTTAAGAATATGATATAGGTTAAATAATTCATCTGTTTCATATGGTGGAAATCTACAGCCAGTAAAATGCCAACAGCTGCATTCTTCTTCAAAATAGCAACAACGTTATTCTTCACATTCTAGGAAAGCCTTAGTTTTGTTTGGTTTTATATCCAGTGCTACACCATTTGAAATTAAGCAAATCTAGGTGGAAATACAGCAGAGAAAGATGAGAACACCTCTGAGACACCAATTTATCTCGGAAAACTAGATCTGTTTCCTAGTCAACACTTCTCTACATGATCAAACTTCTTTCTGGTTTTATATTTTTTTTAGGACTTTGTTGGAAAACACATTGTATAATGTTATGTTTAATATTGTAGCACTTTTCATAAAGTGCCTATATGCTGCTGTTCAGTCATTTCTCAATTGTACCAATTCTTACTGACCCCATTTGAGTTTTTCTCGGCAAAGATATTGGAGTAGTTTGCATTTTATTTTTCTGGCTCATTTTTCAGATGAGAAAACAGAGGCAAACATGATTAAATGACTTACCCAGGATCACACAGCTACTAAATATCTAAGGTTATATTTGAATTCAGGAAGATGAGTCTTCCAGTTTCCAGTCCTGGCACTCTATTTTCTGGACTACCTAGCCACCCTAAAATGCTTATTTGCAGTGTTTAAATATTTTATCTGGGTCTCCTTAAAGAAATAAAAAGTTTAAATTGATTGAAGTGATTAAAGTATTTATTGGTATTATATTTATTGGTATTATAATAAAAATAACAATACTACCCAAATTAATTTTCAATTTAAGTGATCAAATGATCATGAGTCCTGCTGTAACAATTATCTGGAAATTTGTTCTAAAGCAACTGAAATATTAGGGAATGATTTGACCAAGACCAAATTTTTTGTTTGTTTATGCATGATTTACTTCTCAAGAAAACAGTGGGAAAACACCAAAACTGCACAGCTTCACAATAACCCACAAGCTGAATGAAACCCTTCCAATGGCTACTTTTAAAAACAAACTTCATGCCTCTTTTTGTGAAGTAAATTGATATATCTATTGAATATCTTCTTATGTAGTAGGAGCAGTGAAATGAAGAACTTTTTCCCTTCACCTTTCATCATGGCTCCCAGTCCCAGGAGTTGCAGACTACTAAGGACTGAAGCAACCAGCCTTTGATGAAACTGAGGCACAGGTCAAGTAGCAGCCTGAGGACACAGATACTACCACTATTTATTATAATATTTATTTATTTCTTAACCATTTAACATGTATAAAACCATGATACAATTTTTGTTAAGTTTCTATATTTTTCTGTGGCACTAATGAAATTTTTGAATGTCATCCCCCAGAAGTCCCGGGTTTTTATATTGCATAGAGCAGTGATTTCTAGGAACATATTTCATATTATAGTAGAAAGGACTATACTTTTAAAAATAGACTCAATAATAGCAAAATTCATTTGAAGAAATAAAAGAGTAGAGTATCACAGGAATTTATCCAAAAAAAAGTAAAGAAGGGGCTAATGCTTCTAAGCTACAAATTATATTATAAAGCAATTACTGAAACTATTGTTACTAGTTAAAAAATAGAAAAGTAGATAAATTGGTAGAAAAGAAAGAATAAAAAAACAGCTGATACACTAATCCAGCATTTGACAACTTGAAAACAGATTTGGGTGGGGGGGAGACTCTATTTGAAAAGAATTGGAAAACTAGAAAGCTTCCCAGTACTTTAGTTGAGATAAACATCTAATACCATACTATGGTAAATTCAAAAGGAAGGCAAGACCAGCATGTTAAAGGCTATTCCATAAAATTATTTGATGTGTGAACCATATCAGGTTATTCTTGGTAGCAATGGCTAGGGATTCATAATTAAATTCATAATTAAAAAATAAAATTCTAGTGACATTAAGTTGAATTAAGTTTGTACAAAGAACATTAATACAACTAGGATAAAGGAAGCAAATGGAAAAATATTTTTCTGGTATCAGATATCTCTGACATGGGTCTGCTTTATAAGAGATATAAGCAACTAACAAGCCACTTCCTCTTCCCCCCCCCAAATTATCAAAGGATACAATTTTCAAAAGCAAAATTCAAATTATTAATACTAATATGACTATTGCCTCAAATAATTAATAATATAAAAAAGCAAAGCAAAATAATTCTGAGAATTTACCTGAGACTTTGAATATTAGCAAAGATGACAAAATATGGGACTATGGTCAATGTGTAACCAACCCCTGGCTACTTGGGTTCAATTCTGCCTATGAGGAATCATTATTCAGACTGGGAAAGAATGGGTGGAAATAAAACAAAAATTTATTTTAAAAGGTTACAAGACATGGGAAGGGCTAAAGAGAGAGAGAGAGAAAGAGAGAGAGAGAAAAGAACAGCCAAGCAGCCTTGGCTGGGCCATGGTCAGAGAAGACTGAGCTGGCCCTGAACTGGAGTCCAACTCAGGTTTTTATGTCTTGCCTTTCTTCCCCTATACTGGACCCCTGGAATTAGGTAGAGGGTAAAGCCCAAGGAGATCAGGATACAAATTTTACAATAAACAATGGTACTTTGAAAATGGGGAGGGTCCCCACCCAAGATTACAATTATTTCTGTGACAATCATAATTCTCTACTTCAAGCCAATTTACATCTCAAGAGTCAATTTACATCTCTACCCAAATTCTTTCTGTTACATTCAAATTCTCTTCATCTTCCCCTGCATCAAATGTTGAAGGGCAACCCCTTCACTGTTGATGGAACTAAGTGTTATATTACTTATCTTAGAAACAGATACCCCAAGATGATCAAAGATCAAAAGAAGGATACCCAAAACACCAAAACAAACAACTGTTATTACTTCAAGTAAACCAAATTATTTGGAGAAGTATTACTATAACCCCCTGTGGACTGAAAATGACTTACTAGGAGGCTAAGTGATACAATGGACACATTGAAGTGATGAAGGCTTGAGTTTAAACATACTCAGATACTTATAACTATTTTATCCTAGGCAAGTCACTTAACTCTTGTCTATCTCAGTTTTGGCTAAAATGGGATTAATAATAGCACCTACCTCTCAGGGTTGCCAAGAAATAAAAGTAAATAACATATGTAAAGAGCTTTGCAAATCTTAAAGTGCCCTATAAATGCTAGCTTTAAAAAAAATTGGTTTAGGAGTAGCTAGGTAGTACAGTGGATAGAGCACTGACCCTGGAGTCAGGAATACCTAAATTCAAATCCAGCCTCAGACACTTCATAATTGCCTAGCTGTGTGACCTTGGGCAAGTCACTTAACCCCATTGCCTTACAAAAACAAAAACCAAAAAAAATGGTTTAAAAAAGCCCACAACTACCTTCAAAAATACAAAAACAATAATCACAACAATATAGAACCTTTTATTTAAATAAATTAATCACCAAACATTTTATTTATTTTTTATTTTTTTTAAGTTTTTGCAAGGTAAACGGGGTTAAGTGGCTTGCCCAAGGCCACACAGCTAGGCAATTATGAAGTGTCTGAGACTGGATTTGAACCCAGGTACTCCTGACTCCAGGGCCAGTGCTTTTAGCCACTATGCCACCCCAGCAAACATTTTATTAAGTGCCTACTATGTCCTATAGGTCAGACATCTAAATATAAAGTGAAAGCAGTCCCTGATGTCAAGTGATGCAGGGAAATGATATAGAGAATTATGAACATAGCAGAAACAAAAACTGTAATCTTAAATGCTTTTTAAATCTTGTTAAATGGGTGAAGGTTTCCCCACTCCTGAGGTGTAAACTGACACTTTGTTGATTGTATTCTGCCTCCCCTTGACAATGTTGTTTGTATCTTGTCCCCCATTTTCCCCTTCACTTCACCTTGGCCTAGATGCTGGCTTGACAGGAAATGACATGTTGAACTTGGGGGTTGAGAACCTTGGGACAGGAAGGTCCACTACATAACTTGCCATTGGAAGATACCTGGCCCAAGGTGTAAAATGCTCCCCAAGTGCCACCCTCTGTCCAGCCTATCACAGAAGGGTATTTAATAGGAAGTACTGCCCCTTCGAGGTTTCTTTGCTGCTGGTTCCCATCCAGAAGGATAGGGCTTTCCTCTCCCTTTTTCATATTTCACTTGCCTGTCCTCAGGGTGCTTACTGCTTTTCTTACTAATTCTTGACCTGTGTACTTTGTAACAATATTTTGCTATAATAAAATCCTGAGCAGTTTTAACATCCTAGAGAGCTGTGAATTCCTTCACCTTTTCAGTGGCCTTAAATCTTCTGTCTCCAATCTCTAAATCTTTAATAATCATCAACAAAAGAATTTAGGTTCTAAGTGGAAAGAAAAACTTTATGTATTTAAACAGGTATAAATAAGATACAGTATAGGTGGAAGAGTACCTTTGACAATAAGGAAATAAAATAGTATCCAAGGACTTGTAAAAGTTTCCCAGGTGTACTTTTGAAGGAAAAAGGATTCTTATGAGTTGAGGAAGGAATGGATTCTAAGAATGGAACAGCAGGGTAGGGATGACAGCTTGAGAAAAGGCACATTGTTAGGAGATAGAGTTTCCTGTTTGAGGAAAAGCAAATAGGACATATTAACTGACTTGTAGAAGATGTGAAGAATAAAGTATAATACAGTACAGAATGGGGCAAAGCTAATGAAGGCTAACAAAAGCAAAAAAAAGTAAGAAACACTGAAATATAGTCAGTGGGAGGATTGGGGGGTCATGGTTAGACCTGCCATCACTTTGGTAACTGATTGATTGATTTGGGGAGAGAGATTTGAGGCTTGGATACCATCCAGAAGACTGTTACAATAGTCTGGGCATGAGGAGATGAGAGCCAGTATTAGGATGGTGATTGTACGCACAGAGAAAAAGGGGTGGATATTAGATATTGTACTGTGAATGAGACCTGGAGATCATGACCATTGACAGTAGTCACAAAAATAGTCACTATCCTAGTTTTTCTTCTAACACAGATACAACTTATGGCTATAATGGTTGTAAGCAATTTTTTTCCACATCGACCTTATCTCTATAATACGTGCTAGTGAACTCTGTCTAGAGCTTTTCCTTTTCAGTCATTATCAGATAATATGATATTTCCTATAGAAGAAAAAGTGGAAAGTTAATGAATTCCATTAAACATATCATCTTTGACTAAAAAGATAAAATGGTTCTATATACAAAATAAACTGTACATTCTTCTGTATGATGCGTAATCATATACTGAATTCCTCTAAGCTTTCATTTCCTGGCCCAAGTATCCAAAGAAGCCAATAGTGTAGCTGAGAAAGCTTTCCTGCTCTACAAAGTATGTAAAAATGAGTTTTATTTGTACAACAGGTCTCCATATTACCTACAGCATTTCCATTTTTCTGTTTTGGTCCTATCAAAGATAAACTGTGCTCAAACGTGGTGTGGGTTACATTGTATTCATGAATAGGCATTGAATTCAGAAGTACATGGCTTTTGTTGAATCACCCAGAAGAGCTAAAAGGTTGGACAACCTGACTTTAGGATAAAGGCTTATCTCCCAGAGGGACTGCAGCTGGTCCCAACAATTGTTCTACACCCGCCCTCCAAGGCAAACACAGGAACATGTAATTTATTCTGGGGGAATTGATAATTCTGAATAAGTTGATTTTCCAGATAAAGCATATTCTCACAAGTAGCATGGAGTTAAAATTCTGACCTTTCTAATGGAACTCTTTGTAAAATATTTCTAACTAAAAAGAGAATAAGAATGTGAATTTTACTTATTTTTCTTTTAAACTCAGATTCATGATTAGGAATATCAACACCATTCTCTTCAATTATATAAGTAGTTCCCAAAGTTCACATTCAACATTGTCAGGTAAAGGCCTTCACTTCTCAACCTCTTTAACTATTCATAGATCATAGTTCATCAGAGAAAAAAAGGATTTAAAGCTAGAGGTTTAGTTCAATTGCCTCAATTTTACAAATAAGGAAACTGAAACTTAAAGTAGAAGCAGAAGCAAAATATAAATAAATTTTAGTATAAATTTAAAAAAACAACAAAAACAAAAAAGATAAAAGAGCCAACTAGGTAATATGGTGGATAGAGCACCAGCCCTGGAGTCAGGAGGACAGAAGTTCAAAATTGGCTTCAGATACTTGATTCTTATTAGTACATGACCTAGGGCAAGTCACTTGTCTCATAAAAACAAAAATATAAATTTTTAGATTTTTTTTTTGCTCTGGGCAGGAAGAACCAAGATGGAGATGGAAGATGGAGAAAGGAATGACTCTTGAAATGGGCAAAGATTAGATAAAGAACATATTAAGTGGTGGTGGGAAGATAGTGATAACAAATTTTAACATTTCATGGTTTTGCCCAAGGTCTAACCCTGAGTTTAGTGTTATTTTCATTAGCATAAACAGTCTGAAGAAAGAAAGAAAAACTAATAGCCATTTTGCAACTTCCAGAGTAGTAGTTTCCAAATAACTTTCACTAAAGCATCCACAAAACTCAAAGTAGTTTCAAATGAGAAGAGGCTTCTGTTTCTTCTCTATTCAAAATCCATGTGATGGGCAAATAAAGACCTAAGTCAAGAACTGTCTACACTACTCAGGTGGAATTTTACCTTAATTTCAGGGAAGGTGAAGTTGTCCTACTATTACATTTTAATTCTCCTATTATACATTATTATTACTACATGGTAAAACAAAAACATAGGGTGAAGCATCATAGAAGAGTGAATAAGACCTGGGTTCAAATCCTATGAAAGCTCAGAGGAATTCAGTATATGATTAAGCATCATACAGAAGAATGTACAGTTTATTTTGTATATAGAACCATTTTATCTTTTTAGTCAAAGATGATGTGTTTAATGGAATTCATTAACTTTCCACTTTTTCTTCTATAGGAAATATCATATTATCTGATAATGACTGAAAAGGAAAAGCTCTAGACAGAGTTCACTAGCAAGTATTATAGAGAGAAGGTCGATGTGGAAAAAAATTGCTTACAACCATTATAGCCATAATGATCCATATGACCATGGACAAATCACTTAACCAGTCTGCCTCAGTTATTTTTAGAATCAAATGAGATAATATTTGTATAGCAAATTTATATTTGCAATCTTTAAAGCACTAAATGACAGCTATTAATATTTTTATTAGCAAAATGTTCCTTTTTTTGCTTACTGAATTCAGAATGAAAGCCATATCCCAAGAATACAAAAAATGTCCATGTGAAGAAAGTACATTTTTCCTTTAGATTAAGCTTCAGAGCACCTTTGTTGGTTAAGTGGTTGACAAATAAATGATAAATGAAGAAAAAGAAGAGCAAGGAAGTCTGGATTTTGCTTTAGATTTTGACATCCACTCTGAATTTGGGAAAGCCTCACTTTGGGGCTAATTATATAACTTTTCTTTCCCCCCACCACTGGCTTGCCCAGATTTACATCTCAGTAGCATGATTTGGTGGGGGTTGATTAGATTTTCATTAAATTCTCCTCTGCTGCTGCCAAACTCTAGCACCTCGATAAGAAGATTTTACAAGCAGATGAGGGAATTAGATGACAGATCTCCCTAGAACACAACAAATGTTAGTAACGATCTGGCTCTCAAACTGGACCTGACTCAGCTTTGACTTTAGAGATCTACTGATAATATATATGTATCTTCTTTGTCCTGCCACAAATGGTTAGTTATAACTAACAAAGATTTTATTTGCAGACATGTAGAGGAAGCTCTGCAAAAAATATCTTCTATCACTCCTACTCTCTTACCACTGATTGTTATTAAGTTGTGAGATGGTACATGGGTTTCTAGAGTGGTATTTCCTTCTCCAGTGGATTAAGGCAAATAGAAATGAGGTGATTTGCTAAGGTCACACTGCTAGCAAGTTTCTGACACAAGATCTGAACTCAGGTCTTCTTGACTCTAGACCAGCACTCTATCACTGAGCCACCAAGGCAAATTGAGGTTTAAGTGACTGGCCCAGAGTCACACAAGCTATTAAGTGTCTGAGGCAGAATTTGAAAACAGGTCTTTCCAATTTCAAGTCCAGTACCTTTTCCACTATTAGTGTTTAAATCATTACTGTAAAAGATTGGATTTCATCAGTTTGGAGGCTCTCTTAACTGAAGATGATTACATTCTCGACATTCCTTAGTACACAGCCAGTTTGTATGCTGCTATGGCCATAAAAAGAAATGTGTCACTTGGTCAACTTTTTGGGGAGTGAACTTTAAACTTAAGCTAGGTTGTTCTCAGACTAAAGTGACTTCCATAGATTAAAAGATTAAAAGCCTTTAAAGATGAAATAAATCTGAGAGAATGAATGAATAAATGAGAAAGCATTATATGCCAAGGTACTATTCTAAGTACTGATTAGATCTGAATTAACCTTTCAATTTAAAAATTCTCCATTGATGTCTGATCACTAAATCATTTCTTGACCTATTGCATACCATCTACCAGGCACAGTAGAAAGTGATGACTTGGCTGGAGCAGATTATCTCTGTGCTTCATCAAAGTCAGTTCTTTCCCATAACAGCAGTGGGGACTCATTAGGTTTACTCTTGAGGGACTCATAAAGCTGTCAGAGATGGTTGGGTTGAAGCCCTGCAGTCATAGAACTACAGAAGGCCCTCTTTTTTCTTGGGGGCTCCTGACTTAGAACCTGTTGATCTATAGAAGTTAATTAGTAAGAGTGAATAGAGTCACTAGAGGCTAGTGAATAAAAACTAAGCCAAGAGAACTGGGTTCTGTAATCCTGGATCTGCCACTGACTAGCTATAACTTTAGACAAGGCATTTTACCTTTCTATGACTCAAGTTTCTCATCTATAAAATGAGGGAGCCAGACTAGATATTTTCTAAGATTCTTTCCATCTTATGATTCAAAAGTCATTTTTGGGTTGCACAGAAATTGCAGTATGTTTGTGGAACTGCTGTGGCAAACAGGGGGAGAATATGGACAAGTTGCATGGGGGCAGGGCAGAGAATTTACTTAAGTTGTGATTTCCATCAATGTTAGGAACACCAATAGTGTAGTATAGACAGCAGGCTACTACACTACTACACCAGAATAAAACCAGGGTATCATTCACACACACACACACACACACACTGCAAATACAAAAGTGTAAGGGGCTTCATGAATAGTCATGGTGTTCTTTTACTTTTCTTTTATATTTCTATTATGTATAGAATTTTTCTTAATAGTCACAAGCACTTTTATTTTCTACATTTTTTAAAAGTGTAAATCCTCTGGGAAGAAATAAGCAGATTTATTTAATACCAAGAAAATTTGCAATTGAAATATAAAAATAATTATATATATGAATATGAGTAGAATACTGTTGTAACAAATGAGGAAACATGATTTTAAAGTGACATGGAAAGACATTTAAACCAATGCAGAATGAAATAAGCAGAACCAGTTATAACCTCAGCATTTTAAAAATTATCAATTTTGCCTTTTGTACATAAATGAAGAATGAAATGAGCAGAACCAGAACAATTTATATAATGACAACAATGTATAAACAAATAATTTTGAAAGTTTTAATAACTATGATCAATAAAAGGACCATTGATGATCTAAGTCAGGACCAAGACTGAAACATGACAGAGAGGTGATGGATTTAGGGTAAAGACTGTATTTATATATGTGTATATGGTTGCACTGGTATGTGTACTCTATACAGCCAATGAAGTAATTTATTTTATTTGACTATGCTTATTTGTTGCAAGGAATTCTTTTTTTGTCTTTCTGTAGGATGAGATGGAAAAACATATTTCTGTTCATTTAAAAAATAATTTTTAAAAAGTGGTAGAAAGGAGCTACAGCTTTACATTATAGCATGTCCTTTCAGATGAGATTACTACATAGTAAGTTTTACTTAATTGTTATATTTTGTTAAAAGAAGGCTTTCATGAAATGGGGACAATATGTAAATTTTTGCAACTAAAAAAAGAACATATCAACAAAACTTAAAACCCCATCAATCTTGAATTGAGGAAAGGTAAGTGATGCTACTAGATAATTTTAGCTGATTCTATTGAGATGACTATAACTTAAAGGAATTCACCCTAGACAAGATGGGTATAACTTACAAGAATTCACCCTAGACAAGCTATAAAAGTTAAATAACACTACCACTCTGATTTTATACTATGTCTTACTCTGAATTCGGTGTTAAATTCCTTGCTGGCAAGGACTTCTTTTGTCTTTGTGACCTTAGTGCTTATTATAATGCCTGACACATTTAATAAAATATTTGCCAGTTGACTGATTGATTGGTATCCCATGCTCTTTATATAGATCTTATCAACTGAATATACTAGGTATCCAAAAAATTTATCTCCCTCTACCTCTCCTTCCCTCCCTCCCTCTTTTCCTGCAACCCTGTGTATGTATTTGTGTGTGTGTGTGTGTGTGCGCATTATTTTTTTAAAAGAGAATGAATTCTGAGATTAAGATATAAGAGTGCAAAGGTGTGTTTTGGATAGAGCATAAGTTGTGATCAGAGCCAGGATGATCTGGGAAATTTTCATGGAAGAAATGAGTTTTTTTGACAGAAAGGTAAGTTTGACAGTGATAATGCCACCTTTACAGGCTTCAAGGTAGGAATGAATAAATTCTGAAGATTATGAGTATGGTACAATAAAAAGTATGAGGACTCAAGATATTGGTTCTAGCACCATCTCTGTAACTTACATAACCTCAGAAATCAGTTTCCTCATTTAGAATTATAGCTTTGAAAGGACTGGATTAGATAACTTTTTTTTGAAGATTTTTTTTTCTCAAGCACTAACAAGGGAAAGAGAAGCAGACTTTGGAGCTCAGTGAGGCAATTGAAACATCAGAGATATATATACTCATGGGTATAGCTGCTTGTGGGTTCCACATAGAGAGATAGGCAGTGAGTCTCCGCAGCACTAGAGTTATGAGTCTTGGCCACTTGTCTTTTCTACTTGTATACTTCATTACTATCATAATTGTGTCCACTCTTCCCTGTGTGGATTAAAGGAAAATTATATCACAGGTTTATGGTGTGTATGGGAGGAGGGAATTTCTATAGCTACTGATCTTATGATGCC
Source organism: Macrotis lagotis (assembly GCF_037893015.1). Lineage (NCBI taxonomy): Eukaryota > Metazoa > Chordata > Mammalia > Peramelemorphia > Peramelidae > Macrotis > Macrotis lagotis. Next base: position 158,227,795 of record NC_133666.1, on the reverse strand, counting down.
ATTTTAATAAATACCTTTATTAAAAGCTAATTTGTCACTATCAGTTTATTGTCAATGAGAAGAATACCGGTGAGGAGCAATATTAGAAGGGAAAACTTAAGGACACTCATCTTGTGTGATTTTAAATTAGAGAAATAGTCCAGAGGGGTGCTAAATGCATATAATATATAGAAATAATATATAATTATATACATACACACACACACACACACACATACACACACATATATACACTAAATCCTCTACATAAGTGTTATTTATAATGTGGTATATTTGTATATTGTATATATTATATACACATGCCCATGTGTGCATATACACAAATATCTCCCTCTGGTGGTCCTGGAGTCAGGAAGACCTGAGTTCAAATGTAGCCTCAGACATTTAATAATTACCTAGCTGTGTGACCTTGGGTTAGTCACTTAACTCCATTGCCTTGCAAAAAACAAAAAAAATCATAAACACAACACCCATTCCTCCATTAGTATGTAAGCTCAATGAAAGCTAGGGCTGTGTCATTGTATATCTTTGTATCTCCAGTGCCTAAAAGTGCTATGCACATGGCAAGTAAATATTTAACGAATGTTTACTAAATTGAAATGTTAGCTAGAGTTTAACAGCAGAGAAACCTTTTAAGTACGGAAAGGTAAAATCTCTGATGTCTACTGCAACATGACTAAAGACAACACATTTTTACAACATTCTGTACAGTGGAAGAAAAAAACAACTTATTCTAACTTGTAAGAATTAAAAAGGTAAAAATATCTGATGAGTAATATAACATAACTAAAGGCAATACATTTCGACAAAACTCTGTATGACAGAATAAAAGAAATGAACAGCTTCATTTTACTTATTTCAAAACATGCCTTATAACCTGTGGAATACAAGTCTTAGAACACTTAAGTAAATTCATGGAAAATGTTGAGGGGAAGAGGAGACTGAAAAAGTCTTCCTTCAAAGCTCCACTTCTAAAGCACTTCAGTATTTCAATGACAAATGAAAATGCCTGTGCATTTGTTTAACATGTCCCTCCACCCATCTCAGCAACATAGGGAAAATATAGTAATTTATATTTCAAACCACAAACAAATTCTTCCTTCAAGAAATTAACTCACTGTTATTTAGTTACATCAACACTCCTCCAAATCCCAATAGACTTTGATTTTATTTTTAACTCACTTAACCTCAGCATTTCTTCCAGGGCCCAATCAGAGTGCTATTTCCACAGTTAGATTAGGAGGGGTCTTGGTAACACCGCAGAAGTTCAAAGAAAGTATACAAATAATCCTCTTGGAATTTGTTCTCCAATACTTGTATTTCTTTCAGGTTTACATATTTTCTTCCCCCCCAGATAACTCATATTAGAGCACTGATGTCAACTAAAAGCTTAGCAAGAATGCATATACTAACCTGCAATAGGCCTAAAAGCTGTTTTGCTTGTTATTCTGGGAGTCTGGTTTCGTCACCTGTCACAGCATGCATTATATAGTCTTTAATTGTAAATCTGAAGAGACTCCTGAATGCATAATGGATTTGGACTGGTCGCTGCCTACACATGCTACCAGTAAACTAGGGCTTTATTTAAAAATGCCTTTTATGATTCCAGGGATTCCTCAGGATGGAGGAAGAGGAGCAAACTCTTTTATTTATTTGTTCATGTATGTATGTATGTATGTATGTATTTCAAAATTTCCTTTTTGTTATTATTAACGTGACACACACCATCAAATACAAACATTTCCATATTACAAAGGATAAAAAAGGAGGACAGCAAATAAAAAAATGAATCTTCACCATGTCTAAGTTGTTTTTTTTTAAAGTGTATTTCAATTTAACATAATAGTATCAGTATTGCTCTGCTTGACATGGTAGTCTTCTGCTGCTTTCTTCTGAAAAATTTTTAATGATTCACATGCTTTTTAAAATTTTTTTCTTCTACTTTTTAACTTTTTCTTTTACTTTTAATATTATTATCACTTACCCCATACTTTCCCCCAAATAAGAACCCTATCCTTTGCAACAAGCAAGTATAATTGAACAAAACAAATCCACCTGTTGGATGTGCTTGAAATGGTATATCTCAGTATTTCTAGTCTTATCAACTCTCAACCAAAGGGGATTGGATCTGGAGTGGAAGAAAGATGATTCTTCAGTCTTCTGATTGATGCATTGATCATAGTTATATTTCACAGGGATTTTTTTGAAATTTTTATAATGTAGTAGCCATTATATAAATTGTTCTGGTTTTCCTCATTTCACTCTGACTAAATTCATAAAGCCTGACAGGTTTCTCTGAATCTGTCCCTTTTGTCATTTCTTAGAGTGTACCAATATTCTATTACATTCATATTCCATGACTTTTTTAGTCAAAAAAATTTTTTTTGACAATAAATGTGAAGTTTAAGCTTGCAAAGTCTTAACTTTCAACATGAATGGTAGGGAGGAGATAAAAAGACAGTGGCACCAATCCTAACTGAGAGAGAGAGAGAGAGAGAGAGAGAGAGAGAGCGCATGGATGTGTGTGTGTGTGTGTGTGTGTGATGGTACACAATACTCAAATATCTCATTCCTTCCTGACCAGGATAAACATGAATTCTTATTCTTAAAAAAGAGGGAAGTGATCACATCTTTATTTTTATTTCCTTTAACGTGAAAGGCTGTTGAGAAATAAGTGATGTGCTTGCACAAGTGCGCACACACACAAATAAAGGCAGTTATCTTCCTAAAATAGTTCATTTTCCCCTATCTCCTGGAACTCACACTGAAATTGGCATAGAAGTGGGACAGGGAGAAGGGATTAACAGAGAGATACTAAATCAGCATTAACAATTAGATGTGGTTTTAAACCTTTGTTCTCTTTATTTCATATCACTCTAGTACTATTTTTGCAGAGAATTAAGCCTTGCACTCTGGAAATGCTGTGGCCCCCTTTAACATTCCATACACTAACAGCAAGTGTAGGGAGATAAAAGAGGCTGAAAGTTCCTTGAGAATTTCCTTTATCCTTGGGCTTACTCCAATATTTAACATCATGCATATAACAGATAATTTACCAACATGACTCAGGCAGGTCCAAACCTTGGAAAGGCCAGAGAAAATTGGATGTCCTCCCACCCAGGACCTCTTCTCTTCTCTTCTCCCTCTATGCTATATCACTTAGTGTTTTCATCCGAAGCTTTTTCCTGCGTCTAGTTATACACCTTTACTTACCTTTTGGACATCCAATGGGCATCCCAAAGTCAACATAGTCTAAACAAGTTTAATGACTCTCCTCTCAAACCTTTGCTCTTCTCTATTTTCTTACTGCTATCCAAAGCACCAGTATACTACTAGTCATCTAAACTCAAGTCATCCTGACTTTTCTATTTATATAACTCCACATATCCAATAATCATCCACTTGGCTGCTATGTGATTTTTTTTCCCAAACTATAGATCTGGCTATGTGACCACTCTGTCCAATCAGGTCCTGTGACTCCCTATTACCATGGGGAGCAAATACAAAACATACTTAAAGCCCTTGACAGCCTGATTTCCTTTGTACTCTCTAATTTTATTATATTTTCTGCTTTCCATGTAATCTATAATCCAATGATACTAGCTTTATTGATGCTGAATGTCCCACTCTTGGCAGAGATAGTGGAGTGATTGACTCATTTTGCATTTTACCCAGAATCACAGAACTAATTTCTGAGGCTGAATTTGAATGCAGATCCTCCTAACCACAAGGCTGATGCTTTATCTATTGAGAGACCTAACTTCCCTTTATTGCTCTTCCTTGAGCATATTACAAAACATTTCTCAGTGTCTCTTTATTGCTATTGCCACAATATAATGCTCTTCCTTCTCATTTTTACTTCTTAGATTCTCTAGCTTTCTAAAGACTTGTTTCAAATCATACCTTCTTCAAGGTGTAATCAATAAGAGTTGGATTTGGAATCAAAAGACCTAAATTCAAATCCAGACTCAGGTACATACTTGGCTGTTGCAACCCAAGTTAAGTCACTTGACCACACAACCTCAGTTTCTTCAACTATAAAATGAGGATCAATAGCAGCTATGCCCCAGAATTGTTGTAAAGCTCAAATGGCATAACTATGACAGAATATCTATAGAGGGCTTAGCAGTGCCTGGAAAGCAATTTCTTCTTTCTAATGGTTTGTTCTTCATTCCCAAAGACCACAACATCAGGGCAGTGATGCCACGACAAGCACATGAATTGGATTTGAGTTAAGGGGGCTATGCGAAGTCACCAGCCTCACTTTCTTCTCCAGAGTCTTCTGGATCCAGTGGCCAGATATGAATCAGATGGACTGGAGCTGGCCCTGGAGATGAAGCAATCAGTGTTAAATGACTTACCCAAAGTCACAAAGCTAGTAAGAGTTAAGTATCTGAGACCAGATTCAAACTCCTGTCCTCCTGACTCCAAGACTAGTGCTCTATCCACTGTACCACCTAGCTGCCCCTTCTTCCTTTTACTGCCTCCCCAGACATATACACTACTAGTGAGATTATACTGCATGTAGGGGCAGGTAAATGCCGCAGTGGAAAAGTACTGTGACAGACCTGAGTTCAAATCTGATCGCAGACAGTTGATACTTATTAGCTGAGTGACCTCGGGCAAGTCACTTAACTCCATTGCCTCACAAAAACAAACAAAAATAATATTGTAGGTGTCTTGAATGTACATAATTATTTGCATATTGCCTCCACCATTGGAATGTGAGCCCCTTGAAAACAAAGATTATGTTTTTGTCTTTTTTTTCTATCTCCAATGCATAGCATAGTGCCTGATATATCTCACTGATTATATTAAATATAATGTCACCCATCTACAGAAGAAAATCAAGAAAATCAAATTATACCATGATACCATGGTAAGGACTACAGTACAATAAGACATTTATCCAGAATCCTCTAGAATCCAATTTATTTTAAGTTAGAGAGTGAAGAAGAATGAGACAACAAAACTGACCTACTGGCCCTAAAAACTACTTGTTGGTTCCAAACAAGATATTTTCTCTGCTTCTGATTTCTGGCATCCAATTAGGGGTTGGGTGGGGGAGAGGGAAGAAAATAAATAAATAAAGCAACACTGGTTGTTTTCTCTCAGGGGTACAGCACTGCAACCCAAACACCAGGTCATCTGGCATCCTCCTACTACATTAGTAGAAAGGTTTCATTTATGCTAATAGCTAAGTCTAGGTGTCCTTTTATCTGGTATTTCTAGTCTTGCCTACCATAATGACTGGGGTTATTATAAAACCAGGACTTCCATTGCTTTGCCCAGCTACTATACACTTTATCTCATACACTCAAGAAGAATGTTAACTCAAAGAGGTGGATTATAGCTCAACACCTTTCTAAAGAGAAATCTTAAAAGGTCAAGAAGGTTCATTTAGATAGGCAGAAGGGCAGGACTGAGAAAAGAAGACAAGCACAGACCCAACTCCTAACCTTCCCAAATAATCAGCTGCCAGACAACCACTCTGGCCAAGTTCCAACTACAACTCTCAGAGAAATATTTCCTGTAAAAACACCCACATCCTTATCAGCAGCACAGTCAACAAAATCAGAGTGATGGAAGTTAGGTCCATAGAAAAAAATTCATCATTTTAATTTGTTTGCTTAATCTAATTTCTACAACTTTGGAGATAAAACCTAATTCCCCTAACCTTTTTTACACTCAATTACCTTTTCCAGTCCTCCTATTTATAATAATAAAAACTGAAACCAATGGATCCTTTAATTTTTGTTTTTTCCTTTATATGTTTCCCTTTTATCTTTCCCCTTATGCATTTTTTTCTTCCTCCTCTCTTGATTCACTCATTTCTTACTATTTGCCATACTTTGGCTAGTGGTGTAGCTTTGTGGCAGAATAGATAGAGTACAGGTCCTGGAATCAGAAATTCTGGAGTTCAAATATGACCTTGGGCCAGTCTCAACCTCAGTCAGTAGTTCCTCAACTGTAAAAAGTGCTAATAACAGCACCTACCTTCCAGGGACATTGTGAGGATTAAGTGAGACAATATTTGTAAAGTGCTAAGCACAGTGCCTACTTGATAGTAGTAGTAGTAGTAGGCCCTTGATACATGCTTATTCCCTCCTTCCTCTGATCTTGTCTCATTTTCCTCTTTTTTTAAGAAAAATAACTAGATGGGAGTTAGTCCAACCTTCTTATTTTTAAAAGCTTTATTAGATTATTACTAAAGATAGTCTCATATTTTTAAAGATAAGTAAAACAAGAAGAACAGAAGTGAATGAATTGTCTGGTAAGATCACACCAATAAAAGTAGATCTGATTCATTTTAGGGAGAAATCTGGAATTATACCCCCAAAAGTTATTAAAATACTTTGACCCAATACCATTACTAGGCCTATTTCCAAAGATCATTAGGGGAAAAGAAAAAGAATTTTTGTGTTCTAAAATGTGTATAACAGCTCTTTTGTGGTAGAAATTACAGGAATACCCATCAATTGGGAAATGGCTGAGCAAATTGTGATATATGATTGCGATTAAATATTATTGTGCTATTAGAAATGATTAGCTCAATGGGATTTGAAAAGCAAGGGAAGACATGAGTGAAATATATAAGCAAAATGAGCAGAATCAAGAGAACATTATATACAGTAACAGCAATAGTGTTTAAGAATGCCTTTGAACAAACGTGTCATTTTCATTATTATAAACATCCTACTGAACTGTTAAGGACAAATGAAGAAAGATGCTATCTGCTTCCACAAAAAAACTGATAAATAGAAGTATGTATAGAATAATTTTATACACATCTATTTGAATCTAATGGTGATCATATCTGAGGTGGGAAGTAGGGAAAAAAGAAAACAAACTTACACAATAACCTTGCTGCATATCTAAAAACAAGCAATTTGTATACATATAGTGAATTTTCAGTTTCATGTGCAATCATATTTTTAAAAATTATACTTTGTTATTAAATATATATATTTGCATTATATGTGTATATATAAAGTTAGCTACTTATGCTATTGATAATTCCTGAATCCAGATCAATCAATTAATCAATAAGTATTTATTAATCAGGAACAACACAAGGCACTGGGGATACAAAAAATTAAATGGTCTTTGCTGCTTGTTCCTGAAGTTCTTATCTTCTATTACCTTTTGCCTGGACTATTGCTATACTCTCTTAAATGGTCTCCAGTGCAAATAGTCTTCAATTTTTTAACCTCTGGACAGAAGCCAAATGGGTATTTCTTAAGTGAAAGTCCAACCATATGCTTAAAAAGCTTCATTGAATCCCTGTTGTCTTTAGGATAAAATACAAGTAGTTATCTTAGATAATTAAAGGCCTTCCCAGTCTGACTTCAATCTATATTTCCAGACTGGTTTCACATAATCATTACACTCTATCATCTAGCCAGTTTGACCTGTGTGGTGCTCCTCATCTTCTGCCTCTGGGTCTTTCCATAGATCATCCCTCATGTCTGGAATACCTTCTCTTCTCTTCTTCTCTGTATCTTGGAATCCCTAGTTTATCCTGTACAATTTATAACCTTTAATGTTTACCAGCTTGGCTGTCCTACCAGACTATTCAGTGCTAACAAGCTGGTAGGTATAAAATAGGAATTAGAGAATTGGCTAATATAGCAGATCTAGTCAGGAATCATAGTTCTAGAAGAATGGAGGCCTGCCTTTTGGCAGGAATCTGTAGCATTGTTATCAGCCACTGGTCACAGAGGCACTTGATGGAAAAAGCAAGTTCAGTATAACGTCATTGCCATGGGGAATATTAAGCCCACCCAGGGAGGGACTTAGTTTCACTTATTTTATGAGTCCTGTGGATTTCTTCCCAACCCACACGGTTTTCAAATGAGATCAGCCTCTCTGAGAAGCCAGTCTAGTTGTCTTAGTGGAGCTCATTCACTAGCTAGAACTCCATACTTATCTTCATTTTAGATCTGGTTGTTCCACCCTGTGGAGAAATAAAAACGTGTTGTTTCCTTCTCTGCTTTTTGTTGTTGTTACTAAGTTCTCCCATGCTTTTTACTTAGGAAACTGTGGGATTGTTCTGAGATTCAGTTTAAGGTTCAGGGGGTGAAAAACCCATTTGAAGGGACAGTTGATCATCTGAAGCATCTGGGAAAAATTTTGATTTGAAAGAGAATTGTTTGGAGATCACCCCCACAGTAACCCTTTTTTCATTTCCTTCACTTTTTTTTTAAATGTTCCTATAGGATCCTCAATAGTTAAATTTGGAAAGTTAATTTGCATGTGGGATAAATTGTAACTGGACAGTGAAACACGCATCATTAACTTACATGTTTTTTTTTTAGGTTTTTGGCAAGTCAAATGGGGTTAAGTGGCTTGCCCAAGGCCACACAACTAAGTAATTATTAAGTGTCTGAGACCGGATTTGAACCCAGGTACTCCTGACTCCAAGGCCAGTGCTTTATCCACTATGCCACCTAGCTGCCCCACTACATATGTTCTTGAACATTGTTTTCCTTACCTTCTATAATTGCAGCATCTAGTAAACTCAAATTTGGGAAATTTGGAAATTTTGATTTAGTTAGAAATTGTTTTAGCCAGTCTCTGCTCTATCTCATGTTGTATTTTGGTATTACTATATCTCCCAGGCAACCAATTCTCTTCTTAGAAGAATAAACAACATATTGTACCTAACTGCAACAAGCAATTAGATAGTTGTACTATTTCCTGAGTTTTTTACTTAGGAAATCTAGAGAGTAGGACTGAATTGGAATTCAATAACTCAAAAAAGGCAAAAGTAGTTTGCCTTCTCCCAGACACCAGGGCTGTACCAGGGACCTTCCCCCAACCACATGCTAGTTTTTCTTCTGGCAATCTAAGTGACAGATAAGGGAACTGCCATGAGTTTATTTTAAGTCACTTAAGACTTGCAAAATGGGGGATGAATGCCTACAAACTTTCACTACCTCCATGTATACATTGATTTTTCTTTTCTTTTCTTTTTTTTTTAGTTTTTTTTTTTGCAAGGAAAATGGGGTTAAGTGGCTTGCCTAGGTAATTATTAAGTGTCTGAGACCAGATTTGAACCCAGGTACTCCTGACTCCAAGGCCGGTGCTTTATCCACTACGCCACCTAGTGACCCCTATGCACCTACTTTAAATTCATAAAGATAAGCCTTCCTAATTCCAAGCCCAGTCAGTGTTTTTCCCCACTATGCCACCTAGCTGCTCCCAACTAATACTAGAGCCTTATCCCATTCTTACTGGCATAGTAGCTTTTCTCTGGTCTGCTTAACCTTACCTTAGGCCCTCTTACTCCTAGCCACTCACTATGTTGGTATCTGACTTAGTGTGGACACCTCATCCAATCTCTGCAGCTGTGCAGAACTTCCAGTATGCAAAGACCAGCTAGTCTTGGCCTTTTCAGTAGTTGGGATTATAAGCATCTGTAACAACATCATTTAAAAAACAACTTGGAGTAAGGAAATTTATAAACTGGAATAACACAATAAAACCCTAATGAATATTAGGAGAAACACATTTAGATAGTTTCATCTATACTCTGTCTAACACAAATATCTAGAAAACACAAATACCAGGATTTTCCCTACAATGAAATACTTAAAAAAGGTCCAGAGGCATTAGTCATTCACAGAAACAGTTAGTAGAATCCTAGTCTCTTCACTGTCACTATAATCTCTTTCTATGGCAGTATTCCCTCTGTCTCTTTGCCATACTATGTAAAATTGTGCCAAATAGTTTGAAAACTATTTGAGTTTATTTCTATTTTGTTCCATTTATGCTAACCATGTTATTCCCTCATCCTAAATTAAAGATTTTCACTTATAAGTCTGCTAATGTTAATTTAACCAAGAAGAATGCTGTTTTACTAATTTTTAAAATGCATACTAGAGCAAGGATAGGAACTCTAATAAGGCTAAAATGTAAAAACTAAACTTTTTTTATAAATGCTGTTACAATGAAAAAATAAAAACTATTAAGTAGGGACCTTGAGAGGAAATATAGTTTAAAAAATAACAATAAAAACAAGTCCCCATTCTCTAGGCTTCTACCTCTACCACTGAGTTTCCTCCCACATACTCAAGCTCTTTGAAAAATGACTTTGCTATTCACTTCAATTCTGTTTTTTCAAAAAACAATAATGTTGCATTATAAATGGAAATCACCCCCATTCATCCTTCACTCCTCATGTTATTTTATCTCTGTCCACCAGATTAACAGATTGGGTGATGTTAAGTAAAATTTGTCCAAAAAGCTCCCATTCCAGCTCATCATCCTTTTACCCTAGAGTCTACTTTTGTGGATCTTTTGAGGGTTGGATTAAATGACAGCTTTGAGCAGTTGGTTCACTTATAGCTGTAGTTTTTGGCCCTAACCCAGTTCCAGTAGCCAGCAGATTGACTGATTTTGTGGGGGACCCCGAAGAGTTGGAGGCATCTCTTAGTCAATAGGGACACTCCTATATAAGGTATAGAACTTCATTTTGGTTACAGAACAATGGTAAATATCACCACAGTCTACAATTCAAGAGAACATGATCTTGAAATGAACTAAATGCAACAGAGTAAAATAAAACAAAAATAGAGGCATTGATGGAGCATTTTAAGACTTGCAAAGCACTTTACATAATATTTTTTATCCTTACAACAACCCACTAAGGCTGTTATCATTGTCCCCATTTTACAGGAAATTTAAAAGGCTTAGAATGATTTGCTCAAGGTCACAGGCAATATCAGAAGATTTGAACTCATATGTCCTCCTTACAAACACCAGTATAGTGTTCTAGTACAGCCAGATGATGCAGTACTTAGAGCTTAGAGTTAGAAAGAGCTGAGCTCAAATATGGTCTCAGATACCTATTAGATGTGTAATCCTGGGCAAGTCACTTAGCTACTGCTTGCTTCAATTTCTTCATCTGTAATCTGAAGATAATAACACACCTATCTCCGAGGGCTGTTGTGAGGATATAATGAGAAAATAATTGTAAAGCTCTTAGCATAGTGTCTGGCATATGATAAGTGCTATATAAATGTCATTTATATAAATCTTAGTTATTATTTATTATACCATATAACTGCTTAATAGAAAACAGGTGATGAATAGCTCTTAGAAAATAATTTTCCTCTTTTGGCCATGGAAATAGTGTATTTTTAGAGAGAGATGGAAGAGTATCTACATAAAAGCTTTTTATTCCTAACATAAAATTTATCAAATAAGGAAAAAAGAGAGAAGCAGAGAGAGGGAGAGAGAAAGAAAGTTGAGAGGTGGGAAGGAGGGGAGAGAGAGAGAGCGATAATAGTTGTCACACAGTCTTATAGAGTAAGAAGACAATAAAAGTCATCTCAAGTTTTTTGCGTATAGCATTGACTTTTGTTTGTTTGTTTTGGTTTGTTTTTAGGATTTTGCAAGGCAAAAGGGGTTAAGTGGCTTGCCCAAGGCCACACAGCTAGGTAATTATTAAGTGTCTGAGGCCAGATTTGAACCCAGGTACTCCTGACTCCAAGGCCGGTGTTTTATCCACTACGCAACCCAGCCACCCCAGCATTGACTTTTAATATAGAAAGAGGAAGCTGTGGTTTAAGAAGTAGAAGGAAGTTAAGAAAAAAAACCTCTTTGATCACTACAGTTACACAAAAAGTAAATACAGAATATAAAAGTAACTCCTTCCTCCATTATTTGACTGTGACACATGAGTGTTAGAGAGAAATTTTTACATTCACATGAATACACAACGATTCTTTCCTTTTTAACAATCCCAGTACCACTTCCCCTTACAATAGAAATGAGTAGTAAGGTAAGTGCATACTTTTATGTGTCTTGAGTACAACAGTTTGGCTACAGTGAGAGACAGGCCACAGTGCCAGAGTCAACATGGTTTGCCTACAAGGTATGGGACTCTGGTGCCAAGCAGCAGTCTGGGGAACATGCTACATCAAAATTCCATAGGAGCAGAAGTCTTGTCAGTAGACAAGAATACAAATAGATCTGAACATTTTAAATTTAACAGACAAAATAGATATGAAGGAACCAACTGGACAACCTCAACCTCTGGGAAATGGCACTACCTCCAGGTGATACTGGAGAAACTTAAATATCGGTTTTTTAAAAATGAAAATTTTAAGGTGATAACTACTGATGTTTGCAATAGTTTTTAATGTTTTGAGAAGTTGGCAGTAGTACTCTAACCTAAGAGCAGTTAGGTGTTACACTGGATAGAACATTCGACTCAGAATAAAGAAGAAATGAATTCCAGATTGGCCTCAGATGTTTAGTAGCTGTGCTATGGTCATTTCATCACTAAGGCACATCTCATCTGTGCCTTGGTCTCCTTATCTGTAAAGTTTGGATAATACTATAATATATCTCTCAGAGTTACTGTGAAAATAAAATATTTGTGACCTCTTTAAAAACTTTAAAGAGTCAGTTGTGACTATTCTATAATATTTGCCTTCAAAACAAACAACCAAACAAACAGAAAAATCTTTCATACTATGCATGACCCAACCAGGAATGTCCATAAGCTTTTCCATACTGGGTCAAAAGATGTGAAATACTAGATGAATAGCATAATTTGCAATATTTAATACTGATTAAATTTTCCTTAGAATAAACCTCTTTGGGAGATGAAGTCAGTCAATAAACATTTAAGAGCCTACTATCTGCCATAGTAGGATAGAATATAGGAAAGGCAAAAGATAGTTCTTGGCCTAGAAGTTTTCATAATCCATTTGGGGAGACAACACATGGAAAAACTATGTTAAAAAAAAAAACTATATACAGGATAAATTGGAAATAATTAGCAGAAGGCAGTTTCCTAGAATTGAGGGATAAGGAAAGACTTTCTGTAAAGGATGGCTTTTACCTGTGACTTGGAAGAAGGAAAGAGCGATTTCTTGCAGGAGAAACAGCAAATGAAAATGGAGAATGAAAACATGGAATGTCTTTTTTGAACAAGAAGAAAGCCAGTGTCACTGGGTTAATAAATACATGGGGAAGTGCAGGGAATGTCCAAGGTGTAAGAAGATTGGTAAGTGGAAGAAGTTTATAATAATAAGTTTATAATCTAGTATTTGAATACCAGATGAATAGGGAGGTGACAGGGTGTCTTCAGCAGAATTTACTGAGGGAGGGAGGGAATGTGTTTCTTTGTCTGTGTGTATGTGTGTGTGTGTGTGTGTGTGTGTGTGTGTGTGTGGTGGAAGACTGATATGGTCAGGACAGACTTGCACTTTAGGAGGATCACCAAGATGATGACACCTAGATATAACCTTGACATCTTGTCTCGTCTCTCTTTGTCTCTCTCTTCTTATCATCTCTCATCCATGCTCCTTTTTCTCTTTTGATCATACCACTCTGGTGCAGGCCCTCATCACCTCACACCTGATTCCTGCCACAATTCTCTCCTCATTCCAGTCCATCCTCCATTTAGTGGATTAGAGAGTGAGGAATCTTGGATGACACCTAGATTATCAGTTAATGGACTGGGAGAATGGTGGTACTCTCCACAATAATAGGAAAAGAAGGAAGGAAGGGAAGATTTGGGGGAAAACATAACATTTAGACATATTGAGTTAGATGTTTATGGTATATCCAGTTTGAGATGTCCAAAGGCATTTGGAGATGAGAGACTGGAGGTCTAAACTGTATATGTAGATTTGAGAATCCTCAGCATAGAGATGATGATCTTATTAACTTCCATTGATTAAAATAATAAACAAAATAGACAAAAAGAGAGTTTAGGATAGAGGCGGGGAATGGGGGAGGACCACAGTTAGTATTCATGACCTGAATGAAGATGCAGCAAAGGAGACCTAGAAGAAGCAATTGGACAGTTAGAAGAGCAGTGCTATGAAAAGCAACAGCTAAGAGTCTCAAAGCGTGCCAAAGTCTCTAGAGAGATTAAGAAGGAAGACTGAGAAAAGACCTTTGGATTTGGCAATTAAGAAATCACTTGAAATTTTGGAGAAAGAGTTTCAGTTGAATGACACAGGAAGCTAGGTAGTACAGAGTTAAAAAGAAAGGAAATGGAAGGACTTATTATGTACAAACTTCTCCTATGGTGAGTTTTAGTGGTAAAAGGCCATATACTATTTTTATAGATCTCTGGTTGTTTTTCTAAGACCATTTGTCAAGGAAAATCAAAGATATACTTTCTTGGGAATGATTCTCAGTCTAATCTCAACACCAGGTCTTGAACTGTCATATATACATTTACAATGAATTGGAAATTTGTTGAAAGTTTTGCTGAAATTTAACCAAATTCAACCAATTTCAAAAAAAGTACTTCTGAATAGAATCCATTGCACTCTACAGAATTATTACAAACAAAAGTAAAAACTTTGAAAATTCCACTTTAGCTAAACAACTAGGATGACTTTCATTTGAGAAAATATTTCCTTGCAAAATAAGCTATGTTGAGATAATGCATCTGCTGCTCTGCATGGTTTCAACTCCCAGGAACAAGATGCCCCTCCCAGGATAAGTTCATCACTTCTAATTTCATAACCAAGTTGCTAAACTCAAGCCTAACTTGCTACCACCTCCCTTACTCTTCTCTCCCTTATGCTAGAAGGTCTGGAGGGTTGAGTATCAAACTCTTCCCAATGCCTTTCGTCATAGAAACTGGACTCTCAAGCTCTTCCACTTTGCTTCTGATTCTCTGCCTGATTTCAACTCCATAGAAAAAGATGCCCTCTTATTGGTACCCCCTGTATCCCATTTCCTGCCTCCTTTTGTGTTGTAAGCTCTGAGGAACTGTCTCTCTCTTTTTAAAAAAATAATTGTATCAGGGGCAGCTAGGTGGCACAGTGGACAGAGCACCAGCGCTGGAGTTAGGAGGACCTGAATTCAAATCCTACCTCACATAGTGAATAATTGCCTAGCTGTCTTGGGCAAGGCACTCTTAACCCCATTGCCCTAAATAAATAAAATTTTAAAAAGTTAATTGTATTCCCAGCATTTAGCTGAGTACCTGGCTCATAGTAGGTGCTTAATAAAAGTTTATTGGATTGAATTAGAAAAGATTGCTTTGATATTAAATAGAGGGACAAAACGGGAATTCAATTATTTAATCAAAATAAGTTCCAGATTATTTACTGTGTTTCCCTTTGCAAATAAACATGTGTCACAGTATACAAATAGGAAGCTCATTTAGTACTACATTTATTATATGAGAGAAGCTGCTCTCCATACTCCATTTGGGGTAAAAGGTTTCAAAGAATCTCACTGAACTTCCTGGGCAAGACTAGAATATGTTTTATTTTTCCTTAAACATAATTTGCTTTTAAGATGCCAGAGGTAGGGGTGGCTAGGTGGCATAGTGGATAAAGCACCAGCCTTGGAGTCAGGAGTACCTAGGTTCAAATCCGGTCTCAGACACTTAATAATTATTTAGCTGTGTGGCCTTGGGCAAGCCACTTAACCCCATTTGCCTCGCAAAAAAACTAAAAAAAGCCCCCCCAACAAATTTCCAACTCCCAACCATCCACCATCTTGAGAAGGAAAAAAAGATGCCAGAGGTAACATGGTACAATATATAAGAGCGTGTCTAAAAGCCAGGAAGACCTGGGTAAAAGTCCAGTCCAGCCTTTGACTCATAGGATTGTACAACTCTCTCTAAATCTCTTAACTTCTCAAGGCTCCAATCTATGCTCTCTTAATTTTTTTTGACAGTTTAGTTAAGGCCTATGGACCCTTCTCTGAATATGAGTTGTCTTTGACTTTGTTTTTTAAATAATAATTGAAAAAAATTCTAAAATTCAGCTAGAGGCTAGAGAAAATATATCATTTTTTTTCCTAATCTGGAATCTACCCACAGGCACCTTAGTGATCCATGGTTTCTTGGCTAAAAATTCCTACTCTAAGTATAATTTTCTGAGGTCATAAATGGTTATTTAATAGGAGTGTCCTCATATTAGAGGAAAACTCTGCTATTTGAATGAAATCCATAGTAGCAGCTAGGTGGTATAGTGAATTAGGCAATGGGCCTAGAAGTTAGAAAGAGTAGAATTCAAATCAAACCCTAGCTTTGTGTCCCTGCCTGGACAAGTCACTTTCCCCATGAATAAAATTAAGATAAAAATTACTCCTACTCTACATTTAAGGAACAAATATAGTTAAGTGCTTAATAAATGCTTGGGGCTTTTTTCAAATCTCTCCCCTTAAAGGACTTTTAGAAATTACAGTTCCTAAGAGGAGAATTTGCTAACCATATCTAAAATAAATTACCACCCAAAAGAACACATAATCCTAATGAATATATTTCTACATCTTTTTATCTGAGGAAACTGAGGACAATGCCAACAGTTTCACAGTATCATCACCAGATAGGAAGGGAACAAGGATAATTATCCTCATTTTCAGATAAAAATCTTGAGGTCAGTACATTAAGTATTGTGCTTAGTTCATTATATGAGTCAGTAGTGAAAATGGAAGAAACTCTCAAGTGTCTTGACTGTGACAAGAGCAGCATGGCACAGCTGGCACCAGGCAGCCCAGGTACTAGTTCTGGAATTTTGTCACTTATGATCAAAATACTGCCACTATTAATCTTACAAGATTGCTTTGAGGAAAATAAACAATAACTTGTTTTTAATGGCAGTGCAGATCTTCTCTAATAGCTGCATTGCACATTTTAGAAAGATTACCACCAACAAATGGTTGGCACTGAAAAGACTATTTTTGGCACTTAAGGTAGCAATACTGAATTTATCTGCAAAATACACTTATATAAACTGGCTCATTCCCAAATTATAGTGTGTAAACAGTAATTCACATTACAATAGGATTTTAAAGTTTATACAGTCTGATAAGTCAGAATTTTGCCAAGTTCCAGAACATTAATGTGACAGTTTTCCTTAACTACTTAAATCTGCTCAAATGAATCATTAGCTTCTAAAAAACCTCTTGACATAGAACATCTTAGTACATTTCTCTGAAATTGCAGCCATCTCATAAAAACCTGTGGCATGTAGACAGGTGGACATTCACATGCTTTTGACTTTTCTCCTCTTATGTTCTATAACAGCTTCTCCTCATTACAATTCATTTAGTTTGCTAATTTTTCATTGTGTTCAATCAACTAGTTTTCCTTACTAGTCCTGGAATCAGTGGCCAATTACCTCTAATGTCTATTTATGAGTAGCCCCAAATTCTGTGATTATTAATTTCTACCCATTAAATAGCTAAGGAGCATGAAAAACTTCCTCCCGGCCATCTGCCTACTTTTCTATCTCCCTGCCAAAGTGACACAAGACAGAGGAGACAGAACAAGCAAGAACAAAATATTATTAGAAGCTTGTTAGTACAGGTACAAGTACAAATGTGATATATTACTTATATTTTGTAGCTTGTTTTTTCCAGTGCATAAAAAGTCCCCCCAAAGTCCCAACATCATCTAAGCTGCATTACATATAATATCTAATTTGATCTTCATAAAAACCCTGTGATAGAAATAGGGCAAGTATTCTCATTTTTTTGGAATAGTAGACAGGTTCATAGATTTTATTTAAAACAAAACAAGCAAAAATGTGTCCAAGACAGGAAAACTACTAGATGATAGATTAGGTGGTACTTGTATGCATGTCTTTTAAATTCTTGATTAATACTTCTTCTATTAGAATTATATAACATTATAACTGAAAGGAGCATTAAAAATCATCTTACCCAATCCCTTCATTTAACAGATGAGAAAACTGAGGCCAAAAAGGTATATAGCAACTTGCCTAAAAATCACACAACTACTTAATAGTATACTTCTTAATCCAAGTTTCTTCCTAGCACACACTTATGCCATAGTATCTGCCAAATGAGATAAGTGTTTTGTAAACACAAAACTTTATAAATGTGAGATAATATCATTATAATTAATATTGGGAAGGGTATGATTACACATAACTCACATATGGTGAAACAGAAGAAATGTAATTTGAACATGGTCACAGATTTTGCCCATGGTTGAGAACCAAAGTCTCCTGGCTGTATCCTGGAAATATTTCTATTAAACTACATTAGATTTTTAAATGAAAAAACAAAGCCACCATGAATAACTATACATTGAAAGGTTGTATGGTGGTATAAAGGGAGAGGTCCCTTAAGTGGTGCTTTCTTAGCATATAAAATTTGAGTCAGGCAGTAAGTAGTAGAACAAGTTAAGCTCATTAATGGCCAGTAGATTTGTTATATATCCCACATGACTTCACAGCTTTGTGTAATGGAAAACAAAGAACTTATCTCTAACTAAATGAGAATGTTTATACTGACTATTTAGCAATTTCCCTGAAGAGTTCAGGGTAGAACTAGGCTCTGGTTTCTTACTCTTGGAATTCTAAAGAGTTTTGCTTAGGTACAAGGATACAATGGGGTATAAAAAGTCTTTTTCTTTGGGAGAGGAAAGAATGTGGAAGGGAGGCTATGGAGAGAAGTAGGCACACCAGTCTTTTCTTCCAAAACACATTTCTAGCATAAAACCAAAATAAATAAAATTGAACGCTCACTCTGTACTCATGTCAAGAAATATCTTATTGCTGAATCTGTTCTCTTGACCGTATTAATTCAAAATTAGAATACTAGGGTGGATGGATGATGACCCCCCCAAAAAAATCCCAGAAAATACACTTCAAAATAAAGAAAAATAGGCCAAAAATTTGTAGACTATGCAATGGCTAAATATCATGAATACTTTAAGTCAAGGGTTCTTAACCTGGTATCTATGTATCCATAGACAGATTTCAAGGAACTTGGATGGGGAAAATCCTTGGATAATTATATTTCAATATAATTGATTTCTATTGTAAGGCCATATATTTTATTTTATGTATTAAAAAAATTACAATGAGAAGACAGTCTATTTGCTTCACCAGACTGCCAAAGGAGTCCATCGTCCATCTCTCTCTCTCTCTCTCTCTCTCTCTCTCTCACACACACACACACACACACACACAACACACGCAAAGACACAGGAATTCTTGCTTTAAAGAGAGACCAATTGGATAGAATCAGGAAAATCTGATTAAGACTTGATCAAGACCCGTTTCACACGCATGCTGCTGTGTGAGCATGAACAAATCATTTAACTGTTCAGATAACCCATATAACTAATTCTCTAAGGTTACTCAGGGGCTTTCTACCTGTAACTCTCTTAAGTTATAGATGAGTTGCTACTGATCTACATTAATGAACACTGATGAAGTCATCAGGCTCAGATCAAAAATAAAACTTTCTTTAAAAAAATTAGGGGGCAAAGGACACAGTGAAACAAATAAAATGGCAACTAACTGTCTTAAATGGAAAAGGACTGTCAATAAAAGTAATTCTAAATCAACTATGAGCAACTGAAACAACGAGAACAAAAATCAAAACTACCATCATTTTAAAAATGGGATAAAGATGAGAAACTTTGACATGTAATGAAAATAGCTCTAATTTGGCCTATTTAAAAAAAAACACAACAAATTTATCACTAGTCTAAAATATAGTAACATAATATTGCCTAAAAAAGGTCAAATGTTTAAAGGAGGCCCGTGATAGATAACACAATTTTGGGGACATAATTTAAGATAGCTAAAGGAAGAGAAGCAACAGAAGCAGCAAAAGGACTGTTAGACTTGGAGTCAGAGAGGTCTTAGACACTAGTTGTGTGACCCTGGGAAAGTCACTTAATCTACACCTCACTGAATGGTTGAGAGGATGAAATGAGATATCTATAAAATGCTTGAAGGCCTCATAATGCTACATAAATGCCAGTTATTACTAGTAAAAATATATAGCATTACAATAAAAACAATGTTTTGAAATAGTGATCAAAAAAAATTCTTTTAAGCTCATTGGCTCCAAATTGACCCTGGATCTCAGTGGAGATGAGTTTTAAATAAAAGAACTTCACAACGCAAGGAAAAAAAATCACAAAATTCTGCAGGGGGTGAGAGGGAGTACTAACTACATCTGCTCATTCCATTTATGGCCTAATTACATTTCATATGATAACTAATTTCATTACTGCAAGAACTCTCTTTCCTGAAGCTGTTTGCAACTCTCTTGTTCCCTGTTACATTGTTTAATGAATTGCTGTGAATGAAAAAAAAATTCATTAACTATTTGTTTAAAGACCGGGTAATGAATCTTTCCAGATTTAGCTATACTTATCTGGGACAACAGACATAGCCCAAGGCACACTGGAAGCTCTTTCAGCTGGATACAATCTACCAAAACTTGCACTTTCCAAGAAAAGCATTTAAGAACACTGTATTACCACTAACTCTAGATGGAGTTGTACTTTGGTAGGGAAAAAAATGTATACAATATAAAAGAAGTCTGGGGTCATACTGCTTAGATCAGTTCAAGATTTCATAACTTTCATTTTTTGCAAACAACAGAGCAGAAACCCGAGGGTTGGATCTATGACACGTTTAGGAATAGATCCTGTTATTCAGTATAAGAGTTTGCTGAAGCAGAGGTGGAAACAATTCAACACAAGCACTGAGCATGAGCAAATGATTCCAGCCTGTTTGGGAAAAAAACACTGGAGGATATGGAATAGTATTGTTAACTAGTTCCTACTCTCTATTAGGTGATCTTTAATTCTTTGATTACTGTTTCCATGGCTGCAAAGTGGAAACAAGTAATCTTCTACCTTGGGGGGGGGGGGGGGACTGAAAGTGCCTTAGACTTTTATGCAAAAGCCCTCTGAGCATGCCTTCCCCTGACAGGTTGAAGAACATTGTGGTTGGCAGTGTTACAGCCAATATCTCTGTGTTGGGTGATTTTAGTTACATGTGGTGGTTAGACAATGTCACTGACAATCAGACTCACTCATAAAGTAAAAAAAAACTAATGAGGGTAGCGTTCTCAGATAGCAGTTGCTCAACAGACTGCTAAATTGTCAGTGCCTTTTAACTGTAATGTTATACATTTGGAAATAAAAGGAAAACAGCTCCAAGTTATTGCATGTCCAGCAAGGCTTCACTAGTGACTGGAAAGAAAATGATTTTGTCTTCATCTTAGGTGATAGGAGCTACACTAGAACAAGAAAGATTACAGAGAAATTGTAGTTAAGCTCCACACATGGAGACAGTGCCTGGGGATGTTTGCCTTTCCTTGTACATGGAATTGTTTGTGGAATCTCTGGGTGTGTTAGGCACTCATTCTGAGGAACAGAGAACATTTCAGCTGTAGCTTCAAGAAGTCAACATTTAGCAATACTAGTAGACTTGCTCACTTCATCAGTGCAACAATCAGAGACATTTTAGGGCATCTGCGATGGAGAATACCATCTGTATCCAAAGAAAGAATTGTAGAATTTAAACAAAGACCAAAGACTACTATCTTTAATTTTTTTTAAATGTTATATAATTTTGCTATCTCATAGTTTATTTTTTCCTTAAGGATATTATTTCTCTTTCAACACATTCAATTTTAATCAATGTATAGCATGGAAACAATGTAAAGATTATCAGACTTCCTTCTGGGGGATGGGGGAAGGGAAGCAAGATTTGGGGAAAAAATTGTAAAATTCAAAAACAGTTAAAAAAAGAAGTCCATATCTACACTGGGCAGGATTTAGTTCTCTGCAATTGACTGGAAGTCTAGACCTCTTAAATGCTATGACCCCTTAATGCTTTTCTTCTGAGATGCATCTTAGCTCCAGAGTCAGGACTGGATGTTTTGAGATTTAACTAGAGCTTGTATCCCATTAATTTTTTTTTTATCATACCCATAGAGCACCAGTGATAGCATCCAGAATAGATTAGGAGGATTTCATTGAGTTACCCCATTGAGTTCCTAACCTAAAGGAAAACATTGATCCTCTCAAACAGACACACTTGACTGAGAGTTAAATTCCCAGGCCTACCACTTACTATGTGACTTTGGGGAAAAAATCTCTTCTCTCTAGACCTTAGCTTCCCTCACCTTTAAATTGAATCAGGGAAAAAAAATCACTTCCTTCTCTCTGGATCTTAGCTTCCCTCATCTTTAAATTGAGTCAGTTGGTCTCCAAAAACTCCAGTTTTGTTATTCCATGATTCTATGGTCTCTGATCATATTGATAGAGTGTACCTCCTCTTTCATGACTAAAGTTTTTTAAAAATTGTTTTTTGGTAATATATAATCTTTATGAAAAGTTTCATAAATACTTTTGGCAAAAAATTTTGAAAATATTTTATTCTAAAACTTTATTCATTTTCAAATTCCAAGTTTCATAAATGCTTTTGGCAAAACATTTTGAAATGTTTCTTCATTTCCATAATTCAAATATAAAGGGAGTAACTTTTTAAAAAATTCATCCACAAATTATGCAGCAAGGACAGAAAATAAGCATAGATCAGTTTACATACTGCTTCTTTCATTTTTTAAAGTTATTTTTTTTGGGGGGAGAGAGACATATTTATTCCCTGAATCTCTCCAGTTCCACTCCAATCATATACAAATGGTATTCAGTTGATGGGTGACTGTTAGGTGACAACAGACTGGGCTACTTAAGAGAAAAGTCTTACTTTTAGGAACCATCTGGGTGGTTGAGGAACATTTAATTCCTCAGCGCTGATTAAGACCTCCATCTGCCTTTTATCCACTTCTTTGCATTATCCCCATCCTCCACCCATGGCTCCTGGTTCTGTCCTCTGTCAAAGCGGAACAAGATCATTCCCTCTTCCATCAGATAGATGGTCAAATATTTGATGACAGTTCCAAAGTTTCACTCCAAACCTTCTCTTCTCCAAATAAAAATGCCTAATTCCATTAAAGGAGCTTTCACTTATGAACTTGAGGTTTGTTCATATAGAAAGCACTCTCCTTTGGATTCTCTTAGGCTTCTACAGTGTCTTCCCAACTGCACACACAGACAGTGAAAACAAGTGAAGATAAATCACCTTCAGGATCAAATCTTATCAGTCATTCTAAAGTTGAAAATCTTCCCCTTTTCTTACTGTTGTTTTCTGCTGATTTGCCACATTATATTGCTGAATTATAGCTGTCAGTCTCCTCCTCCTCCTAGTATTCTTAGCTTGGGAAAAGGGAGAGTGCTGGGTTTTCATTGGTTGTCCCCCAACCTGGGCCCACTTGCCTAGCATTTCCTTATTATCTCACCTAGGGCTTCAGGTAAGTATGAAAAATGCAGCTTTCCTGAGATTCCCAGAAGGTATTCCTGCTGTCTCCTGTCTATGTAAAAATCTTAGGGGATGTGGTTATTCTGAAATGCCTTGCAAAGTATTTTTCTGTCTAAAGTTATTTTTGCATGTAACAAGTATGGCAGGTATATCTTTAGAGAGTATTCAAAGAGGTGTATCTTTAAACTAGAAACATCCTGCCAAAAATTGCCTGCAAGCAAGCTGATAATGGTCAAGCTAGTCATTAACAGACAGATTTAGCCAGCAAGTTGAAATATATGCAGACTTTTTAAACTAGCAGGTTTTTAAAAATAATCTTTATGCATGTTCTCTAAGTTTTCAGAAGGAAGCATAATTCAAGTAGAAGAGGGAGAGAACTTCACCTGCTTAAATAAAAGAGATTTTATTTTAGTTTTCTTTACTTTTTTAGTTTTTTTGACAAGGCAGTGGAGTTAAGTGACTTGCCCAAGGTCTCACAAGTAGGTAATTATTATGTGTCTAATACCAGATTTGAACTCAGGTCCTCCTGTCTCCAGGGCTGGTGCTAGCTGCTCTGAGAGATTTTTTTAAACTATCTAAATTACTTGAAATTATAACAGCTCATATTTATATAGTAAAAAATGGGGTAAGAATTGTCAATATCATACTCATTTTATATGTAGAAAATCTGAGGCTTAGTAGAGAGGTGTAGTGACAACTACATAGCTACTAACTGTCAAAGTGGGGATTTGAATTCAGTTTGTCTGACTCAATCAAATCATACCTAACAAATGGTCTATTCGTCACACAGGAGTCTCATTAAATGACTTTAAACAGCATTAAGACTTTTGGGATACCCTATAAGATACTCTCTAGGTACCTAGCAGAGAGAACAGGTACATGACAAAGGATTATGTACTCTTGGATCTCACCTTTCATGTATTCTATCCAGAGCAATAAACCATTTTAGAATCCCAACTATGGTAAGCAGATACTGAGGAAATATCATTCACAGTTTTCTGTTCTGGAGAATTTAATTAGATGTTTTATATACATATATATATATGTATACATATATATGTATGTATGTATGTATGTATGTATATTGACAAAGAAAACTTTAGATTCTGTTGATGAAGGTCAATACTTTCTCTCCCATGTCTAGTCTTAAAAAGTGGTCCGGAATATTTTTGTCCATGGTCACATAGACTTTATGTTAGAATTGGGTTTCAAACTCAGAACTTCATGGTCTTAATTTCAGCTTTCTATCCAGGATGCCACCACTGCTTTTCCAAAAAAGTTATTTAAGTTTAATATGAAGAACAGTGTCTATGCCAACAGGCTTTAATTCTGCTTTGAATGGGCCACTAGTTAAAGAGTCTTTGCATAAGTCACTGAAAGTCTCTAAACATCAATGCCCTCATGTGAAATTGGAATGAAAACTTCTTTGCCTTTCAGATAATTGTTGTGAAGATCAAATAGGGATTATATGAAAGTTGTAATAACAAAGAGGAGATTACATGAAAATATTGTGACTTTTATAAATTACCATACAAATATATTTATTAAGATAATGGTTTAGGTGACATGCACATCACAATGTAAAATACAGATGATCCAAGAAAGACATTTAATTTTGAGACAACTGTGGTTTTCTTTGAGAAACCTTGGTGTCAGCAGTTTGAGGTAATTTTCACCTACTCTGACCTAGTATGGCATTTCTTTGATGTTTATGTATAGGCAATTCTCAATTTATGAAGTGGTTATGTTTATGAGATCAAAAGAATAGGGAGGGGACTTCTGACCAAGATGGCAAAGAGAAGCCAGGAACTTTCTGAGTTTCCCTCAGAATTGACATGAATCAATCCTCTTAACAAATTTTGGAGTGATAGAATCCACAAAAGAATAGAGCGGAACATCTTCCAGCAACATCTGTCATGAAGGAAACACAAGTGTATCCAGGGGCAGAGAACAGAGATCCAATGTGCTGGTGAGAAGCAATCCGAGACACTCGACTATGGAGAAGATCTCTAGTGGAGGCTTTTGCAGTTTGAACTCTGTGTGTTGGCTGAATGAAGGGTGGGCTGGGAGAGTTCTAGTGTAGGTGCCAAGGACTCCCATTTAGCCAGCATGACTGTTCTGGTACACTGACCCCAGACAATGAGCCCCTGGTGTTCCCAGCCCAGTGAGGTTCCAGTGCAGATGGCCCAGAGACAGCCCCAGGTGTTCCCACCTTGCCCAATGACCCAGGAAGTGGGTGACTAACATCACCAGTACTCAGGCTCTGGAGAGAGCCTTCCCCTTTTCAGTAGGTTCACTGAGCAATCATCTGGAATTCTCAACAATGACAGCTCTAGGTTAGGAAGCAAGCTGCTAGTGTTTTCAACATAGAAGGTCTGCAAATGAGCTCTTCTTCCAACACAAGAATTTGGGATAGGGTCCAGTAACAAATCCCAAAATGTATAAGAAAAGTCAGAGAAAAAGAGGGTCTACTGAAAATAACCTTGGAGATAAGAACGGGCAAAACACTTCTTCAGAAAAAGAGAGTAGAAGGGTACTATATGTAAATCTTCAAAGGAGACTATGAATTGGTCTCTGGCCCTGAAAGACTTTTTTGGAAGAGTACAATAAAAAGGATTTTAAAAATGGAAATAATGGAAAAATTAGAAAAAGAAATACAAGAGAAAATTAACATCTTGCAACAAGAAGTGACAGAAGAAAACAAATCCTTTAAAAACGTATTTGGGCAAAAAAGAAAATAATTTCTTTAAAAATACAGTTGGGCAAATGGAAAAAGATAATAGCTCCTTTAAAAATAGAATTGATCAAATGGAAAAGATGTGAAAGTTAACTGAAGAAAATACACTCAATTGGGTTTAGAAATTTATCTTCACTTCAGGAATTATGAGGGAAAAGGGAGGGAGGGAATATAAGAAGGGACTGTGAGAAGGAAGAAGGGGAAAAAGGAAAAGGGGGAGAAAAGGGAAGGTGACTGATGGAAGGGGATTGAGGGAGGTGGTATTCAGAAGCAAAACACTGGTGAGTACAGATAGAGTGAAAGAGAAAAAAATATACATATGATGGAAAATAGCATGGAGAGTAATAAAGAGTTAAGTAATTATAACTATGATTGTGAATAGGATGAACTCTTCCATAAAACAGAAGTGGACAGCAGAGTGGATTAAAAACCAAAATTCTACAATATGCTATTTACAAGAAACACATCTGAAACAGAGAGATATTCACAGAGTAAAGATAAAAGGCTTGAGCAGAATATATTATGCTTCAACTGAGGTGAAAAAAGCAGGGGTGGCAATCTTTATATTAGACAAAACAATTGCAAAAATAGATCTCATTAAAAGGGATAAGGAAAGAAAGTGCATTCTCAGTTTTTTTTGTTTTTTTTAGGTTTTGTTTTGTTTTTTTGCAAGGCAATGGGGTTAAGTGGCTTGCCCAAGCCCACACAGCTAGGTAATTATTAAGTGTCTGAGGCCACATTTGAACCCAGGCACTCCTGACTCCAGGGCCAGTGCTCTATCCACTTCGCCACCTAGCTGCTCCTAGAAAGTGCATTCTCCTAAAATGTAACATAGACAATGAAGTAATTTTGATATTAAACACATATGCACCAAGTAGTATAACATATAAATTCTTAGAGGAGAAGCTAAATGAGTTATGGGGAAGGCATAGACAGCAAAACTCCATTGGTGAGGGACCTTAGCATCCATCTCTCAGAATTAGAGAAATCTAATCATAAAATAAACAAGAAGGACATTAGGGAGGTGAATATAACGTTAAAAAAGTTAGATATGATAGACCTCTGGAGAAAATTGAATGGGGATAGAAAAGAGTATACCTCTTTTTTTTCTGTGTAAAATTGACCATGAATTAGGGCATAAAAATCTCATAGTCAAATGCAGAAAAACAGAAATATTAAATCCATCTTTTTCAGATCATGATGCATTAAAAATCTCATGTAATAAAGGGCCATGGAGAGACAGACCTAAAATTAATTAGAAATTAAATAACCTAATTGAAAGAATGAGTGGGTCAAATAACAAATCATAGACATAATTTCATCCAAGACAATGACAATAAGAAGACAACATACCAAAGAAACTGGGATATGGTCAAAGCAGTTATTAGGGGAAGTTTTAAATCTCTAAATGCTTACATGAATAAAATAGACAAGAGGAAATCAATGAATTAGCAACTAAAAAAGCTAAAGAAAAGACAAATTAAAAATTCCCCAATTAAATACCAAACTAAAAATTTTGAAAATCAAAGGAGAAATTAATAAAATTGAAAGTAAAAAACTATTCAACTAATAAATAAAACGGTTTAATAAAAAAACAATAGAAATCAATAAACCTTTTCTTAATATGATTAAAAAAGAAAACCAAGTTGCTAGTATCAAAAACAAAAAGGTAAATTCAACAATGAGGAGGAAATTAAAGTAATAATTCAGTTATTTTGCCCAACTGTATGCAAAAAAATTTGACAATCTAAGTGAAATAGATGAATATTTACAAAAAATATAACCTCCCCAGGTTAAAAAGAATAGTAAATTCAATACTTAAATAACCTCTTCTCAGAAGATGATCCAGTCATATCATACCTAAATATTATATTAAAGTATCAGTTATCAAAATTGTTTAGTATTGGTGAAGAAATAGCATGGTGGATCAGTGGAATACATTAGGTGCAAAACAAATAGCAGTAAATGACTATAGTAATCTACTGTTTGATGAACCCAAAGAGTTTTCAGTTTCTGGGATAAGAACTCACTCTTTCTTAAAAATTGCAAGATAGTATGGCAGAAATTAGGCATAGACCAAGATAAGGTTGAAATGGGTACAGGATTTAGACACAAAAAGTGTTATCATAAACCATTTAGGAAAACAAGGAACAGTATATAATGCAAAATAGATCATTTGGATTACATTAAATTGAAAAGCTTTTGTACAAATAAAACCAATACAACAAAGATTACAAGGAAGGCAGTAAATTGGTAAATAATTTTTACAACTATTGATATGTAGAAGGATACTCCAAACAACTTGCAAATTGTAAACTTCCACACTTACCTGAAATCTAGAATTAGGTCAATTTTCAAAGGGACACTCCAAATGAGTGACTATTTCCTCTCCTTGAGTTATTCCAAAGATAAGGCAAGGTGGGATACATCTACTTGTTGATCATATTTATGGGATATCTATAAATTGGGGACTATTTTAAAATCATATAATTTTAGAGATGGATCTGACTTCAGATGTTATTTATTGGATCCATGTGTAGATAAAAATTCCCTCCTAAAACATCCTTAAAAAGTGTTTCTTTAATAACTATTTAGTACCTTTAATAATAGGAATTTTCATATATGGTATCATATTCCACTTTTGATACCTTTTAATTATCATGAGTTTTTCCCTTTATGTTTATTCTAAATATGACACCTCACCTAAACCTACCCTCAGTAATCAAATAAGGAAAAAATCCAGATTCTTCTTGTGAATGAGAGTCATTCAAATATAATCATAAAATTTTAGAGCTGGAAGAAAATTTAAAGATCAATTTATTACATTGTCTGGCACAACATACTCTATTAATAGATACTAGAATTTAACTAGTCAGTGGACAATTCCATTAGAGCATCACTGTAAATAATAGGGGAAGTTTCTGTATTTTTAGACTCAATAAAGTTAGATTTGAAGAGAAGTTATTAGGGAAAAAAAACTCTGCAGAAGATTTTTCTAATAAAGGTCTGATAGGAACAAGTAGGTGGTTCTCAAAAGAAAAATGCAAGTTACCACAAACAATATAAGATGTCCAAAAATCACTAATAAAGACATATATAAATCTGAAGGTTCAACTCACTCATCCCTATGGCAAAGATGAACCAGAGCATAATTTTATAGCCCTCTTCACAGACCAAAACTGACCAAGTCATACATAATATACAGTGAAAACTCTCATTCTTTTAGAAATTACAAGAAACTTAAAGGGGAATAGTTATCTAATTATCTAAAAACAAAATAGGCAATAAATTTCAGTTCTAAATTATTGTTAAGTTTGAATTGATTTGTTGATCATATATATATATATATGTATATGTATATGTATATGTATATGTATATGTATATATATCACAAAAGAACCTATAGATCAGACCTAAAGGGAAAATGCCACTTTGACCTGAAAAATGTTTATTTATCATATGATCATCCAAATACTACTTCATTTTTATAATTGTAGGCCATATCAGCCAAAAATAGACCAATTTTTTTAAAGAATGCCCTGAATTTCTTGACATAAACTAGCCTAAGCATTTAGCCATCAATGTAGTGTAAAAAGAAATACACGGGGTGGCTAGGTGGCACAGTGGATAAAGCACCAGCCCTGGAGTCAGGAGTACCTGAGTTCAAATATGGCCTCAGACACTTAATAATTACCTAGCTGTGTGGCCTTGGGCAAGCCACTTAACCTAATCGCCTTGCAAAAAAAAATACACAGGAAGTGGATTCAGGTGACTTATTTTCTAATTCTAGCTCTGCCACTAAGTAGAAGTAAGACCTTGGATAGGTTTTCTGGATTCTTTTTCTTTATCTGAAAAAATGAGGAGGTTGGATCCTGAGGGTTTCAATCAGGTCTAACATTCTATATTTCTATCTGAAGAGAGAGGAGGGGGGAAAAAAGCAACTTGTACACTACAATGGATTTATTTCTTGCCTCTATTTGATTTTTAAGTTTAAATGAGTTATGGATTTGTGTACCCTGTAGCTAAGGTGCCAAAAGCATGTGCTGAATCACAGATTTAGCTAAATGAAATTCTCTTAATCTAATCTGCCTACCCTAGGACCTCTACAGGATTATAGATTCCAAAAGTTAATATACAATTCTTTGTTTATAATGCCTCCTTGTCCAGTTTTAAGTCTCCATGTCCTCTGGGATTTTCTACCCAGAGACCTCAAAGAAATTTTGATATTTAGTCTAAATTGTCTCCAAATGTTAAAAATCACCTCATGGGATATGATCTATGCCTCTATCTCTGTCTCCATCTTTCAACTTAAAAGAAAGGACTGACTCTAAATTCACTATGAGAATTAAGTAATTACTGAAGAGGGTTTATGTTATCTAAAACTGCTGATAGGAATATACACTTTCTCCACTGTTTCCTATGCTTTTTAGTCAATAATCCCTTTCAACAAATCCTCTCTCCAAATATCTTAACTAAGGAAGACTTGAGGAAACAAAATGTTTTTGAAGCCAACACTATTAGTTCTACTGGTATTATAAATGCCAATCAACTCATTTTCCAAAAATTCTCTTTCCTTTATATACATCATTAAATGGAAGAAATTCTAGAGTAGAATATTGTAGAGTCTCTATTTGGTCTTGTATGGTTTAATATTTTTTTTCTGATTGACTATATATGTAACGTTTATCATATTTTGCAGCTAGGTGATGCAGTGGAGTAAGCAACTGTCTTGGATTCAGGAAGATCTGAGTTCAAATCTGACACTTGAGACTCACTGGCTGTGTGACTCTGGGCAAGTCACTCAACCCTGACTATCTCACAGCCAGGACCATCTCCAGTCATTTTGATTCATATCTAGTCACTGGACCCAGATGGCTCTGAAGGACAAAGTGAGGTTGGTGATTTAGCACAGCCCCCCCCCCCCACTCAAATCCAATTCATGTGCTTGTCATGGCATCACCACCCTGATGTCATGGTCTTTTTTCAAGAATGAAGGACAAGGGGTGGCTAGGTGGTGCAGTGGATAGAGCACTGGCCTTGGAGTCAGGAGTAACTGAGTTCAAACCTGGCCTCAGACACTTATTAATTACCTAGCTGTGTGGCCTTGGGCAAGCCACTTAACCCTATTGCCTTTCAAAAAAAAATTAAAAAAACTTAAAAAAAAAGAATGAAAGACAAATATCATTATGTTTATCAAAATCAAGGTGAAAAAAAGTTGGGAGAGAAAACTAACATACTGGATGACATAATCCAGAAAAATTCTAACAGATCATAAACATTGAGCTGCCTAATAAAATGAAATTTAATAAAGACTTACATTTGAATTTAAAAATTATCTTCACAAATGTTATATAACAAACATAAATATAATCTAGCATTAAACAGCAAATCATGAAATGTAAACACACTTCAAGTCTCCTAAGAAGTAAAAGAGGCATGTGACATCCTCAGCCTCCCACCCAGAATGGTCATAGATGGAGAATTATGCTCACTTCTAGGAAAGTTTTTGATAAGTTAAAGAAGTCAAAGTAAGTCAAGTAGGATGACTGAAAAGTTCAAGATAATATAATATGTTATGACTTGAAGGAACTGGGGATGTGTGACTATTTTTAAGAGCTATTTGTTGGGGAGGGTGGATGGGAACACAATGGATTTATCTTTTTTCTACCTGGGGGGAGGGAGGAATTGTTAAAACTTATTGAATGCAGAAATAACAGAGAGAGAAATTTAAGCTCAATGAAAAAAATATAACTTCCTAACAATTTAAAGGAGGCCACAGAGGAATGAACTGCTTTGACAATAAGGAGTTTCCTCACAAACAGGGGAAAAGACTAGACAATCATTTTTCAAAATATGAAGGAGGGAATTCTTATTCAGGTACATGTTAAGACCAAATGGTCTCCAAGGTCTGGTTCAACTCTGATTCCAGGGGATTCTGTAATCAGCCAAAAACAGCACAATGTGAGCCTACATTCTTGGGGTGGGAAGGGATAGTCAAACTATCCAGGGTGCCTGTTAAAATGAATTTGCTCCAGATGTAGTTTAGTTTCAGCTAGCTATTTAGATCTCTTACATAGTCCATGAATATCTGACACCCAGCCCAGTCGTTCGTGTGCGTGTGCGTGTGTGGTGTGTGTGTGTGAGTGTGTAATTATGAAAATAATTTTAAAGTGAATATAAACAAAAGTATAAATGCAATTAAAAGTGAGGTATAAATGAATTGATTCAAAGACAAGGAAAAAACAAAGATGGGAAAAAAATAGAAAAATATCTCTCAAATGGATAAATGGATAACCCAAAGGACTACAAAACTGTGTATACCCTTTACTCCAGCAATAGCATTACTGGATCTGTATCTCAAAAAAAAAGGAAAAAGACAAATATAGAAAAATATTTATAACAGTTCATTTTTGTGGCGGTAAAGAATTAGACATTGAAGGCATGTGATTATGATTGAATACTATTGTGGTGTAAGAAATGATGTGGAGGATGCTCTTAAAAAACATTAAAAAGACTTGCTTGAACCGATATATAAAATGAAGTGAGAAGAACCATGTCAGTATTCTGTTAAAAAAAAATAATAATCTCCTATGCGTCCCTACTGTCTCTGGAATAAAATACAAATGCTTTAGCCTAATATTTAAAGCCCTCTACATTTTTTAGACTTCTTTGTTATTCTTTCCCTTCATTCATTCTTACAGCCAAGTTGACTTCCATGTAACTAGAAGGTACTCCCTCCTCACTTTGAGTTATTAGGATCCTCATCAGATATTCCCTTCTGGGGGGAGGAGGAACTTTTCTGATTCGTTCCTTTAAGGCAGGAGTGGGGAATCTTTTCCCCCCCTTGGGGGAAAAATATTTATAACATATCAAAATTATCAAATTAAAAATAGCCTGCTATATTTAATTAAATTACCCCTAAAAAAACCTCCTACATTTATTGAATTTTCCACCTGCCAGTGTCTTAGTTGCAGCAGCAACAGACCAAATGATTTTGTGGGCTCTATATAGCCCAAGGGCCAGAACTCTTCTCCTCCCTTACTACGTTTTCCCCCACCCCACCTGAAGGAGTTGGGACTTGAGCCTCCTCCAATTATCTTGTATTTGGGTTGTAGTAGTTTTTTTTTTTTAAAGGAAATATTCTATTACCCTTATCAGTGTAAGCTCCAGTGAAAATAGGAATGATCTTTATTTTCTTGCTTTCCTCAGTTTCAAAATCAGATCCTTTTGTATTGAAATATTTAAATGTAGGAAGTAATAAAGTATTTATTAAGTGTTTATTATATGCAATAAGTCCTGTTAAAATCTGAGAATATAATCCCTGTTCTCAAAAAAATTACATCCCAGGAAGAATATTACATATATTCAGTTGCAAACTAGTTGAAAAAATTATTAGGATACAGTGGCAAAGCAGATAGTAATGCCTTCTTTAAAGTAATGAGATGAACAGATTTGAAAATTGTAGGTCACCAGAAAGAAATGTAGATCTCTGGAATAAGGGTAAAAAGACTGCAACATGAATTCAACAGAAGTTTGGAGGCAAGAAGCAAGGTAAAAAAGACAAAAAGATATACAACTGAAAAAGGAGAAAGTCAGGTAGTGAGAATTGAAAGTGTCAGCCTACGTGGTAAAATAGCATCCACACTACATTAAAACACCTAGAAACACCTATAAAAAGGCTGTGAAAAAACAGACACATTCATGAACTTTGGTAGAATTGTGAATTAAGTCAGTCATTCTGGAAAGCAATTAGGAAAAGCCCTCTTAGTGATACTACTACTAAGTTTATTCTCCAGAAGCAATCAAAGAAAGATGAAAAGGGTCATGTGTACAAAATATTTTTATCAGCTTGTGTGTGGGGTGTGTGTGTGTGTGTGTGTGTGTGTGTGTGTGAGAAATGGCAAAAACCTGGAAATTAAGAAGTTCCCAAAATGGAAAATGCATTAAACTAGGGTAAATTCTTTTTTAAAAATTTATTTATTTATTTTGAATTTTACAATTTTCTCCCAATCTCACTTCCCTCCCCCACCCCCCACAGAAGGCAGTCTGTTAGTCTTTACATTGTTTCCATGGTATACATTGATCTCAATTGAATGTGATGAAAGAGAAATCATATCCTTAAATGCTTACATGAATAAATTGAAGAAAGAGGAAATCAATGAACTAAACATGCAATTAAAAAAAATTAGAGAAAGAACAAATTAAAAACCTCCAAATAGTTGAGTTAAATGGGAAATCAAAAGAAGTTACCAGACTCAAAACTAGACATTCATCCAGTACCATAGTAGTAATTATTCTGTCATTGTGAAGCAGGGAGTCTTTTTATGTTCCTATAAGAATCAAAGATTCAATAAGGAAAGATGTAGTGTAGTATTATTCAATTAAATAATATGCTAAATGGGGCGGCTAGGTGGCACAGTGGATAGAGCACAGACCCTGGAGTCAAGAGCACCTGGGTTCAAATCTGGTCTCAGACACTTAATAATTACCTAGCTGTGTGGCCTTGGGCAAGCCACTTAACCCCATTTGCCTTGCCAAAAAACCTAAAAAAAAATAATATACTAAAAACTAAACATATATGCAGGGGAAAAAAGTGTTGGATTTAGAATCAGAAGACCTGCATTCAAGAACCAGTTCTGTAGTTACATTTACATTAGATAAGTTAGCTTATCCCTCTGATCTCAGTTTCCTCATATGAAAGAGTAAACCAGACCTCTTAGATTCCTTCTAGCTCTAAATCTGAAATATTGAAAATTATAGGGGGCGGCTAGGTGGCGTAGTGAATAAAGTACCGGCCCTGGAGTCAGGAGTACCTGGGTTCAAATCCGGTCTCAGACACTTAATAATTACCTAGCTGCGTGGCCTTAGGCAAGCCACTTAACCCCATTTGCTTCGCAAAAACTTAAAAACAAAAAACAAAAAAATATAAGTAAATGGTAAATGATGGTGCAAGATGGTAACATTAAGGGCCGCTAGGTGGCGTAGTGGATAAAGCACTGGCCTTGGAGTCAGGAGTACCTGGGTTCAAATCTGGTCTCAGACACTTAATAATTACCTAGCTGTGTGGCCTTGGGCAAGCCACTTAACCCTGTTTGCCTTACAAAAAAAAAAAAATCTAAAAAAAAAATTATAGGATAAATTCTAATGATAGTAAGCTAATAGTAAATATAGCACATAGTAAAATAGCAATCATTAAAGTTCATGTGGAGCATTGTGTTCAGTTCTGATACTAAAGTTGAAAATAGGCATTCATAAACTAGAAAATGTCCAGAGAGTGGAAAAGATGGTGAAGCCTTTAAGTCCATGACACATGAGGTTTGATTATAGGAACTACGAATATTTATTCTGCAGAAAAGACTCAGAGGTTATGACAACTGTTTACAAGAATTTGAAAGTCTGTAGCATAGAAGAAAGATCAGACTTATTCAGTTTAGTCCTCATTTGACAATTAGGAAAAACTCCTATCAGTAATAATTGTCAATGGTGGAATGGTTTGCTTTGAGAGATGGAGGGAGACTCTTTCCCTCCTTGGGGGTCTTCAAGCAGGAGTTCAACTTGTCAAGTATGTTACAGGAGTGATTTCTTTGATACATAAAATGCATAGATACTAAAGTACTTTCCTGCTCTCAAATTCTTTGATTCTGTGATTTGATTCTCACAACTACCTTATGAGGTGGGCATTACTGATATTATTTCTATTTACCTTGTGACTGTCACCTCTAGACCCACATACATTGACAATTCCTCTTCCAAAGGAGAACCATGGGACTGTTGTTAAACTCTTTCTTAGATGGGCTTCTGCACTGAGAGGCAGGGATGGTATTATCTTTCTTTTTGTTTTCCTTGTGGTTTATAGATATTCCATTCTTAATTAATTCTTCATTCATTCACTCATTCATTTATCTCTATTTTTCAGGTGAAGAAATTCAGATATATTAAACTATTTTGTTCATTGTCATATAATTAAAACATGTCAAAGGTGATATTCAAACAAGTCTCCTAAGTACAGTGTTTTTCCATTAGGCCATGATGCTTCTCATGCCTCACCTCAAAATTTCTCACTCTCTCATATTCAAAATAGATGGAACTATCTCACAGAATGATGCAAAGCTGCAGTTCAAGTTGTGTTAATGATAATTAACTTTGTTTACAAATATTGCCTTTCCTGGTATCTTTGTGTTGGCTCAAAGTTCTTTTGTTGGCTTAAGAAATAGTACCAAATAATAATTTGACATACTTTTGTTAACAAGAGCATGAAAATAAGATTTGCCTAGAACAATCTAGGTAGACTATAAGTAGTTTATTAACTAAACTATAAAACAATATCAATGGTTTTAGAGATAAACTGACAGTTGAAATCCACAAACCTTACATTTAAAGTCTCCCACAAAAATTGTCACTAGTGAAACCATACAGTTATCAATTGACAAATCTGAGTTTCATCTCCTTTCACTTTCTTTTCCCATTTGTTTGAGGTCTACCGAAGTCTGTTCCTTTATAGGATCCATTATGCTGTCTTACACAGATCGGTGTAGGTAGACAGAGGTGAGTCTGGGTTTTCAAAGGCAATATTGGCAGAGTTTAGGCTCTAGAAGGTCCTACTATGCCATGGCTTAGGAAAGCTATGTTGTCTGATTACCATTAACTTAAATTTAGCAAGGTTTTTGAACCTGAAAGATGGCCACCAGGAAATGAATTTTTTGAGCCACAGAAACTGATGAAACCACAT
Organism: Macrotis lagotis; assembly: GCF_037893015.1. NCBI lineage: Eukaryota > Metazoa > Chordata > Mammalia > Peramelemorphia > Peramelidae > Macrotis > Macrotis lagotis. The sequence goes on along the minus strand of NC_133666.1, from coordinate 158,191,233 downwards.
TGTGAAATATAGAAGGCATTGATGGAATAAAAGAACATACCAGCGACCCACAGAATATCAGTTAGAATTAAGATACTTTAATAGCCATCTAGGCCAACCACTCCTAAATAAGAACCCCCTCTACCTGTAGAAAAACTCAGCAGATCTTCTTTTTGTGTGAAAACTCAAGGTGGTGGTGGGGGGGAAGAACACACCACTTTCTGACAGCTTTAACTGTGAAGAAAAATTTTCCATCATCCAGTCTATTAAACAGGTCTCAGTTAAGGGAGCAGCTTCTCAAGGTTCCAGGCTAATCCCTCTTCTCTCACAGATCTTCAAAGACTTCAACCTATCAATAACGTTCTCTTCCCTCATCTCAAGTTTTCTCTTTTCTAGGATAAACATTTCCAGTTTCTGATTCTGACAGCTAAGTCATAAGAATACTTATTAAGGAAATAGACTCCAATCCTCTCACCAACCTGGTTGCCCTCTTCTCTCTTGTTCTTCAGTTTATCAAAGTCCTTTTCTAAAAGTGGAGACCAGAATGGAATACACTACTTCAGATAGACAACTAGGGTTTTAAAAAAAGGAGAATTTTGATTTCTTTAGTCCTGGGTACTTAATTCATTATGATTACATGCTCTTTTTTTCCTTTTTTTTTGTTTTTCATATTTGTAGACTCATATTGAACTTGAAATCCATTAAAAATACCAGAACTTTTCCAGAATTGTTGCCTGGTCACACTTCTTCCTTTCTGGACCTGATTTTTTTTCCTTTTGAACTGTGCAGTTTTCATGAACTCATAGTGAGACTTTGTCAAATGTGACACATATAAAGATCAAACCTACATTAAGTGGAAAACAAATGATGTACTGAGAAAAATTAAAATTGTAAGCAGTATGTATATCATGCTTAAGATTTTACTCAGTAAACAGTCATTATCTAAATGACTCCCATAAGTCCATGGTCACTCCCAGAGCAAACTCAATTTGACCCAAAATTATGATTCTCTTAAAACATTAAACAGCCTAGTAGGGAGCAGTTCAGCCAAGAGGTCTGGATTTCATAAGATAAGTTCCAAGTTTACCAAGAAGAAGAGGGATAAGAAAGTCTTAACAGTAACTCATTTGTTGTGTCTATTTTGTCCATATCACTGATCTTTTATGATGACCACAAAGATCTACATTTAGTACTTTGACGCCCCTCACAATTTTCCTTTATATTTGAAATGGCAGAGTCATCCTACCATTCATATCTTTAAGTACAGAGCCATACTTTCAATACTTGATTCTTCTTGGTTTCATCTCATTCAAACTGAGAGCTAAAAGATTCAGTGCTCTCAAAGTGGTATGATCCAGGGCAAAATTTATCCCCCTGACATAAGTTTTGCCAGCAACCAACTTGAAGACTTGCCCCATTTGGAGTTTTAGTCGACTATCATAACTGGAAAGCTCTGGTGGTTTAGAGTAACAGAACAGCAAGTCCCTCTTTGGTCTGAGATGTCTGCTGCGGTTCAACAGATCATATCCAAGGCAACAGAGTACTGAAAATGCAAGTTTACCATATTAATATAAAACACCTTCTTAGTCTATACTTGAGCTAACATACAATCTGGGATTCTAGGTACCAAATGTTTAAGAACTAAATAAAATGAAACTGCATTTGTATATTGGGAATTAAGTTGAATTGATTAAAAGTATGACAGAAAACAGAAGACTACAATTGGAGGAATTCTCAATTTACCCATCATTCCTTAGGGAATTTAAATTGTATTTGTAGTTAAGACAATATTGCTCTAGCATCCTATACTTATTCACACTTACAAAGGCTGTGAGTCAAACACTGGGGAAGATAAAGTGGAGAGAAGACAAAAATCCCTATCTTTGTGGAGCCTATAGCAAATGTTACTGCTATAAAAATTATATAATTTATGCTTATATGGGACTAGGTTGAAATTCTACAAATGATGTCACTGAAGAAAGTAATAGTTTTGCTGACTGGGCAACTAGATGGCACATTGGACAGAGCACTGGTCCAGCTGTGTGATTGGCAACTGCCTCTCATCCAGGGCCATCTCCAGTCAACATGATCCTTATCTGACCCAGATGGCTCTGGAGGAGAAAGTGATGCTAGTGACTTGCACAGCTCCCCCCCTCACTCAAATCCAATTCATGTATGTCCTGGCATCACCTCCCTGCTGTCATGATCTTTTTCAAGAACAGAAGGACAAGCAACAACAAGTTTCATTGCATATGCTAATGATTAAGTAGGTATGCAGTTGGGAACTCTCTACTGTTTTTTTTTTCTTAGTGTACAAATACATATTTAAATGATTTTCATTTTGAATTGTGGAGGAGTATTTTTTCTTCATTTTGGGGTATCAAATCTGTAGATTAAAGGATGGAGAGACATAGAATTTTATACTTGGAGAAAACTGATGAATTATGAGTACAGAATGAAATACTTTACCCCAATTTCTTTATTTTTCTTGTCTTTTTTCTCCCAACATAGGTAATGTGTAAATTCTTTGACTTCACAGATATAATGAGCATTACATTTCTTGCCTTCTTGCTGGGTGGAAGATAAGAAAGAAAGAGAAGAATTTGAAACTGAAAATTTAAAAAATCATCTACTTCAATGTCTTTATTTTATGAATAAGCAAGGTCCAGAGGTCAAGATTTGACAGGTAGTTACTGGAAAAATTAGGATGTTCTGGGTGGGGTCTGGCTCAGATTCAAGATTAGAATGAAATGAAATCCTTTGAGACCATCTATCACTGAAAAAAATGAAGCTTATTAAATAATAATATGGAAAGAATATTGAGCCAACATAAAGTACTTGCCTTCACATGATGGTATTTCTGAAGCACATGCCAAGAGTGAGGAGACCTTGATTCCCTTCCTATGGTGGGCTTTTATACAAAGATGATGAGGAAGCATCAATGGTTCAAGTCTAAGAATGAAGCAGTTGTCAAATGTTTCACTGCCTCTTAAGGAAAAACTAAAATTAGATGGCAGGATGTTAGCAAATGTTGTTCCCACCACTAAGAGTTAGGACTGAAATCTCAGTCCCAGGGCAATAATTCAATTGTATCATGAAGAAATAAGAATTCATAGTATCAAATAGCAATGTTAAAATATGTAGCAAAAGAGTGTAACAGAAGGGTAAAGTTCTTTGAAAGTTTTTGTAAATTTTACTTTAATAAACTTTTAGAGTAGAAATCTTTTTTTCTTAGTAAAAAGAAAAAAGTAAAAAGAAATTACTAAATAATATTGCCTTGAAGAATTACTTCAAGTTCCCAGAGCATCAAGAAAATTATTTGATAAGAAAGTTTCTGAATTCAATTACAGGATTCCTACTTTTTTTTAACAAAAAAAATGCCTCATTCTTCCACTTGAAAATAAAAGCACGATCCATAAGAATTCCTCCCTTTATTACTGGCATGATTTTCATGGTTCATCTAGGCAAGATTTCTATTTTGCCTGAGGGTCAATTCCCCAACACCAAGGGGGAAAAAGTATTATCTATAGTAATGATGACTCTTTTACCCATCATCTGAGCCAGTTCTATGCAGACTGGAGTAAGCAACATTATTGTATATTTCTTTTCTACTCCTTGAAACAGTACAATCAGATAAAATTAGAATGAAATGAATATTAAGAATACCTTCAAAACATTACCCAAGAGCCATCTATATGTGGAAAAGACAGGATACACAAGTTCACCAATTCTGTCTCTATTCACTGTCCTCCTAAGGCAAGTTTCTCTGATAAAAGCCTCATTTCTCAAACATAGCGAACTGAGTCAAATTTATAAAAACGTGAGCCATTCCTCAATTAATGATCAAAAGATTTGAAGTTTTCAGATGAAGTTGTCAATATTATCTATAGCCTATGGATTGAAAAAATACAAATTAAATTATTTTATTTAAAATATTTTAAAATTATTTTATTTAAAATAATTAAAATACTATTAGATTGGCTAACAGGACAGAAAAGGAAAAATGACAAATTTTGGTGGGGATATAGGGAAAATGAGATATTAATGGACTGTTGGTGAAGTTGTGAACTGATTCAACCATTCTGGAGAACAATTTAGAGCTATGCCTAAAGGGCTATAAAACCATGCCTACCCCTTTGACCTAGCAATACCATTACTAGGTCTGAATCCCAAAAAAAGATGAAAAAAAGGAAAATGACATGTATGTACAAGCAAAGAATTAGAAATTGAGGGGATGCCCAGAAGTTGAGGAATGACTGAACAAAATGTGGTATGTGATTATGATGAAATGCCATTCTTCTTTAAGAAATGATGGGAAAAAAAGTGATGGGCAAGTGGGTGGCTAAGTGGCACAGTGGATAGAGCACTAGCCCTGGAGTCAGGAGTACCTGACTTCAAATCCGGACTCAGATACTTAATAATTACCTAGCTGTGTGACCTTAGGCAAGCCACTTAACCCCATTGCCTTGTTAAAAAAAAAAAAAGAAAGAAAGAAATGATGAGCAGGACACTCAGAAAAACCTGAAAGGACCTCATGAACTAATGCAAAATGAAATACAATATGTACAAAGCAATAGCAATATTGTAGGATGCTCAGATGTGAATGACTTAACTTTTCTCAGCAATTCTGAGGTGACCCAAGACAACTCTGGAAGATTATTAATCTCCAGAGAAAGAACTGATGTTATCTGAATACAGATTGAAGCATACTTATTTTTTAAAAAACCTAATTTTTCTTGATTTTTTTTGGAATTGTGAGATGACTTTTATGAAATATTTTGCATGACTACACACATTTTAAACCTATATTAAATTGCTTACTTTCTCAATTAGAAGAATGGAACAGGAGGAACAGAGAGAATTTGGAACTCAAAATTTTAAAAATGAATGTTAAAAATTGTTTTTACATGTTTTATATGGGGGAAAATGTGTACACATGCACATACACACATCATATTGTTATAGCACAAAAAAGGCCAGATGATAAGTTTATTGGAAAGAGCACTTGTTTTGGAAAACCTGGTTTCATATCTAGGCTTGCAATTACTTGCTATATGCCCTTCTGTTTATTCACATCCAATTTCATAGTTGCCTTTCTTTTTATCATAGCACTTAAGCATCACACCTGACACAATGCCTTTTTTTTAAAACATAGAGAGCAGGGGGTCTTTGCCTGGGGAATGCAAATTTGCTTTAAAAATGTAACTTTTCGAATATAATTAATTTCCTTATGCTTTATTTTGTGCATTTAAATTTTTTTTTCTAAGTAGGGGTCCAAGGGCTGTATCAGTTTGCCAAATGGGGTCCATGACACAAAAAAGGCTAAGAGTGTTTGCTACACAGAGAAGCTTCTGATGTGACTGTCCTAATAAAACTTGTAGGACGAAAATTGAGATTTCTGAAAACTCAGGCAAATATCATAATACAAAGACCAGGCTCAATATTAAAGATAAGAAATTAGCCACATTTTAGAAGTCAGTTTATTCTCCCCTCCTGTTAAGGAAAAGCTTTATTTTAAAAAGTTTCATAGGTATGCATACTTAATTGTTAGATTTCCTTTTTTATACACAATTACAGTCATTTCTTCAAGGAAAGTCAATTAGTCACTTATTGCCATATAAAGAAGGGAGCAAAATGATCAGATATGTGTGCACTGAGATCATTACCCTTTACCCACCTGGATTAGAAGATACAGGAGATCACTTCCTTCTAAAGTTTATCACCATGAGTCACTAAGGTCTAATCTCTAAATTCAGATAAAAGAAATTCTTTTGGCTTATTCACTACTCTCTAACATGGGCACAGTGTCACATAATCTCACTCTTGAGGAATGATGAACTAAATGCCTGCCATTTCAAAGGAAATTTTCTGATTAAAAAAAAATGTTTCCATACCTCCTGTGAGTATTGTCCAGTGTTCTGTGCTGGGTCCACTTCTCCCCCCCGCCAATATTCTAAGTAATTTCATCAGTTCCCATAATTTTTAAACTGTCATCTCTATGCAGACGAGGCCTAGATTTTTCACCTGAGTTTCAATCTCACAACCACAATTAATTTCCTATTTAGATATTTCATCTTGGATGACAATTGGAGACATTTTTTTTTAAGGCAGAATGGAGATTTATTGATTTACAGAAGGAAAACACTAATACATTATACCCTCCCTGGATGGAAAAGTCTACTTGAGAAACCAGATTATGAATTGGAAGGTTACTTGGTGAATGGAAAGTAAGAGTGAAGGAAGCTGGACAGTCTTAAGGTATACTTTCAATAAGATGAGAAAACTCAGTGAGGCAGCAGCTTTTTCTCTTTATGGGCTTTGTCTTAGAACAAGCAGGAATAACTGAATGACTCTTGAACAGTATTAGAGACAGAGTCCTACCCTCCTAGATTCCATGTAAACCATACCCATTCTGTTTGTATTTTTATTCTAACAACCCTAATTGGAGACATTTTAAACTAACCGTATCTAAAAACTGAACCCATAATAGTTCCTTCAAACTCTTTTTTTTGCTTTTTCTGTGAAGGTACTACCATCCTTCCAGTTTTCCTGGGTCATGATAATCATTATTCCCACTATCTCACATAGTAATCAGTTGCCAAATCTTGTTATCTTTACCTCCTTAGGTCCACATCACCTCATATTTCAATTATTGCTGTATCTTCTAAATGGTCTCCATGATAAATCTCACAGGAGTTTAACTATGCTTATCTGGACTTAGATACTTACTAGTTTTGTGTCCTGGGCAAATCATTTAATCCTCAGTGCCTCAGTTTCCTAATCTATAAAATAAGCTAGAGAAAGAATTGGTAAAACACTCCTGTGTCTTTGCCAGGAACACTGTGAATGGGGTCACAAGAGTCAGACACACCTTGGGCCATAAATTTTTTGACCTTCAGAGTAAGACTTTAAATTTGTCCCTACTAAATTTCTTTTTTTAAGATGTGACCCAACACTGTTGCCAGAACAATTCTTTATGAAGCCTAAATGATATCCTAGGTGTTTGGTTATCTATTCCTTCTGTCTTTGTATCATCTGAAAATTTGATGTGCATAGAGTAGCTAAAAAATGTACATACAATACATTTTAAGTTAAATTATTTATGGCATCATTAACATTTTCTCCATTACTTTCTTAAGTCTAGACAATGAACAAAACATAAATTAAGCTTTGATTTATAGCATACGCCAAGTTACAAGGAGTAAATGCTGACACTGAAAGTTTAAGTTGGCTCCAGTGCACTCCTATGGGCATACCATCTATACTTTCATCCAAGTCACTTATGGTTTGGCATATGATCAGGGTTAGATCTCGGGGTAGTCTTCCTTCAATATAACATCAAACCATTAATGGCTACTTCATCACCTAAAAAATCCACTGAATCAGAACTAAATTCTCTTAACTAATAATCTAGAAAATCTTTCCATGTTATTATAAGAAAGTTATTTGAAGTTTCATTATATTTTTTGAAAATCAAAGATTAAACTGAAAATCAAGGTTAAACTGTACCTGCAGTATTCCCCTTTTCTACCAAACTGTTAAAAAAAAAGACAGATTAGTTTGGTTTAACTTACTTCAAGGTGAAGTTTAAAGTTGTTTCTTCTTTTTCCTTTTTTTTGGTTTTTACAGGGCAATGGGGTTAAGTGACTTATCCAAGGCCACACTGCTAGGTAATTATTAAGTGTCTGAGGCCGAATTTGAACTCAGGTACTCCTGACTCCAGGGCTGGTGCTCTATCCACTGCACTGCCTAGCTGCTGCCCCTTAAAGTTGATTCTTAGTATATTTCTAGATACTGATAAACTATTCTTTTTTTTTTTTACTCCAGGGCTGGTGCTCTATCCACTGCGCCACCTAGCCGCCCCCTAAGCTATTCTTTTAATAATATATTCTAGAATTTGCCAAGAACTGAAGTCTAGTTCATAGACATATAGCTTAGATTCTAAAACTACCATTTTTTTTTAGAAAATCAGGACAATCCTAAAGGCCTTCCCCATTCTCCATTTTCTTTCAAAGGTAATTATTTAATCACATCTCATATAACTTGCTTTTGTTCCTTAACTTTTTAAAACATATGTCCCTAAAAGTAAAAGAGTAATACATTAACCAAATCAAAATTGTTATCAGGTTCCTCCCTAGTTGAATGACAGAACTCTCTTTTTTATAATTTTATATATATATATATATATATATATATATATATATATATATATATAAAATATATAACATAATATGATAGGATATGAAATCATACCATATAATTAAAAAATATAATTAATATAATATATAATATGTATCATATACAATAATTTTTTATAACTTTATAATTCTACATACACAAGTGCTATTTTTATTAAAAGTTGGCACAATTCGCAAATTATTAGCTAGAGAACAAAACTTTCCTTATGTAATCCCATCCTTTTGCAGCTGGGAACCATCTCCATTGCTCTTTATCTACCTTATTCCACCTTTTGTGAACTTCTTCCACTGACTTAAATAAAAACAAAAACCCAGGTTAAATGAACATAGGGCAGAGAGGTTCCTACTCTTTCTGTATGCAGTATTTTATAATGCAAATGTCACTCTCTTCAGATGGAACTCAGATTCACCTTCTCTCAAAGTCTTTCTTACCTCTAAGCCTAGGCAGAGCTTCATTATGGGATAGACTATGAGTCTTTTTAATCTTCCTTATCAAGGGAAAGTTTTAGCAAACAGTACCTTACTGGACATCTACTCTCTATATTATGCTCATCTCAAATTTTAAAAACTATTTGATTTAGTAAAAATATCTATTTCTACGTTTGCTTCTAGGTCATGGTATGGGCAATCCAGTGATTTTTTAAAATTATTTTTAGGGTTTTTTTTGCAAGGCAACGGGTGGGTTGCCCAAGGTCACACAGCTAGGTAGTTATTAAGTGTCTGAGGCAGATTTGAACTCAGGTACTCCTGACTACAGGGCTGGTGCTTTATCCACTGCACCACCCAGCCACCCCCAATCCAGTGATATTTTAAATTCTTAGGATCTATTACCCCTCTTGGTGCTGGTAGATTTAACTACTTTGGTTCTCAACTCAACTTTGTTCACTAGTTAATCCATTTGGAACAATTTTGTATTACTCATGGCAAAAGCTCACAGTGGGAAAAAAACTTCAAAAAGTTTTAATATAAATGTGTTTTTTTTTCCTGACCAAGACTCCATTTTGGGGAAATATAAGTCTCCAAAAGCAGAGAAATTTGGTGAAGGGGAGAGAGGAAGAGACAGATTTATCAGAATTAGCACATTTTCCAGTAGTAATAAGCCAGTGTGAAAGTTAAAAAACAAAATTCTCAGGTTTTGAAAGCACAAGACTGTATGGCCCAGTGGAACTAGGTTTATTGCAGCTTTCCTGCTTACTGATTATCTGAAATAAACATAAGTTTCATGTTCCTTAAAAAAAATAAGTTTTGTTTTGTTTTTTCTCTCTCAGCCTGTTTCTTACTCAGTAAACCTACCCAAAGTGATTTAGATTGACTCACTGATTCTAACTAAAACAGGAAGAGGCTTGAAATTTTATCTGGTCCATCACCCTGCCAATGCCAGATAGAAGTCTCTCATATTCTTAATCCTCAAAAGAAGGAAATTCTATAACTCATTCAAGTAATCTAACAACCCACTATCTAGATATTCTTAAGAACAAATTTAAATGACTCTACAAGTTTGAAGAACCCAGTATGTGCCAGGTGCTAGAGATTCAAGTGGAGCTAAAGGGTGAAGTCCATAGAGCCTTGGATCCGGAGTCAGGGACACCTGAGTTCAAAATTCAACATCAGACTAAGTACATGATTGAGTAATCCAGTTAACCATCTCAGTTTCTTTATTAATAAAACTGAAATAATGGTACCTAACAGACAAGGGTTACAGTGAAGATTAAATGAGATAATATTGTAAAGTACTTGGTAAACCTGGTAGTACTATATTAATAGTGCCTATTATTATTACAAAGAGTGTAATAATCCCCATTTGCAATAAATTTACGCTTGCTAAGCTTTCCCTTTGTAAAGATGGTGCTGTTATTCAGACCTGTACAACTCTTCATGACCCATAAGCACATCAGGGCTTTCTCTAAAAGTCTGTCCCAAGTTTATGTTCATTGTTTCCATGAATCTTTCTAGCGCACCCTCAGTTATCACCCTTTCCTCTTGCCTTCAATTCTTCCCAACATCAGGGTCTTTTCCAGTGATGTGGCTTCAGTTTCAGTAGTTAACCTTCCAGTGAATAGTCTGAAATGATTTAATGACTGATTTGATCTCTTTGTTGTCCAAGACTCAGAAGTTTCAACACCTTAATTTGAAAGGGTCTATTCTATGGCACTCAAATTTCCTTAGAGTCCAACTCTGTTATTAAAAGTTGGCCATCCTTTGCACTGGGAAAAAACCATAGCTTTGTCTTTGTGGGCAAGATAATGTCTCTGCTTCTCAGTGTGCTGTTCAGATTGGCCATAGCTTTCCTTCCAAAGAGTAAGTGGTTTTTTTTTTTTAATTTTGTGCCTGAAGTCACTATCCACAGTGATCTTTGAGACTAAGAATATAAAATTTAACACTGCTTCTATTTCTTCTCCCACCATTTGCCAGGAAGTGATGATCAGGAAATGATGCAACCAGTTGCCAAGATCTGTTTTTTTTTTTTATGTTAAGCTACAAGCCAGTTTTTACATTTTTCTCTTTCACCCTTATCAAGAGACTTAATTCCTCTTCACTTTGCTATTTTTCCAGGCAATCTTAATTTGAACTTTTTGATTCCATTCAATGTGGCATTTCCCTCTGATATACTGTGTATATAAGTTAAATAAAAAAGGTGACAGTAGAAAACCTTGCCATACCTCTTTTTCAAGTCTAAGTCAATTGGTTGTTCCATATTCAGTTCTAACTGTAAAAATGGTAAGCTGATTTGTATAATACTGTGGTGGCATATATTTAAAATCAGTTATTGCACACTTGCTACATATCTACTAAGTACTATGCTATGACCTTCGAGCAGAAAAAGAGGTAAAAAACAGTTCTCATTATCCAGGAGCTCAATATCTAATAGTAGAAACAACTTTCAAATATATATATATGACACATAAAAAAACAACTGAAAATATTTAAATAATAAACAGCAATTAAAAATCTCATATGATTTGATTCATCTTTCTTACTTGAGACAATACACTAGACTCCTTCCCCAATCCCTCAGTTTTGGTAATTATTGGGCAATGGACTAAATTCTCATATTGGAATCAAGACAGACCTAAATTCAAATCCTGCCTTAGATGCTTATTACCTTTGGAACCTTGGGTAAGTCACTTAACCACTCTGAGGAAGTGATAATATCTACCTCCTAGAGTTGTTATGTGAATCAAAGGAAATAAAATATGTGAAGTTTTGCAAATGTCAGGATTATTTAATTTATCACATAAATGATAGCTAGCATTATGATGATTTTACAAAGTCATCCATACATTTTAGGATGGCTTTGATCATGAGAAAGGTCTTCCCTAAAGCTTCCTACACTAAGAATTCAGGGATACAATGTATTATTTTAGCGATAACTTATTGTAATATCTTTACTAAAATTTTCTTTAAAATTTTTGCACCAGTGTTCATTAGGAAGATTGGGCTATAATTTTCTTTCTTTTGGCCCTTCCTTGTTTAGGCATCTATTACCATGTTGATGTCATAAAAGCAATTTGGCAGAATTTCTTCTTCACCTATTTTTTTTTCAAATAGTTTATATAGAATGAGAATTGATTGTTCTTTAAATGTCTGGTAGAATTATCTTGTAACTCATTCTGGTCCTGGAGATTTTTTCCCTCAGGAAGTTCATTGATAGCTTGTTCATTTTCTTTTGCTGTAATGGGATTATTTAGGTATTTATTCCCTCCTCTTTTATTCTGGACAATTTACATTTGTGTAAATGTTCATCTATTTCAATTAGCATGTCAAATTTATTGACATACAGTTGGGCAAAATAGTTCTGAATTATTACTTTAATTTCTCCCTCATTATGGTTATTTCACCCTCTTCATTTTTGATGTTGGCAATTTGGTTTTCTTTTTTTACTTTTATTCAGTCAGATTAACCAATTTTGTTATTTTTTTATAAAAACAACTCTTTAGTTTTATTTATTCAATAGTTTTCTTATTTTCAATTTTATTAAGTTTTTCTATGATATTCAGAAATTCTAATTTTGTATTTAATTGGGGATTTTTTAATTTGTTTTACTTTTTTAGTTGAGTGCCCAATTCATTGATCTTTTCTTTCCCTGATTTACTCATGTAAGAATTAAGAGATATAAAATTTCCCCTAATAACTGCTTTGGCTGTATCCCACATGTTTTAGTATGATATCTCATCATTGTCTTCATTGTGGATGAAATAGTTGATTATTTCTTTGATTTGCTGTTGGATCCATTCATTCTTTAATATTAGGTTATTTAGCTTCCATTTAATTTTTATTTTTCCATGGTTCTTTATTGTATTAATTTTATTGCATCATATTCTGAATAGAATACATTTTATATTTCTGCATTTCTGCCTTTGATTGTGTGTTTTCTATGCCCTAATCCAAGGTCAATTTTTGTGTAGGTGCCATGTACTACCAAGAAGAAAGTATATTCCTTTCTATTCCTATTCAGTTTTCTCCAGAGGTCTATCATATATAACTTTTTAAAAATTCTATTTACATCCTTAAATTTTTTCTTGTTTATTTTATGGTTAGATTTATCTGATTCTGAAAGAGAGAGGTTGAGGTCTCTCACCAGTATAGTTTTGCTGTCTTTGTCTTCCTCTAACTCCTTTCTTTTGTCCACTAAGAATTTGGATGCCATACCACTTGGTACTTATATGTTTAATATTGATATCACTTCATTTTCTAAGGTACCTTTTAAGAAGATTTCTTTCCTTATCCTCTTTTTTTAAAGATTTTATTTATTTTGAATTTTACAATTTTCCCCTAATTTTACTTCACCCCCCCCATTGACAATTTGTCAATCTTTACATTGTTTCCATGGTATACATTGATTCGAATAAGAGAGAGAAATCATATCCTTAAGGAGGAACCATGAAGTAAAAGAGAGCAAGATCAGACAATAAGATATCAGGGTTTTTTTTTCCCCTAAATTAAAATTAATAGTCCTTGGTCTTTGTTCAAACTCCACAGTTCTTTCTCTGTATATAGATGGTATTCTCCATTGCAGACAGCCCCAAATTGTCCCTGATTGTTGCACTGATGGAATGAGCAAATCCATCAACGTTGATCATCACCCTCATGTTGCTGTTAGGGTGTACAATGTTTTTCTGATTCTGCTCATCTCACCCAACATCAGTTCATGCAAATCCCTCCAAGCTTCCCTGAAATTCCCATCCCTCTTGGTTTCTAACAGAACAATAGTGTTCCATGACATACATATACCACAGTTTGTTAAGCCATTCCCCAATTGAAGGACATTTACTTGATTTCCAATTCTTTGTCACCACAAACAAGGTTACTATGAATATTTTTGTACAAGTGATGTTTTTACCCTTTTTCATCATCTCTTCAGGGTACAGGCCCAGTAGTATTACCACTGCTTTTATGCAGACATAATATGTAACATATTCTGCTCCAGCCTTTTACCTTAGTCTGTCCATATCTTTCCTTCTTCAAATGTGTTTCTTGTAAATAATATATTATAGTATTGCTTTTTTAATCCATTCTGCTACCCAGTTCCATTTTATGGGAGAGTTCAGCCCATTCACAATTATAATTACCAACTTTGTATTTCCCTCCAGTTCTCTTCCCCCTTTTTGTACTTTTTTACTTCTTTTCCCTTATTCTTCCATACCAGTGTTTTGTTTTTTATTGCGGTCACCCTCAAACTGTACTGTACTCCCTTTTATCAGTTCACTTCCCTTTTCTGTTTCCCTTCCCTTTACCTTTTATAACTCCCTTTTCTCTTTTCTTTCCCCTTTCCCCCTCTGCTTTTCTGTAGGCTAGAATAATAAAATGCTAAGCCCCATTGAGAATGTTACATTATTCCTTCTTTGAGGAAGGAATATTTGGCTTCTTTGAGCCAAATCTGTTGATAAGATTTCATTAGTGCTCATACCCTCCCTTTTCCCCCCTCTACTATATTAGATGCTTTGTGCCTCTTAATGTGGTGTGGTTTATCCTCTGATGCTTCACCTTCTTCTCCTAGCATAATCCCCCTTTTTTTCCCATGTTCTATTTGCTCTATAGCTCTCTTGTACCCACTCCCTCTATCAAAGCATACTCTTTCCAGTTTTCCTGATAGAAGCATATTGCTCCAGAGGCATAAGCATCCTTACAACATAATCACTTTACATTCACACCCTCTTTTCAAGTACAATCCTCCAACTGTTCAATGGACATTCAACCCCAAGAGTTAAAAGTTTGAGGATATCCTCAAGAGGAATAAAGTTCTTAGGAGTTGCAAGTATTGGCTTCCCCTGTAGGAATATAGACAATTTAGCCTCATTGACAAATATTTTTCCTCTTTCCATTTACCTTTTTATCCACCTCTTGAGTCTTGTATTTGAAGATCAAGTTTTCTTTTCAGTTTGCTGTGATCAGGTAGGATTTATTATTGAGTATGTAGGGATGGTTTAATATTAGGAAAACAATCAGCAAATTGACCATATCAGTAATAAAATTAACAGAAATCATATGATTATCTCATTAAATAATGAAAAAAGCCTTTGATAAAATACAGTGCCCATTCCTATTAAAAACACCAGAGAATATTGGAATAAATGGAGTTTTCCTTAAAATGATAAGCAATATTCATCTAAAATATCAACAAGTATTATATGTAATGGGGATAAATTAGAAGCATTCCCAATAAAATAGGGGTGAAACAAGGATACCATTATAACCACCACTATTCAATATTGTATTAGAAATGCTTTAGCAATAAGAGAAGAAAAAGAAACTTGAAGAAATTAGAATAGATAATGAAGAAACAAAACTCTTACTCTTTGCAGGTGATGATAGTATACTTTGAGAACCATAGAAAAACAACTTAAAAACTACTTGAAACAATTAACAACTTTAGCAAAGTAGCAAGATAAAAAAATAAATTCACATAAATCATCAGTATTTCTTCATATGATCAATAAAGACCAAGAGTAAGAGAGAAAAATAAATTCTCTTTAAAGTAACTGAAGACAATCTAAAATAGCTGGGAATCTACCTTCCAAAACAAACTTAGAAACTCTATGAATACAATTACAAAAAACTTTTCACACAAAGTCAGCCCTTAACAACTAGAAAAATGTCAATTGCTCATTGTTAGAGCAAGCTAAAGAAAAATGACAATTCTACTTAACTTAAATTATGTATTCAATACTATATCAATCAAACTACCAAAAATTATTTTAAAGAACTAGGAAAAAATAGTAACATAATTAATCTGGAAGAACAAATGATAAAGAATAATGGGAATTAATGGAAAAAAATTGCAAAGGAACTTGGCATCTCTTCTACAATGACAACATAAGATATTCAATTAAAAATCTTTGGCATTGCCCTGCTCTCCCAGCCCTTATTTCCAACTCATATCACCCTTGGTAATTCTCTAGAATACTATGCATCTGGATACTCCTCCCACCCTGTAAATCAATTCTTCCACTTTGCATATTGGTAAAGAAAAATTATATTAAATGGGGGGGATGGAAATCATTAACTTTTTGCTACATGTTCCTAAAAATGTTTTCAAAGATACTCCTATTAATAACACAGAATATTTGTACCTAAAGTACTCCATTGAGATTTATTTTTTCATTATTTCAAGAAAAAGTAAGCAAAAATTTCATTTTGATTATATTTTTATAATAAAAACTATTTAAAAATAAGTTTCAATTCTTAAGGATGAAACTTTCTAAAAAAAAGTAAATGCTGTCTTCTTTCCCAGATAAAGCATAATAATAGCTAGCATTTATATGTTCTTTAAGATTTACAAAGCACTTTTCCTACATTAACTCATTTGATCCATAAAATAACTTGTTGAGATAAATGCAGAAACTAAGATACAGTGAGAAACAGTGATTTGCCCAGGGTTTAAAACTTCAGATTGGTCTGAGACAATATTTGAACTCAGATCTTCCTGGTGCTCTCTGCCATTTCAAAAGACAACAATATCAACTAATGACTATATATTTTATTCCTGTATTATTACCATAGTTAAAAGAAGCCTACAAGTCAATAAGATTTATATATTTAAAGGCTTCCTTCCCCCAGAAATAGCAACTGACACACCCTTTCTTTCAATTTAGTGCAAGAGAAAAACTGTCTAGTTTAAAATAGAATCAGTCCTTGTCAATAGCCTCTATTCGGAGTTTTCCAATGTTACCATCACTGCCTACAATTTATGCAGAAATGTTTAGATCTACTAGAGAATGATCTGCCCAGTGTCTTACATATATAGTAGGTATTCCAATAAATATTTGTTGAATCAACTAAGAAGTGTCTTCAGGCGACAGTAGTATGAGATATTTTGGGAGGACTGGTTCTGGAATTCAACAACATAACCAAATATACTCACAAGACTAAATGAATTTTAGAATAGGAAAAAACTTTGTGAACAAAGAAGCTTTTCACATTAAATTTAAACAGATCTAAAAAGAGGGATCCTTGAATAAAAGTCTCCTTTAAAAGGTGGCTCTTGCACACTTTTTGCTCTTTTCAGTGAGAATTGCTACTTTTATTAGACAATTGACAAATAATTTTTCAATCACCAGTGAACTCAGATAAACACAAATGGTTTAGGCTGGCCACATTTCTATAAAGTTTTATATTTCCATAACAAACAGTTAATACTCAGCTAGGTGATTACAACTGATGCTAAGTAATATACAATTCCCAGTCTCATTTACTCATTACACATTAAAAATGGGGGGGGGGAGTAGAAAAATACACCAAGAATGTGTGTATATTTAGGTGGGAAAGTTACCATTATCTGTGAAAAATCTAATCACTTAACATTAGCAAGAACTTTGCTGACTCAATTTTCTAAAACAGATAAGGAGAGTAACATGTTCCCAGGTATTTAACAAGTAATAATTATTTCTTTCAAAAATGATTGATGTAATATTTTCACTGAAAGTCATTTATGTAAAAAATCCTGGGGAAAT
The DNA here is from genome assembly GCF_037893015.1 of Macrotis lagotis. Classification (NCBI taxonomy): domain Eukaryota; kingdom Metazoa; phylum Chordata; class Mammalia; order Peramelemorphia; family Peramelidae; genus Macrotis; species Macrotis lagotis. Next base: position 158,174,105 of record NC_133666.1, on the reverse strand, counting down.
TATTTTAAAATAGTTATCAAATGGGTGTGGGAATAGCTGCAACTTGAACTTGTGATTTTAAAACATGGGTATTGGAGATAACAACCTTTAGGTAAGAAAAACTTGGCTTGTATCTATCTTCCTTCTGACAGACTTGTGGTTTGATCCAGTCACTTAACCTAGGTGACTGCTGAAGAGGGAATGCCAGTGAAATCAATCCCTAGTCCTGTGCTAAAGTCCAAGAAGATCTTATATTTGACCTTTCACTTGAGGCAGCAAGAGCCCTGTATTGTGTCTGAGACTTCTCTTTGGGTTTCAGTTTCCCCATCTTTAAAATGAAGGGCTGGACAAACTGAGAACTTTTTCAGTTTTTCAATTCTTTTGAATGTGAATTCAATTGAATTTAATTCCATTCAATCCATGGTTTTAACTCAACAAATTGTGTAACTCTCTCAAGTGATTTTATTACAAAAGGTCATTTACTCATTAGTTACTTTTTTTTTGGGGGGGGGGGGTTTGCAAGGCAAACGGGGTTAAGTGGCTTGCCCAAGGTCACACAGCTGGGTAATTACTGAGACCGAATTTGAACCCAGGTACTCCTGACTCCAGGACCGGTGCTTTATCCACTACGCCACCTAGCCGCCCCCATTAGTTACTTTTTTAAAAAAATATTTATTTAAGGCACTGCTGTTAAGTGACTTGTCCAAGGTCACACAGCTAGGCAATTTTTTGTAAGTGTTTGAGGTCGCATTTGAACCCAGGTCCTCCTGACTTCAGGGTCACTTGCCGCTTAGGTGCTCCAACTCATTGCTTACTAATGACAGAAGTGGGTTTCAGAGGAACTACTGAGAATCAAACGAGATGCCAAAGTTAGAGAGGAAGAAGGCATGTAGAGGAATCCAGTACAGCCGGGATAGCCCCGATCCAGGGCGGATTAGCTTAGCAGCAGAACTGCCTTGCGTTGGCATCTGAACCCAGCTAATGAACCTTAACACAAAGAGGCTCGTTTCCACTACTCTTTCCTGCCCGTACAAAGCTGGGCCGGGGCGGCCCTGGCATTCTCCGCGGAATCACGGAATTCAGCGGCAGAGCCAGAGGAGCGGGCTCGTACAGCGATGCCGCCGGGCTGCTCCCGTGGCCCTGCCGCAGCCTGTGACGGACTGGCTCTCCTGGCCGGGCCCGGCCCGCCGGGCGCGGACTGGACTGGACGGGCCGGGGCGTGCCCCGGGGCGTGCCCCGGAGCCCCGCGCCCGGAGCCCCGCGCCGGCGGGTCCCGGGCCCGGCCGCCACGCCTCCCCGGGCCTGTCCGGCCCCGGCCGCCACGCCTCCCCGGGCCTGTCCGGCCCCGGCCACGGCCATCGGCAGATCCACAGCGAAGGGAGGGGGCGGGAGCGGCCCACCTGGCGGCCCGCACGGGTGGGCGCGGGCGCGAGGCACAGAGACGACTTCCTCGGGGCGGGCAGAGGGGCGCGCAGGGCGGCCGGGGGGCTACAGGGCCACCCCAGCGGGGCGGGCGCCGGGTCGAGATGCAGAAGCAGATTCACGGACGGCAGCCCGCAAAGCGCCGGAGGGGGGGGGGGAAGGAGGCGCGCCGGCGGGGTCCGGGGGAGCCCCCCGTTCTCTCCGCGGGCGGGCCGGGGGAGGGGGACTTACTCAGAGTGAGGGGCGGCGGCACCACGCCACGGACTCGGCTCCCGACCCGGCTCGCGACCCTGGCGGCGCCCCAGCGGTTCCGAGGGACCCCGAGTCTCGCTTGGCCGGATTAGCTGCGGCGCGGGCCGGAATGGGGCGGGGAAGGGGGTACGCGGGGCCCCGAGGGGAGGAGTCTTCCTGCCCACACTTGGCCAGCGGCCGCCTGGCACGGGGCGGAGCTGCAGGGGAGGGAGTGGGAGATGGGGAGGGGAGGGGGCGCAAGTCGGGGAGCGGCACGTGGACTTGATCCCGGGAGAAGGCTCCCCGCGCTGTGGAGGGGCCGGAATCCCGGGGAGCCCTCTGCACGTCAGGGTCCCTCCCCGCCTCCACAATTGTTCTTTTTAAGAACACCCCCCCCCCCCCGACTGTGATCTGAGTCCGGACCGAATTCAGGGTGTTTATGGCAAAAAGAAAAATAAACGAGTTTTAGACTTGGAATGGAAACTCCTTGAAGGATTGGTTGTTCCTATTCCCAGCGCCCGGCAGGCGTCGGGACAGGTAAGCGTCGGGCAGGTGAGTGCCCTGGGACGCCCCGCTGGCACCTCACGTTTCGTAGCGGGGCAAAGGGGGTAACGCGCTCCCAGGGCCCGGGGGAGGGAGTCGAGGAGGACAAAGGGCAGAGGACGAGCCGGCAGTCCTTGGAAGGGCTGGGAGCCAGGGCCAAGCCCTGGTCCCCGGGACCCTCCCAGCCCTGCACCCCCCTCTCGGCGAGCCCGCCAGACAGCGCCGTCCAAGCGCAGGGTGCGCCCTGGGGGGCCGTTCTCCTCTCCCCGCACCCCACCCCCGGAGTCCCTACTTTGGGGAATTTAATTTTCCCTCTGAACTGCCCTGGTTCGAAGGCGCTACCGATGACGCCATCACGCTTCCAGTTTCCATTGGGTGGCAGGGCCCAGGCACCAATCGGGGCCCTCAGTCTCGGCGGAGGGACTTGGGGACACGGCCTGCCTTTGGCCAGATGGGGTGGCTTTTGCTGTGACAGTCTCCACGGCTCTGCCCCTTTCGGGGGGAGGCATTGCTGGGATGCCGCAGGTCGCGCATCTCAGACTTTCATAACGATCTGGAGTAGTCAATTAACTAGGCAAGGATGGAGTGCAGTTCGGGCTAAATAACCTATGACCCTATTAAACCCCAGGGCCCAACTTCCAGTGTAGTTACACCCTCTCTAGCCCCTGGCAGGGCCAGGAGCCCACGCAGGATCTAGCTCACGTCCCCTTTCCAGACTTTCTCTACCTTAGCTTACAGCTAGAATACAGGTCTGCCCCTTCTCAGGTTCTCCTAACCTTGTTTTGATTCTCACCTCCTCATTCTGCCCCCACCCCACCACCACTTGCTTTCCTTAGAAGTCATGTTTTTTTGTTTTTGTTGGTACATCAGACATTTTAACATTTAATAGGGTTTTCTATAATCCTAGCAGTGCAAGTACATTCCTGTTTGGTGGTTTGGTTTTTTTTTTTTTTGGTAATGATAATGATGATGATAATAATAATGAAAAACAACTAATCGTGTTTGTGACCAGGTGCAAGAATAAGTTGAGCTGTTTCAAACTGGTACTTATCACAATATTTATGAAGTATCGACAGGGCTCCAAACTAGAATTTCTGTTAAGGTTTCATTTGCAAGCTGGACTGAAAGAAATGTAGCCATTCAAACAAAAAGCATTCAATTATATACCTATATAGCAGTCAAGTGTTTCTGCAACATACTGATCTAAGGGCCAGGATAATTTCAACCAGCTGTTTTTACTATTTACAAATGTTGCAAGTTCCTTGAGAGCAGGAACCTCTTTTGCCTCTTGCGTCCCTAGCAATTAGCACAGTGCCTAATCCAGTACAAGGAAAACAATATATTTTGATTGACTGAGGAGCTGAAATTTATAATTCTTATCACATCCTTTACACTAAAAGACATAACAATAGTATTAAAAATATAATTCTTAACACATCCTTTACAGAAGTAGGTGTTATTAACCTATGAGAAAAAACAAATGCCTGTCTCATTTAGATTCATTCAGAGAATGTAAATTCTTTGAGGGCAGTTATCAAAGAAATGTTTGCACCCAAAGTGAATGGTATTCTCTCAGTGGATCAGGATGAGAGTAAAAGTCTCTGACTGATCTGTAGATCCTGTGTGCTTGGAGAAGCTTACCCCAGCCATTGGGCTGGTAGCTTTCTATTTTAACTGTTTATTTTTACTAAGTTGTTCAATTGCAAATATAGTTAGTGTCCTCTAAATTCTGTATCTTCTTAAGTCTTGCACTTCATTTCAACCAAAGACTGCTGTTTAAAATCTTAAACAGAATAGAGGTATTTTGGGCTTGTTCACTCTTCTGATTAGATTTTTTTTAAGTCATTTATCGAGCTTCTTCTATGTGCCACATATTCTACTAAGAGTTATACAGTTAGCTTAATTGATTCAATCAAGATGTACTCTGGAGCACAGCTCAGGGCCAGGCTCAGTAAGCCAGCTGTGCAGCAGGCCAGCAGTGAGGGTCCCAAACCCAACTTGAAAAATGAACTTCAAACAGCAACCTGGGGCGATGATCAACCTTGATGGACTTGCTCATTTCACCAGTGCAACAATCAGGGACAATTTAGGATGGTCTGTGATGGAGAATACCATCTGTGTGTATCCAGAGAAAGAATTGTGGAGTTTGAACAAAGACCAAGGACTATTAACTTTAATTTAGGAAAAAAAGCTGATCTTATTGTCTGATCTTGCTATTTCTTATGCTTTATGTTTCTTCCTTAAGGATATGATTTCTCTCTCATCACATTCAATTTGGATCAATGTATACCATGGAAACAATGTAAAGACTGGCAAATTGCCTTCTGTTGGGGGGAGGGAGTAAGACTAGGGGAAAAATTGTAAAACTCAAAACAAATGAAATCTTTAAAAAGAATAAAACATTAAATTAAAATTCATAATTAAAAAAAAAAAGAAAAAATGAACTTCAAGCCCCAGGAGTGCTGGGGAGAACAAACCACTAGCACCTAAAACATCATAGGCAATGGGTAAACCAGGGACCAGACCCCTAGCCCCAGCATGAACATTTTTGTTTTTTGCAAGGCAGTGGGGTTAAGTGACTTGCCTAAGGTCACACAGCTAAGGCAATCAATGAGGCTGAATCTGAACTCAGTTTCTCCTGACTCCAGGGTCCAGTACGCTATCCACTTCACTACCTAGCTGCCCCCTCAGCACACGTTTTTGCTTTCACTGCCCTGGAAGCAAAGCTCAACTATCAAAATGAGCAAAAAAACAAAAAACGGAAACCATAAGAAGCTACTATTCTGAGAAGAATGTTTAAAAACTGCATATGTGTGAAGCCTCAAAGGTGTTTTCAAATTGGTCTCATCTAAAAATTCTCTTCAAAGAGTTCAAAAACCAGGTTTAAATCTCCTCAAAGAAGAGAGGAAGAAGAAAAATGGAGAAGGGAAATGACAGTAATACAGGAGAATTATGAAAATTTGAAGAAAAAAATATCTTTAAAAGTAAAAATGAGGGGCGGGCTAGGTGGTGCAGTGGATAAAGCACCAGCCCTAGAGTATGGAGTACCTGGATTCAAATCTGATCTCAGACACTTGATAATTACCCAAATGTGTGGCCTTGGGCAAGCCACTTTAACCCCATTTGACTTGCAAAAACCTAAAAAAAAAAAAAAAAATGTAAAAATAGCCAACTGGAAAAGAAATTAAGTCATCAAAAAATAAAACTGACCAACTGGAAAAGGTAACACAAAAGTTAACTGAAGTAAATAAAACTCTTAAAAATAGAATTGGGCAAATGAAAACTAATGACTCTATGCAAAACCAATATTTTATCAAACAAAACTAAAAGGTTGAAAAATAGTAGAAAATGTAAACTACCTCTAAGGAAAAATGACAAACCTGGAAAATAGATCCAGAAAAGATAATCTATGAATCGACTGGTCTATCTGAAACAGATGTATAAAAAAGATAAGGGGGGGGGGGATGTTAGTCAATAAGATGAAATGAGGAGTCAATACCTGTAACTTTTTTTTTTTTTTTTAGTTTTTGCAAGGCAAATGGGGTTAAGTGGCTTGCCCAAGGCCACACAGCTAGGTAATTATTAAGTGTCTGAGACCAGATTTGAACCCAGGTACTCCTGACTCCAGGGCTGGTGCTTTATCCACTGCACCACCTAGCCACCCCAATACCTGTAACTCTTGAGAATTGTATTTCTCTTAGAACGGTTGAAAGGAACATAATTAGACACAAGGTATTTCTATTGGGATAACTGGAGGGAGGGTACTCAGAGGCACAAAGGAATTATTATAAAAGAGGGAGAGTGTGATGATGTTTGTCCTTAGTTCTCAAAGAAGGTCATGACATTAGGGGAGTTTGATGCCATGACAAGCAAGTTAATTGAATTGAGTGACAGGGTGCTGTGCCTCTCCTCCAGAGCCTCTGGATCCAGTGGCCAAATCTGAATCAGGACACCTGGAGAGGGCCCTGGATGTGAAGCAATCAGGGTTAAGTGACTTGCTCAGGGTCACACACAGCTAGTGTCAAGTATTTGAGACTGGATTCCAACTCCCATCCTCCTGACTACAAGTGCTATTACTGTCCCAGGGAGAGTATAAACACTTGAGTCTCAACTTCAGCTCCAAGAGGAAATTATATACGTTCTCAATTGGGTTTAGAAATTTACCCAACCCTAGAGTGAAGAAGAGAAGAGGGGAAAAGAGCAGTTCGAGGAAGGTAGTAGTCAAAAGCAAAACACTGATAAAGAGGCATAAGGAGAAAGAAAAGTACAAATGGGGGAAGATAGGATAGAGGGGAAGAAAATATTTTTGTACAAATAAAACTAATGTAAGCAAGGTTAGAAGAAATGCAGAAAAATGAGAAACAACTTTCGGTGTTTCTTTAAGAAATAATGAGATGGACTCTGAAAAAGCCTGGAAAGACTTGGATGAATTGATGCTGAGTTAAGTGAGTACAACCAGGAGAACATTGTACACATTAATAGCACCATTGTGTGATGATCATATATGATGGATGCAGCTCCTCTCAGCATTTCAGTGATCAAAGACAATCCTGAGAGACTTAAAAATGCCATCCACATCAGAGAAAAGAACTATGGAGTCTGAATGCAGAATAAAGCATTCATGTTCACTTTTTAAAACTTCTTTTATGTTGTTTCTTTCCTATGATCTCTACCCTCCCCAGCCCCTGCCTTAGTTCTTTTTTTCACAAACATGTCTAATATGGAAATATGTTAAACATGAAAGCCTGACTTCACCTCTGCAATTACTTTACCCTTTGGGTAAAGCCTTCAAAAATACTATCTTTCATTCCCCTAAATCTAACCCTCTCATTTAATAGGTGAGGAAACTAAAAGGTGAAGTGGTCTATCAAGAAAGGTGAAATTGGTCAACTTTCTAGATTCCACCTTAATCAGATTTTCACCTTGTGACTTTATCTAAATTCCCAGATCCTTATATACAGACTTTCAAATGAGATGTATATCCTAAAATTAAAAGTAAATTATTTTGAAAATCTGGCACACTGACTTTCTGAAAGTACTTATACTCCCCTCTACCATAAAAATTAGTTAGCAACCTGCCAAATAATATTTATATAAAGTATAAATAAAAAAGTATAACTAAAGGGCTAGATGGTGCAGTGGTTAGAGCACTGGCCTTGGAGGAGTTCAAATTCACCCTCAGACACTTGACACTAACTAGCTGTGTGATCCTTAATCCTGAGAGCCTTACATCCAGGGCCATCTCTAGTAATCCTGATTCCTATCTGGCTACTGGACTCAGATGACTCTGGAGGAGAAAGTGATGTTGGTGACTTAGTACAACCCCTCTCACTCAAATCCAATTCATGTGCTTGTCATGACATCATTTCCCCTGATGTCTTCTTCAAGAATAAAGGACAAAATCATCATTGTCATCATCATTCTATGTGAACAATTCTCACCTATTAAGTTCTTAAGAATCAGGCATAGAGCAAATCTTTACCATGTTAGAGAAATAGTCAACCTGAAACATGCTAAATATAAACGTAGAAGCTCTAAGAAAAATAGATCAAAGGGAGAATTAAGCCAATCAGTAAGGTATCAACAGGTTTAAAACAATGGTGTGCTAAACAGAAAAGTCTCTGCATGATTGTTTATTTAAAATACTATGACTCTGGGGTAAAATACATAGGTACTTTACATCATTTTAAGAGTTAGTATGATGCTTAATTAAAACATGTAGTTTTTCCAGCACAATGCTTTTTTTCCTTATTAGCACAATAGTAAATTTTTTCAGTAAATTAAAATGTGTCTAAAGTCTTTTTAAGTCTTGATGCTTATACAAATAAAATATTGATGAAGAATTAAGTTTTACTATATCAAACAACTATATTGGTTCTCTGCATTGTTATCACAGATTTCTCCATGGCAAAATATGCCCAAATTTTGTTATTGCACAATTTATATGTTCAGATTATATGCATAGAACCTTCAACTAACTAAAGTATTTGCACTGCAACTTGCTCAACACATTTAAAATTATGTAATACAATTTACAAAATCGTTAACAATATACTTTTAAGATAAAAGTATCCTGAGAATATTACAAAATTCATTTTACCAGCCCTTCAATTCTTTTCCACTAATCTCCAAGATGATATCTGGTACATAAAAATGTTGCTTTCATAATTCCTGTTTCACAAAATAACTTTTAGCAAAACAACTATAGAATTTTCACATAAGCAATCCATCAGTCTCCAGTCTCATTGGTAAAATTCAAGTATTTATCAAGCTTTCTATAATTCAAGATATAGCACAAAATAGTTACAGAAACAATGTTAGCACATTTAAAAAGTTAAAGGCTTTGTGTATTTTTTTGAATTTTGTTCAGAACATTTAAAATTGTGAAATTGTTTATTTTGGCAAAAAGAAAAATTCCCAAATATGATTTTTTTCTTGAAGGTAGAATAGTGTATTTTGAGTGTAAAATATTATACACTCAAGCTCTTTTATATTTAAATATGAACTGCAGGCAAAATAATAATCTGTTGCAAAGAATTCAGCGTCTTTGGGCTGAACAACATAAAGGCCACAAAGAAAAATGCGAGTAAAATTATGTTCTTTTGATAGTCTCCTAAAATAAATATCCTCTTTTTAAAAAAATCCATACACAACAATATTGTATCCTTATTATCTTCTAAAACTATTGTCTGTCAATATAATCTTTTTAATAATTTTTAATGTTTTGGGGTACTTATTTGCAATAGTTGTATTCTGTGGTGGAGGGGCCAAAAGTTAAAAAATTAGGCAATCATATTCTTTCTTAGTAAAAAAATTGCTATTCTGGTAGCAGTCTTTTTTTTTTATCATAGCAGAAAAATGTGTTAAAAGATTTTCAATTTCTGTTGAATACACCGAATGAACTCAAATGAGTTGCACAGGTAATAAAACCTGGGTACTAGAGAAGATAAACTGAATGCTATGAGGCACCCAGTTGGCATATCACTAAGGTGTTACATCTTTATCAGAGGTGTTCATTTGCTTGATTCCTAGTCAAACCCTACTCTACCAAACAGAGGGAAAATAGGGATTTAGGAATTGGAAGGAGAAATAAGGGATTGGCAATGTTTATTAAGTATTTCAGCCTTCAGGTAAAAAGGCTGATTTTTCAATGAAAAATAAGGAATTCCCTGCACAGATGCCTATAGTAGGTTTATTGTTTCTACCCACCCCCAAACCAACCAAAACCAAAAAATGCTTTTAACACTATACCATATATATCATAAATATATATATACATATATATATATATTATTACAGTTGCTTATACAGACTATTTTAGGCAATATAATCAAATTCTGAATGACCTTGTTAATTTTTAAGGCATCAGTGCATCAAGGGTAAAGGTTCATGAAATAAATATAAACACAAGAGAGCAAAAGCTTATTTTGTGGCAACAACTACAAAATAATTACTGTACATATATGTTTGCTACTTTTCTGAAGTATGTACATGAGAATTTATAATATTGAAAAAATGCTAGAGCATGAATTTCACATCATTTTTCAACATTTCACTTAATGAACTAAATCTATCAGGTAAGATTCTCATCTTCACTGTTCCATCAGCTCCACAAGAAAAAATGTGATTGGCTGGTCCTGTCTCAATTTGCATTACACCAGTTCCAATGTTTCTGAAAATAGATTGCCGAGCATGTTCATTGATAAAAGTGTGGAGAAGATTAAAGGTAGATAGGCTCCAAATCTGAAAAGTATTTGAACACAAAAGGAACAGTAATTAGTCTATGGGGGAAAAAAATGTTTAAAATTTATTTAAAACCAACACAAATTTCTCTTTAGCCTTTAAGCAGGAACAACTAAATTTAACTTGAGAAGAAATGTCAAGCAAACAAAAGATGCAGGACCAAAATGAAGAGACTATCTTATATCTGCACAAAAGATATTACTTTTTATGTCTCTTTTAAACCTACTTATTCTTTGCCAAAACTTTGTAAAAGAAGAATTGATATTATTGATGGCATTTTACAAATGAACAAACAAAAGTATAGCTAGAATAAATGACCTGTTCAAGGTAGTATTTCAAGTTAGTGGTAAGGTAAACCCTAGAATTAATGTTCATACCTTCCTTCTATTAATATCGATTCAGAGTTTCTGTTAGGTTTTGAAATACACGATAAAATATACTAGTCTGGTTTACAGAAAGTCAGGACAAATAGCTGTTTAATTGAGAAAAACGAATAGTTTCAAGGCATTAAATTTTGGGAGTGGGAGGTGGTGGTCTGCAATATGGCACTGTCAGCCTTGGTTGATGTGTTAGCTGCTTTTGCTGAATTGTTTTTCTCCCTCCTCATTCTTTTTTTTTTTTTTTTGCAAGGCAAATGGGGTTAAGTGGCTTGCCCAAGGCCACAAAGCCAGGTAATTATTAAGTGTCTGAGGCTGCATTTGAACCCCAGTACTCCTGACTCCAGGACCAGTGCTCTATCCACTGCGCCACCTAGCTGCCCCATCAAGGCATTAAATTTTAACACACCTTTATATTGCCTTCTGCAGATCCTGTAACAAAGTATTCTTCAGTTGGATCTACAGAAATTGCTTTTACTGGAGAATCATGGCTTTGGAAAAACTGTCTCTGCTGTCGTTGGCGAAGATCAAATACCGATGTAAAACCTTTTCTGCCACCTGATATTAACACCTGGTGTTTTGGAGCATATGCAAGCACTGTAGCACCACTGTCATGGCAGGTAAAAGCTGAAATTAAAGGAAATGATAAAAATTATAAGATTTATTTTATTTTTATAAAAACCCAATCTGAAACAAATTTTATTAATACAAATGTTTCTTGAGTGCCACTAAAACTAGGCTGAGTTCTAAATGAATTTTTTTTATTTATTTGCTAAGGTCCTAAAGCTCTTCTCAAGTGCCATTCTTTACCCCTTTTCACACTATTATACGACAAATGTGGAATCTAAACTGGACCTGAAAAAAGGCCCAGACTCTCCAGTGTAGGGACATATTCAAACGAGCCATGATCACCTCTAATCAGGCCCAGGATTCAACTGAAAATCAAGGCTACTTTTCTACCTTGCCTGCACTAGAATATAGTTCTTTTTCTCTCCCAACTTTTTAGCTTCTTTTTGTCTTCCACACCCATTAGATGACTGGAATGAACACTCCTTGAGGGCAGAGATTATTTTTACTTGCAATCATATTCCCAGTGGTTAGTATTATGCCTGACTCATAGTAATGTAGTTAATATATATTTTATCTAAACTAAACTGATAATTTAAATATAAAGAATGAACTGAGTCAAATTTATATGAATACAACTCATTCCCTAATTGATAAATGGTCAAAAGAAGTGAACAGGCAATGTTCAGATGAAGAAATTAAAGCTATCTACAGTCATGAGAAAATGCTCTAAATCATTAATAGAGAAATGCTAATTAAAACAGCTCTAAGTTGCTACCTCACACCTATCAGATTGGCTAAAATGGGCAAAAAAAAAAGCAAAAGGATCAATTTTGGAGAGGATGTGGGAAAATTGGGACTCTAATGCTAATAGACACTATTGACAGAGCTGTGAACTGATACAACTACACTGGAGAGCAATTTGGAACTATGCTCAAAGGGCTATAAAAATATGCAAACCCTTTGATTCAGCAATACCACTAATAGTCTGTGTCTCAAAGAGATCACAAAGAAAAAATACTCATAGCATTTTTTTGCGTGGTTCAAAGAATTGGAAATTGGAATTGGAAATTCTCCATCAACTGATGATGAGAAAAGTGAGCAGAACCAGGAGAACATTGTACATTTTAACAGCAACATTATGTGATGATCTACTATGATAGACAATTTTTAAAAACTTGTGATAGAAATTGCCTTCCACATCTAGAGAAAGAACTCACAGAATTTGAGTAACAAATCATACTATTTTCACTTTATTAAATTTGTTTTTTTGTTTCTTTCTCATGGTTTTTTTCCTTTTTCTTCTGATATTCTTTTAACAGCATGACTTATATGGAAAAATGTGTAAGTTTGTGTACCTAAATTGGATTACTTGCTGTCCTGTGGTGGGGTAAGGGAAGAATGGAAAGGAGAAAACTTTACAAAAATGAATGCTGAAAACTATCTTTATATGTAATTGGAAAAATAAAGAAATAAGGAAAAAAGAAAAAAATGGGAATTTGTTCTATGAGACTAGATCACTCTAAAAACTCATTTTTTGGTTAGTTATTTTCCTCTGGCTTTCATCTATATAAAATGTTCTTTAAATAATACTTTTCACTGGAGGATTCTTTGATTTTTAGCGAACCCATACATTGTGTTTGTTTGTTTTTAAAAATTATCCACAATAGAATTCCACAACTGAGTTTGTAAAATTTTTGCTGATAGATATAGCATCTTTATATTTATATAACTGTTAGCTGGGTCTGTCAGTTACTGGATTCCTTCTGCCACTTTACAGCAATTACTTTGCATTAAGATTCTCTAAAAAATTATAATAAAGTCAGTGTTTTTATTTTTGTCTATTTCCTATTAAACTGGTTAGGTTAGATGTAGATTTAGTATCACATTTTCACCTTTACCTCTTTTCTAATTTAGTGTTTACTTTGTCCTTGACCCTAACCAGCTGATTTGTCTGCCAAAACTATACCTGATTCTCTAAAGACTGGAAGTGGTTTCCTAGCTGTTCAAAGAGAATAAATTTCATTTTAATATTGCTATTCTGTTATCAATACTTCTTGCAAATTCCTGCCAGTTTAAAAAATAATTTATTATTTATAATGAAAAGGACATGAGACTTCTGAGATGTCTAAGTATTGTTAGCCTATTTAATTTCCTGGTCCCAAATTTCATGATTTCCAATTTATTTCTATTTTTGCACTGTCATTGAGCTTATGTTAGCTTAGTTTATATAATTTCATTATGAAGCTTCTATATAGTTTTATCTTCCTCAATAGAAGAGGATAAATAAACTGCTTATATAGTTGTTAGTCCTGCAATTAGAGATGACCAAGTATCCCATTAAATGATGTTCCTGTTATCTTTGGGCACATACTGCCAAACTGCCCCTTCCTCTCCATAAAGCATGAGATGCTTCCAAAAGAATGGAAATTTTCATTTGATGCTATCTGGGGTTTGCCCCTAAAAAGTGAATTACAAGAAATTAGTAACTCAAATATGCTTTTGTATCTTGATAAACTTGTCTTTGTAAACAACAAAGGTATTACTGAGGAAGACCAATTAGGCAGAATTTCAAAGATGATCCTGTACATTTGATACACTAGTTATTGAGAAGATATGACTCTTCTGTGTTTACTAGTCTTTTTTTTTTAAGTTTTTGCAAGGCAAATGGGGTTAAGAGGCTTGCCCAAGGCCACACAGCTAGGTAATTATTAAGTGTCTGAGACCGGATTTGAACCCAGGTACTCCCGACTCCAAGGCCGGTACTTTATCCACTATGCCACCTAGCCGTCCCTGTTTACTAGTCTTAATAAAGTATTTGAAAGTACAATAAAAACTGAAATTTGTGAAATTATAATGATGGGGAAGTATGAGTAGTATTTTTTTGATTTTTGCAAAGCAATGGGGTTAAGTGACTTGCCCAAGATCATACAGTTTAAGTAATATTAAATGTCTGAGGTCGGATCTTAGCTCAGGTCCTCCTGACTCCAGGACTGGTGCTCTATTCATTAGGTTGCCTAGCTGTGCCTTTTCCCTTTTTTAAAATCTTTGTTTTAAGGAAGAGCTTGCTGGGTAGGGGGAAAAAAAAGATAGTTTAAAAAACATGTGTGATATAAAAACAAAAAATGTCAATAAAAATGACAACTTAAAAAAAAAGAAGGAAAATTTTTAAAAGTCAATACATTTTGTTGGACAAACTGCAAATGTAAAAGTTTTCCATGAAAAAGGTATATCTAATGAATATACTAAAATCACACATGAATTAATTATACATTTGATTTTGAAGTTGATTTTCAATGATCTTCTGAATATTGACATTAACTGAAGTGTTCATAAAAAATCTGTGCAAAATTAAGACAAAAGAAGTACATAAAGATGGCAAGATTCTCCCAAGTCTCTAATCACAATGTAGCAATTTCATTAAACCTCAAACTACTATTCCTCCACAAAGAAAGTCATGATAATAAATACTAAAGAGATTATTTGAAACACCTACAACAAAGTAATAGAAAAATGCATGAAACCTAGATGAGATATAGCTGGATGAAGAGTCCACTGTATTTAATCCATTCATATTTTAAAATCTTGGATAATTACTAGAAATGGACAAAGAACATGGAATACAGAATTGAGCAGGAGAACATAAGCATGGATCATATTTGGGAAACTGCAATGTTTTCTATGATACCAAAATATTTGGTCCTAAATCTCTAATATCAATATGCTTCCAGAGATACTATTTAGTTATCAATCTTGAAACACCAGGGGTGGCTAGGTGGAGCAGTGGATAGAGCACTGGCCCTGGAGTCGGGAGTACCTGAGTTCAAATCTGGCCTCAGACACTTAATAATTAGCTAGCTGTGTGGCCCTGGGCAAGCCACTTAACCCCACTGCGCCTTGCAAAAAAACAACCTAAAAAAACCCCTTGAAACACCAGATTTTAGGAAAATTAAAATGACAAATATCTCACAGTATCTTTAATGAGGACCACTGTAATATTGTGAGTAGACAGATTAACTGGACTTGGTAAAGAAATCTGAGTTTGAATCCTTTAGTGACTGATTGTGTGATCATGGATTGCCACTTAACTTCTCACAATCTTGTTTCTTCATCTATAAGCAAAGGACATGATAGTTGCACTACTTATCTCAACCTAACATCTCAATTTAACATTGACATATGAACATGTAAGCTCATGTATTTAATTATTGCCAATTACTTGTTCTATATCATTCTAATATACTTATCATATGATCAAAGATTTATAGATTTAGATCATAAATTTAGAACTAGATTAACTCAGAGGTCATCTAGTCCAATCCCTGAATTATACAGATGGAGAAACTAAGGCTGAAAGAGGTTAAGTCACCCAACATTTACAATTTCTGAGTTGTCTTCTTACTGTCTTCACCATGTAGAAGTCAATTGTTTCTAGCCTAAACTCCCTTTAACCTGACATTTTTTTTTTTCCCACAGATATTCTTGGCCTCGACTTCTCCAGGGATATCATGGTGAAGCTTCAAACTTCCTAGCTCAGAAGCTTCCAGATCTAGGACTCATAAAAAGCCCAAGCCATGTGATCTCAGGAGCTACCACATGTGGTGGGTTCTTCCCACCACAGAAGTCACAAAATGAAAAGACCTGTTTCGATATGGAGATTGGGGGGTAGGGGAAGGATTGTATCCAGAAAAGCCTATGCACCTCAGTAGCTGAGGTATATATTATTCCAGCATATCCTTACTACGTTAGAGCAAAATGAGCCTCTTTCTTTGTTAAGCTTTCATTGCATTGCAGGTCCCTCATTCTGTCTTAACTCAAAACTGAACTATGAGAGTTCAGAACCCCAGAGTGCCCTGTTTGTTACTCTTTATAGCTTATGAAAATATAAACCTTTGAGTAAATTTCCAAGACCATAAACAAATATAATTTTATCAGACTTTGGTGCATTAGCAACAGTTCACATTTTCTATATTTTTAAATTGTGGTCTAGAATTCAAAACCTTTTTTCAAAACAACTTTCTTAATCAGTGTTCAGTTCTCAAATCTTCTGAAACTTTTCATTCAGTATGTAATAGAACCGAAAACACTATCTCCAAAGTTTTCAGTTTTTTGCTCAAGATTTGATGGCACCTTTTGAGTGCTTTCTGATATCCCCCATATAGAATCACCAAACTTTCTGGAAATATGTTATGCCTCACTCAAATATACTTCTAAGACTGATGATGATGATGTTCTATCCTTCATTCTCAAAGAAGACCATGACATTAGGTAGCTGATACCATGACATGAACATGGATTGGATTTGAGTGAGGGGACTGTTGTGCTAAATCACCAGCCTCATTTGCAAAGAGCTTTAGAAATAACACCTCATTTTATATGTACATTAAGGAACACTATTGTTCTATTAGAAACCAGCAGGAATGGGAATTCAGAGAAGCCTGGAGGAATTTGCATGAACTGATGCTGAGTGAGATGAGTAGAACCAGAAAAATATTATACACTCTAACAGCAACATGGAGATGATGATCAATCTTAATGGACTTTTTCATTCCATCAGTGCAACAATCAGGGACAATTTTGGGCTATATGAGATGGAGAATATCATCTGTATCCAGAGAAAGAATTGTGGAGTTTGAACAAAGACCAAAGACTATTACCTTTAATTTGGAAAAAAAAAACATTATCTTATTATGTAATTTTGCTATCTCTTATATTTTATTTTTTCTCTCCTTAAGGATATGATCTCTTTTTCAACACATTCAGCTTAGATCAATGTATAGCATGGAAATAATGTAAAGACTGAAGCAAAATTAGGGGAAAAATTGTAAAATCCAATAATAAAAAAAAGAAATTATCACCTTATTTGATCTTCACAGCAATCCTGTGAGTAGGTAGTATTATTGTTTCTATTTTACAGGTGAGAAAGATTGTGAAAGGTTAAGTGACTTTCCCAGGGTCACATAACAGGTAAGTATCTGAGACCAGATATAGTGTCTTCCTGAGTCTAAATCTAAATCTCTATGTGCTATACCACCTAGCTGCCTCTTTGTTACTGAGAAAGCCTGAGAGGGCATATTCTGGTATAGACTTTGCTATCTATTCTTCCTATAAGTAAGATTTGAGCAAGGCTGAAGAGTGGGTAATTTAAGAAATTCTCAGTTCTTCCTGAATCAAAAACCTTGTATAGTTGTAAATCAATGTCATTATCCAAAGTTAACAATGATGTAATGACTTACAGTAGGGCTAAAACAAAGCCATTTAAATCTTATTACTTTCATTATTTGTGAAAATGATTTACTTACGATGTACCAAGCTATTTGCAGGTGCCACAAGAGTATCCCACAAACATATGTTTCTGAAAAAAAAACAACTTATCACTAACTTTTATATGAGTGCTCTAAGAGATTAGTAGTGTAATAACAAAAATAGATATTTCATACTATGTTTTCAATGATCAAATCTTAAGATCACTCTAAAATATTTGTATGTGGTTGAATTTTCATATAATTTTATTCATAATTTCAAATACACCCAATTCTAAAAGAATCTGAGATAATCCATTTCTAAATGTTGTTCAATGATGATATCCATTTACAGAAAGGAAAACAGTGATACATACATCCAAGAAGATGGATCAAGGGCAGCCACTAAGCTGAACTTTGCATTATTCTCTTAAAAAATATTAAAATAACTGCTCAAATCAAATTTTGGAGTGGCAGAGCCAAATGGAACCTACACATCATATGGCAGGGGCAGTGGAGGCTTTGGAAGCTTTCAGGTCAGAGATGGTAAGGGGATCAGATAATCTCAAAAAGAGATTATAGGATACCCTTTGTTAGCACAGTGCTGGTGCTCATTGGTCATATGCAATAGGTAGGAGAGAGGGTGGGAGAGAATTTGGAATTCAAAATTGTAATAGATGGAGTGCAATAGATAATAATGAAAAACACTTTAAAAAAGGGAAAACAGCATCATCACTTTATTTTCCAGCCTTAAACTGACTCTGATGCATACACGAATGGATATATAGGCTTGTATGAGAATTTCAAGCAACATCTGCCATTCAGTGACCTATAGCAGATCGCATGGGGTTTGGAGATTCCCTGAATGACCTCCTTGTGAATAAAATGTCCTACAGTTTCCATCTTGTTTATTTTGAGAATTGTATGGGAATGAGAGAAGTTATTTGAATCAAGTCTGTCTAAAGTTATCATACCCCAAAGTTAAACTCTCTTAAATGTTTGTTCTACTATTACTACCAGCTGATATTTATTTCATGGGCTATAGTTTGTAAAGCACTTTATATAAATCATACCATTTGGTCTATGAAGTAAAATACAAACACTCTTTCTTCACTCCATGCCCCAAATGATCTGTTTCCTAACTCACAAGATAATTTGGGAAAATATTTTTTGTGGTCATTTTATTCCATTGGCAACAATCTACTAACTGATCATCTACTACTTCTCTAGAAAAAAGAATAAGAATGAATTGTTCTTCTTCAAATGAAATTTCTCCTAGTTTTGCATTTGATAAACTTGCCAAATTTAAATACAGGCAAATACTTTTAAAGATAGAGTATTAATAAAATATTTAAAATAAAAGATAATAATCAAGCACAACAATAATAATTTGTTCAAAGGACTGGTAATACCCACATGTTGAGTTTAGGGATAAAATCTAACCTGTTATCAGTTGAGAGACCAGCTGTGGCTATCAGAGAAGAGGAACTGATGAAAACAAAATCATTGGCTGTTTTGTTATGACACTGCCATGTCTGCAATGGTTAAAAATAGGAATAATTTTTATATTAGTATAAAAAGACTTTATCTGCAGTCAAATATAACATTCAGTGGCTAATTATTTTACAAATAGTTTATTGGAAACAGTTTCCCCTCCAACAAGTGGTGTTAAATAAAAGAATAAACCATTTAAATATTGTCACTCAGTAATACTGATAGAAGAATTATTAGATGAGAAAATTCAAAACAGATTTCAAATTATTTGTATGTTTCAATTCTTTGTGCTACCTTTATCTCCCTTGGAGATCATCAAAAGTTAACTGTTTTATTAAGAAACACTTTTGTTTTTAAATTTTAGCTTATGAAATCCAAAAGTTCTTAATGTAAGATACTCAAGGTCAAAGCTAGATAATTTAGACTATTGCTGCATATTAAACATTAATCAAGAAACTGAATGTGAATAGAAAAATAGCCTTGGAGTAAGGAAGTAAAGAGGAGTAGGGAAGTAAGGAAGAACTCTTAATGACTGTGTAATGACTAGCAGGTCACCTAAACATCAATTAAAAAAAAAATAATGGCTTAAGGTCACCAGAAAACGTAAAATCAAATTCTTCCCTTGCAAAGAAAGGTTCAGGTATATCAGATATCAAATCACAATGAGACATTTCTATCTTTAATAAAGTTTTGTTGTTGTTTTAAGTAAAAACTCTTAACTTACCAAATATGGCTTAGGAGTGTTTCCAGTACCTAGACAACACTTCCAGTTGGTCTGATACAAACTTATATATCCATCAGCATCAACGATTCCAAACTTGGAGAGAGAAAATATTAAAGGAAAGACTTAAATACATAAACATATATACAGTGTCATTTTGGTGAATTTTTCTATAAAAAATTTCAATAAAAATATCTATATATTTGAAGACAACATAAACCAAGATTGGAATCATGACTTAAGGTAGAAGCTGGTATTGCTATTCCTAAGCAATACCACAGACCTGTAAGTATGGACTTGAAGTTTGTTGGCCAGTTTAAGAGCACTATGGTTTTACCAGCCAATGGAGGCCCTTCATGAGTATGCTCCTGATATCTAGGGGAAACAATGGAGAACTTTACCACGTAGTTTTTAGCAGAGGTGGTAAATTCACTATCCAAGGATTAAATGTGGCCCAAACTCACAAATGAGACTAGAACCAGATTAAAATAAAATCAGAAAAGTTTATTTTTTAAAATTAAAGAAAACTACAATATGATATAGATAATGTAAATTTGTGATTTTCTTAGTATGCAAAGGATTAATTTCTATTTGAGTTTCAAATCACTGGTCTACAGGTACACTGAAATTCTGGGGCAGACCCAAGCCAGAAGACCTTGTCTTAAGAAAACCAAGCATTCCTCTAATATTAAATAATGCTTTATTAAAGCAAAGATACCTACACTATTGTCTCCAAACTAGCCTAGAACTACTTAAAGCCTAATTAATAATTTCCTAGATTCATAGCCAGGCAATGATGAACATAGAGCTACTAGAATAGTTTGTGTCTGTAGAGGTGCTCTAATCAGACAATTAAGGTGATCTTAGAGGAAATGGAAAGAAGCAGGATGACACAATACTGGGGTATTATTAAATAAGGAAACAGTTTTGCTGAACTATTAATACTATTACCAAAAGATTCATCTTTTAAGTAATTGTCATACTACTTCCCATCCATCAAAAAAGTTCTAAAATATCTTTAGAATTTCTCTAAGTGAGATAGCATCAAGTGAGTCAATAAACTAAGTTCCAGGCATTTTGTTAAGCACTGGGATTACAAAGAAAGGAAAAGCAATTTCTGCTCAAGCTAATCTAACCACCTCATAACAAGTGGCTTCAACCAGCACAACCTATCTTCTGAATCAATTCATCTTTTCTAGATTATGAATGGCTTTGAATAACAAACAGTGGAATTTATATTTGATCCTGGAAGTGACAGGGAGCCCCTGGAGTTTGTTGAGTTGGATAATGAAATGTTTAGATCACATTCACAGTAGTTCTGGATGAACAGGAGTGGGGAGGGGTATGTGGAAGGGAGACCAATAAGCATTCAAGTACTTATCACCTGAGCATGGTGCACAATGCACAGGATTTAAGGAAGAACGAAATAGTCCTGTTTTTGAAGAGCTTACATTCATTGGTGGTAGAAAGAAAGACAGAGTGATTTGGGTGCTGGGGGAGAGGTAAATTCTAGTAGATGGGAGAATTAGAATATTCCTGATGTAAAAGGTAGTAGAAAAGGTGAAGAACAAGGAGATTTCAGGCATAAAGGGGAAACATCAAAAACATGGAGATTAGGAATAGAGTGCTGTACATGAAGAATAGTAAGGACAGTTTAAAAAATGAATGAAGATCAAAACTGTCTGGTATTGACTAAGAAATAAAAGGAGTGGATCAGTGGAATAGACTAGGTTCAGTAGCAGGAAATGATTATAGTAATCTGCTATTTGATAAACCCAAAGAGTCCAGCTACTGGGATAAAAAGTATATCTCTTTGATAAAAACTGTTGGGAAAATTGGAAGTTAGTATGGAAGAAGTTTAGATTAGCCCAACACCTCAAACCCTATACAAAGGTAAGATCCAAATGAATACAGGAATTAGACATAAAAAACAGTATTATAAGCAAACTACAAGATCAAGGACTAGTTTACCTGTCAGATTTATGGAAAGGGAAACAGTTTATGACCAAGGAAGAGATGGAGAACATCATTCAAAACAAACTAGATAATTTTGATTACATTATAAAAGGCTTGTGCACAGACAAAACCACTGTAACCAAGATCAAAGAAATGTAGTAAATTGGGAAACAATTTTTACAACTAGTATTTCTGACAAAGGACTCATTTCTAAAATATACAGAGAACGGAGTCAAATTTTCAAAAAAACAACAAGCCATTCCCCAATTGAGAAATGGTCAAAGGATATGCAAAAGCAATATACAGCTGAGGAAATCAAAGTGATCCATAGTCATAAGAAAAACTGCTCTAAATCATTACTTATTAGAGAAATGCAAATTAAAACATCTGTGAGATACCACCTCATACCTCAGGCCAATATGACCAGAAAGGACAATGATCATTGTTGGAAGGGTTTTGGGAAATCTAGGACACTAATAAGTGGAGCTTTGAACTCATCCAACCTTTCTGGAGAGCAGTCTGGAAATATGCCCAGAGGGCAACAAAAATGTGCATACCCTTTGATCCAGCAATACCACTACTGGGTCTATACCCTGAAGAGATGAGGAAAAAGGGTAAAAACATCACTTGTACAAAAATATTCATAGTAACCGTTTGTTTGTTTTGATGGTAACTCTATAAGATTTTATTTATTTTGAGTTTTACAATTTTTCCCTTAATCTTACTTCCTTCCCTCCCCACCCCCCCCCAACAGAAAGCAATTTATCAGTCTTTACATTGTTTTCATGGTATACACTGATACAAATTGAGTATGATGAGAGAGAAATCATATCCTTAAGGAAGAAACAAAGTATAAAAGATAGTAAGATCAGATAATAAGATATCAGTTGGGGTTTTTTCCCCTAAATTTAAGGTAATAGTCCTTGGTCTTTGTTCAAACTCCACAGTTGTTTCTCTGGATACAGATGGTATTCTCCATTGCAGAGAGCCCCAAATTGTCCCTGATTGTTGCACTGATGGAATGAGCGTGTCCATCAAGGTTCATCATCGCACCCACATTGCTTTTAGGGTGCAATGTTTTTCTGGTTCTGCTCATTTCACTCAGCATCAGTTCATGCAAATCCCTCCAGGCTTCCCTGAATTCTCGCCCCTCCTGGTTTCTAACAGAACAATAGTGTTCCATGACATACATATACCACAGTTTGCTATGCCATTCCCCAAATGAAGGACATTTACTTAATTTCCAATTCTTTGCCACCACAATCGTGGCACCACCAGCAACTTGGGGGCAATGATCAACCTTGATGGACACGCTCATTCCATCAGTGCAACAATCAGGGACAATTTGGGGCTCTCTGCAATGGTGAATACCATCTGTATCCAGAGAAACAACTATGGAGTTGAACAAAGACCAAGGACTATTATCTTAAATTTAGGGAAAAAGACAGTTATCTTATTATGTAATTTTGCTATCTCTTATACTTTATTTTTCTTCCTTAAGGATATGATTTCTCTCTCATCACATTCAAGTTGAGATCAATGTATACCAAGGAAACAATGTAAAGACTAACAGAATCTATGGGGGGTGGGGGAGGGAAGCAAGCATGGGGGAAAAACTGTAAAACTCAAAATAAATAAAATCTTTCTAAAAAAAAAAACAAAGATCCTTCACATATATAGTCTGTTCCAATAAAAGCCTATGCAAAACTAAAAAAAAAAAAATAAAGATTGAGAAAATGCCTTCATGTGTGGAGAAACAGAAGTGGTGGATTAGTGGAATAGACTAGGTGCAATAGCAGGAAATGATTATAGTAATATAATTATAGTAATATAGTAATATAATAGTAAAGACAATTAAGAGATCACTTTTAAGAGCCCAGATTCAGTTGAGTGGTTACATCAGAAGTCATTTTGCAAGGGGTTGAGAAGGGAGAAGGGAAGTGGAGGCAATGATTATAAACAGGTTTTCAAGGATTTGGGTTAAGAAAAGAAAGGGGGGGGGGCAACTA
Source organism: Macrotis lagotis (assembly GCF_037893015.1). Lineage (NCBI taxonomy): Eukaryota > Metazoa > Chordata > Mammalia > Peramelemorphia > Peramelidae > Macrotis > Macrotis lagotis. The sequence goes on along the minus strand of NC_133666.1, from coordinate 158,150,821 downwards.
ATTGGCACAGTGAATAGAGCACCGGCCCTGGACTCAGCCACTTAATAATTACCTAGCTGTGTGATCTGGGGTAAGTCACTGAACTCCACTGCCTTGCAAAAACAAAAAAATGAGAAAGGAATGAGTGAGAGAGAGAGAGAGAGAGAGAGAGAGAGAGAGAGAGAGAGAGAGAGAGAGAGAATGAGAATAACTAGAGGAAATAGTGAGATTTTGATGACATTAGGCATTCTGTAGTAATAGGAAAGGAATGGGGCAGGGGGGGGAAGAAGTGGGGAGATATTGTGGGGCTCATTCTATAAGTTAAGAAGGAATGGAATCAAGAGCAATAAAAGGGGTGCATTGTTGAAGAAGAGGCAACTCATCATCATCGACTGTATAAAAGAGAAAATGCAAAATTATTTCAAAGGTCTGACCTGACACTTATTGGCTGTTAACATAGGGCAAGTCACTAAACCTTGTCTGCCTCATTTTCCTCATCTGGAAAATGAGCTAGAGAAGGAAATGACAAACCACTTTAGTATCTCTGTCAAGAAAAACCTCCTAAATGGGGTCACAGGAGTCAGACATGCCTGAAAATAAACGAACACCTTTAACCAAGACTATTCCAAGAGTCATCCTAATTGTTTTTTACGCTTCAAGTCTTTTTCCTCCACTGAACCCATTTGTTCCATAGCTGCTAATGTGATATTCCCAGAATGTTCATCTCAGCAAAATATTCAATTCTGAATTGGAATATTGAGAATAATTTCAGCAGGAAGACTTGTTTAAAAACAAAAGATTCTAAAAGAGCAAAAAAGAACATTTTTAATAAAGGACACTTTCTGGTAGAGAACTTCTGGGGCAGTAGAAATATATCCCATGTGCATAACATTTTAAGAGAGTATATATATATGAGAAAATTAACATCTGTACAACATATAAATTTTCAATTTATACTACCTTGTTTCCCTGATGATTAAATCTCATTCTTGTCACCCTTGAATTGCCACCAGACCGAAAACAAGTTATTTGTTGAGAATGACCCCATTCAAACATTCGGACACTTCCATCTTGGGCTCCTGTCAAATCTTTATAAAAAAGAAGACAAAGATTTAAAATCTCTTTTAAAAAATTATTTGGAATTATTTTGTTTTGAAAAAATCCGATATAGGAAAAACTGTAATGAATCATATACAATTGACATAAATCTAGAATTTAAATAAAATTGTTGCTGTATCGTAAAACTCATATATGGAGCTTATAACAAACTAGACAGTAATAGAATAACCAAGTGTACCTCTTTAAATACTCCTTAATTTTAATAAATCTATGAGTGAATAACTTTTAAAACAATTTCCTGTATTTATAAATCTTCTGATATAATAAGGATTGTGATTTCCCAAAAGAATTACAGTCATTCTTTCTACATCACAATTTTCCCCATCATGGTTTCCATAAATCATAGGTCAATGTAAGAAATTAAATGGGAATTTTGGAATATTTGTCTGGAAGTCTCAGATGATACATATATGTCAGCAAACAACTTAACAAAAGTTTAGAAATACAGAAATGCAAAAATATATATGATGTAGTATTGCATAATAACAACTCAAATTTTATAATAAGGTATCTTAAACATCCCATAAAAGAAACAGAAAAAAATTTAGACTTCTTCTCTGGTAGGAAGGGAGGCCCAAAAAATTTTACTCAGATTTTCCAAACTGAAGGCAAACTGTGCCCGTAATCTTTGCATTGTAGAAGAGATAAACAGAATGTTTTAATCTTAATATTTATCTCCTAAAACTCAAATTTACACAAGATTTCAAATATTAGTTCAACTGATCTAATTTTTTGCTATATGACTTCATGTATATAAGATAGAATCTCATTGTACTTGTGTGTAATGTATTATACTAAATATTTTAAAATATTAGTTACAATTTCAGCACATATATATATATGTGTGTGTGTGTATATACATACATACATATATATATATGTATTTCCTCCAACAGTCATACTTCCCCCATATCAATTTACTAGTTTCCTATGACTAACTTCACTCCATCCCTTCTCAGTCACACACACACAGTGATACCCTTGATCTTGCCCTTACCTACAAATGTACCACTTTCACATTCATGAAGTCAGTACTTGCCTTATTTGATCACAATCTATTGGCTTTTCACCTCTCCTTTTGTCTTCTACTATCAAATCCTGATTTGGAGCCACAATGTAACCTCCAATCCCTCAAACTCTAAGCTCTCTTTCAGTCATCTTACACATGAGCTACTGGATGACAGTGAAGAAAATCATGGAACAATTCTGATTAGGTCTACTAGGCACTCACTGCTATCAGGCAAGTCTTCTACTTCTAAGTCACTATCCCATGTGTAGCACAGTGGTTCACCTTTTCACTTTCCCTACCCTGTACTGCTCCCCTATACCCTTTCCATTAAGAAACTTCATATTTTATGAGAAAATGTGAGGTCATTCACCTTCTCCCTTCTTTCTCATTTCATTTAACTCAGATATCCTGTCACTATTTGTTCCTTCATCCTTGTCGCATATGAGGTGGGCCTTTTTCTTGTCCATGTAAACTCCTCTACCTGCTCAAGTAATTACATTACATTCTGTCTTCCCTAGAAGACTGTCCCCTCTTTCATCTCCAATCTCACTTATCTTTAATCTCTTACTACCTTTGTTGATCCAGATATGCTTGGTGTTTCTCCCAACCTTAAAAAAGTCTCGCTTGATCCTTTCAACCTTGAAAACTGTTGCCTCAAATTTCTTCTCATCTTTGCAGCTAAATTATTTGAAAAGGCTATCTACAGTCAATATTTCCATTTATTTTCCTTTCATTATTTTCTTAACACTTATGGTCTGACTTTTGACGTCATAATTCAGCTGAAATTGATCTGTCCAAAGTTAACAATGATCTCTTCATTGCTAAATCTAAGTCTCCTGAATCCTTCTTCTTTACCTCATTACAACCTTTAACACTGTTGATTATCATCTCCTGGTTCTCCTGATTGTTACTTCTCAGTTTACTGGATCTCCATCTTGCTGTCTGTGTCTCTCCTCAGGGGTCTGATGCAGGCCCTTTTCTCTTCTCCCTCAAAAATATTTCATTTGTTGATCCTCAACAGTGCTCCTAAGATTCAATTATCACATCTATGCTGATGATTTTCAAATAGACGTATGTAATTCTAATCTCTCTGCTTGTCTCTAGATTTGCATCTACAACTGCCTTCAAGACATCTCAAACTTGTTATCTGTAGAATTTTTCAACTCAATCTATCTAAAATTGAACTCATCTTTCCCCCTAAACTCTCCTCCCTTCCAAAGTTTTCTATAACTGTAGAGCATACCACTACCCTCTCAGGCCCCCAGAGTAAAAAGTCATCATTTATTCTTTACTATCTCTCAGTCCTTCTCCCCCATCTAATCTGTTGTTGTCAAGGTTTGGCAATCACACTTTTGCAACATCTCTAAAATATGTCCCTTTCTCTCTTCTGACATTGCCAAGCAGCTTGGTGTGGGTTCATATTTCTTCAAACTTGGACTACTGCAATAGCCACCTAATTCGTTTGCCTGCCATAAGTCTCTTCCCACTCTCGATCATCCTCTATTCAGTTGTCAAAGTGATCTGACCATGACATCTGAATACTCAATAAATGCAAGTAGGTCCCTCCCTATCAGCTCCAGCCCATCACAACCTTGTATTTTGCCCCAACCTTCCCATTATTATTCCCCTCATACTCTTCAATACAGTGACAAAGGCCTCCTTATTGTTCCTTGAAAAAGACTATCCATCTCTTAGCTCCAGGCATTTTCAATAACTGTCCTCCATGGCCAGAATGTTCTCCATCCTCATTTCTGTCTCCTGCCTTCATTAATTCCTTTAGGTTCCATATAAAATCTCACTATCTACAGGAAGCCTTTCTCAATTGCCCTTAATTCTAATATTGTGCCTCTATTACTTATTACCTATTTATCTTGTTTATAGTTTGTACATAGTTGCTTTTATGCTGTCTCTCATTAGATTTGAGAGCAGGAACTATCTTTTGCCTTTCTTTATATTTCCTATACTTAGCACAATGCCTAGCACATGGTACTTAAATTCTTAATGACTTATTGACTGAAATAGAACAGCCAATAGTTCAATATAATATAAAAAGATTGAAATGCACATTTACTTTTTTAGCAAAAAGAATGTGAAGAATCAAATTTGATTACAAAATAAAATGGTGAAAGATACTTATTAAAAGCTGAATAGTCTCAAATTAAGAGAGGCAATGATGATTTTTAAAACTTATTTTTTTTTAAATTTATTTAAAGCAATGGGATTAAGAGTCTGAGGTCGAATTTGAACTCAGGTACTCCTGACTCCAGGGCCAGTGCTCTATCCACTGTGCCATGTAACTGTCCCTAAAAAACTTATTTTTGATGAATCAAGATGAATTGAGTTCAAATTAGATATTCATTAGCTGTAAGATCCTGGGCAAATTTAAGCCTGATTCCTCATCTTTAAAAGGAGGGCACTGACCTGATGACATCAAAGATCCTTTTTAGTTTAAAATACATTCTCATCATTTCATAATTCTATAACTAGCTAGAAATAAAATGTGTTTAGGGAAATCTATTTTCTTTCCACCAAACCATGAGGAAGAATTTTATGTATATCCATATATTTATCTTCAAATATCTACAATCACTTGTAATTTATATTTTTTCCCTTAAAATATATTTTGGTAAATATCTAAATACCACATAAAAGCACAATTTTCATGTTCTTTTTTAAATGGATATCTCTATAAAGTTACCTCTTCAGAGAGAACTACTGAAAAACATCATACTACTGAAAAACATAGTGTTATCAAAAAAAAAAAAATCAGCCTTTGCAATCTTGCTCCTAGTCCTTACTACCACTGATTAGGTATGTAACTGAGCAAAAAACAAAATCTCTAAGTTTCGATTTCTTCTCACCTGGAATGGAAAGGAGTATATATTTTAGTTTAAATATCTTTGTTTCCACCTTCTGTTGGTTTTTTAAAAAGTGTGAAGAAAATATTTAATTTAGCACCTGGAGAATACACATAGAGATCCACTTCACACTATAGGTATAAATTAAAATGTTTAAAATTAAATCTATGTTGTTGTCTTTAGGTTTTATATAGAAAATTCTTTAAATAACAAAAAAAACTTTTAAATTATTCTTTAAGTCACATATGGTACTATCTCTTTTGCTCCTTGTCAGTACTACCCTTAAAAAAAAGTCCAAATAAATAATATACATCAAGCATTACTCCAAAGCAATGCAGGGTAACTTATGGGTTTACTTTCAGAGATATTCATTACTTTTTTAGGTTTCAGAATTTCCTAACTGAGTTTTTCTGGGAGCAGAAGAAAATCAGGCTCAAAAAAATGCATGATTACGCTTAAGTTAATTTGTGACTTTGAAAGACTCTTTGAAAGACTATAATGGAGAGACAGTGGAGAAGCAAGATACGGCATTCCCTAATTACAATACAAAACTGAGATCTAAGTAATAGAAATGTGAAGTGATGAGATTCCTCTCGATACTTAGAATAATTAAACTCTACTGACAGAATAAAATTATGTGCCACAACAGGTGATGCTACAAATTTCTAGAGCAAAAACATATTATAAACAAGGCCAACTATTGCCTCTTAAAAAAAAAATACTGTCTCTTACTTCTTCCTTATCCCTCAGATCTGTCCCTTAATCTCTGGAGGTTACAACAATCTAAAATTAGCTGATATCTATACTTTGAATTTACAGGTGAGATCAAAATAGGTTAAGTAATATTAGATTTCTGTTTCACTCCATAACTCTAGTATTACTGATAGAGATTCCCAGTATAATGGGGAAAAGGACTGGACTTGAGGGGAAGGTTAGGAGAGGAAGGGAAATGTCAAAAAAAAAATCTAGATTCAAATTCTAATCTTGAAATTTCATTGTTAGGCCAAAATTAAGTAATTTCAATTTTCTAAAACTTAATTTCCTCACACAGAAAATATAGGTGCTAATATTTATACTTTCTGATATTTGTTCTCTGTGAGCAGCAAGAATTTTTTAAAACCTAAAAATAATATATAAAAATGTGAGTCATTATCAGCATTATCACTTTAGAAGTGAGTTTACAAATACTGGTTGAGTGCTTTCTACTTTGTTATTATGTATATATTACTTTGATCACAATTATTCAATATTCTAGACTGATGCTTGTTAAAGAGTTTGACTTAATTTATATATAAAAACTACTTCATCCATATAAATAGTCAATTAGAATATTTATATTAAGACAAAGGAATACTAGAGTTGCACTTATTTTACTACAACAAAACACATGAAAATATGTTTACTACAATAAAACACATGAAAATGTTCTTGGGACATTTGGGACATGAAAAAGTATGCTATAATCAGATACCCACAAGACAATATGAATATTGATGCCAACCTACCAGTTAATTTTAAAATATTAACTAGAATCTTTTTTCATTTCACCAATACTTTCTAATTACCTAAATGCTCTGTTTAATTGTCAGGAAGTTTAAGGCTTATTTTAAAGCTTCATGGGAAAATTATCTGAACATTAATTTATCCTTAGAACAGAAGAAGCCTCAAAACAGTTTTCCTTGATATTTTATTTACTAATACAAGACCTTATAAAAGTGAACCTCTGAACAAATAGTAATAAAAACTGACCAAACCAATGCCAAGCAAAAGTACTATTGATAATAAGGTTTGGGCTTGTTTTCGAATCCATTGTGGTCACATAATTATCCCCCACAAATCAAGTAACTAAAATTGGATTACTTAGAAAAGTATTAAAAAACTCCAAACTTGTTTGCTTATGCTTGTACATAAGACACTGTCAAGATTTTAATTTTATTATCAGTTCTGTTAAGAAAAATAAAATAAAATATTAAATGTCTGCAAGACCTTTTTTTCTTTAGTACTGCAAGTTTTATATAAATTATTTATTAAAACATTAATTTTTTAAAAAGTCACAAAGCATGACATTTGAAATAGAAAGATTAGGTAAACAGTAAAGAACTGAATATTAACCAATCAACTTACAATAAGGTAGTGTTGGATGTGAAGCCATTCTTCTCACATTATTAATATTTTTCTTAGTCATCTGTTAACATAAAAGTTAACAAGTTTATGTTTTGTTAAGTTCACAAAAAAAACATTATTAAAATGAAAGTGACAGGCAATTCAATAATTACACTATTTCTCTTTGATCCAAAGCTGGGTGGCTGAAAATGTTTAGAAATGACAAAAGAAGCTAAACCTCACAGCATAAATTTTACATTTAATAGTGCATAAGATTTTTGTTTCACTGACTAAGAAATCTAAGCATAAATTCTCCTCAATAATTTAGTCTTACCTCCTTTCTTGCCAATTCCTTTCTGATTCCATTAAATTTATTGGCATATTCCTGAATATTGCAAGATAAGAAAGACAGGCAGAAGCATGTAAAAAAAAGTAAATAGAAAATTTAAAAAAAAATTTTTTTAATTGCTTGGGTGTATCAGTTTGGAAGTCACTTATTTAGTAGTGTCTGAATTATTTTCAAAGCCTGTCACATAACAATGAGAAAATATATAAAAAATAAAGGGGCATCTAAGATTTGCATGGGAAATGGGAGATAAAAGTCTAGATCAATACTAATGGCAGGGGAAGAGTAGCAACAAGGATGCCACTACCTAACAATAAACTAATTATGATGACTGCTTGTTTCCTAAAATAGCCAAAGCTAGTAATAGCAATCTTTTATTGTTTAATGCATTGTGGTTCTTTCTCAATAATAAATTTTCAATAACAATAGTAAAAATTAGCAAAACTATATTCCTTCTGATTATGAAATTAGGACTGCTCAAATGTTAGGAGTATGGTTACAGTTTTAAAAATCTTCCTCTAAAACAGTATGAGGATTTGTAAAAAAAAAAAAAATTATGTTCTAAAATTTTCAACTAAATCTTTCTTTGAAAGGCAACAAGAGGGGCAGAGCTAGAATAGAGCACCAGCCCTAGAGTCAGAAAAACTTAAGTTCAAATTCTATTTCAGACACTTAACTACTGTGTCACACTGGGCAAATCACAATTTCAATTTAAAAAAAAAGTCAACTAGAATTTACTGATATTGCCTAATGTATCACAGAAAATATTTTAAGAAAATTCAACAAGTGAGGAAATATAGGTAAATAAGGTACAAAAATGTAAATTGCTAAGGTAAACAATGATGCAGTTATTATAGAATATCCAAATATATCATTAAGATCCACAATATTAGTATTAAAATTAAAAATACTTTTAACTTTATGTGTATACATTTATCACTTGCTTCACTCCTCTGAGTCAGTTCATTTTTCCAAACTAGGAGATCAAAGGTAGAGAAGAAAGTGATTACTAGAATAATGAAGAAGCAAAGGGAAAATATAGCCATAAAAGAAATGATAAAGATAAATTTTTTTCTCCTACAAGCATTTCACATTCAGCAAAAATAGAAGGAAATGTTAATCAAATTTACAATTCCTATCTCACCTTCTGATTATTTTAACATTTGAAAGATAACAATTTTAAACTTTTGTGAGAGGATTTGAGAAAGTCACTTAGGTGGTATAGTCCATAGAGAACTCATTTTCAAGAGGTCAAATCTGACCTCAGAGATTAATAGCTGAGACTCTTGACAAGGTACTTAAATCTGTTTGATTCACTTTCTTCATCTATAAAATGATCTGGAAAAGGAAATGGTAAGTCATTCCACTATCTTTGCTGAGAAAACTCTAAATGGGGTTGTGAAGAATCAGACATAACAGAAAGGACTGCATGAATTAGCTATCTATTGTCAAATGACAAATTTAGTTATATTCTGAATAACTCATAAGAAGCTAACCAGGCAATTGTTCTTTTTTTATTAACTGGGGGGGGGGCATGGCAGCTTCTGAAGATCATACACTAAGATGGGGAGGAGTTGTGATCTGTGTTGATACTTAAAGATGAACTCCTGGATGTATTATATTAATATATAAATTAAGGATTTTATCTATTGAGAGTGAATAAGGAAGCTATCACACTGTTAGCTCATGAATTACCTTAACTAGATCTAGAATTTAAGGCCAAAAATATTTCTATTTAGGAGTAATAGCCCAATAATAAAGAGACCTGTCTAATAACAGTTTTCTCACTAATGTATTGCATGTTTTAAAGTCACATAAACATTTTGGGGATCAGTTTCCCCATGTAAAAAAAGGGCAGAAGGACAGAGTAATATGACAAATATAAAATGCTATAAGATACAACAAACAAGATATTGCTATTAAGGAGTAGTACTAAATAATTACCTTAACTGTACCTATATACATAACACACAATTTTTTAAGTAAAAACTTCTAAGTAAAAGGAAGTAGTATAATTTCTCTGACCTCTGAATCTCAATTGCTAGATATCAATGAAGGAAACCCTTGGTAAGATTAGAACTAATGAATCAATCAACCCCTTTCAACACACACACACACACACACACACACACACAGACACTCTTAATTGGTACATCAGCACTTTTCTTTAGTCTTATCTGATTTTAATTTGGTTATAAAAGATGAGTTTAAAATATTAAAGGTTTTTTTGATCAACATTCAAAATAATGATAATTTTTAATACTGAAAATAACTTTACCACCCAGTCTCCTTTGTACCCAGGCTACCAAAAGAGTTAATAATTATCTCTCCCCAGCTAGTTTTGGAGCATTAAAAGCAAAGTGACCTCCTAGCCAAAGGAAGGGAGGAAATAAGGATTAAGTGTTTTTACATATCAGGCACTGGGCTAAGCATTTTACCATTATGACTTCATTTAATCCTTACAACCCTGGGAGTTAGGATACTATTATTATCTCCCTTTCAGAACTGAAGAAATTGAGCCAGAGGATAAATGACTAGCCCAGGGTCATACAACAGATAATAAAGTATCTGGAGTCAAATTTGAACTCAGGTCTTTCTGACTCAAGGCTCAGGGTTCAATCCACTGCTTCTAGGAGGCTTTCTCCATAGTAATACACCTCTGAGACTGTGAACATTATTATTTATCTGCCTCTAAAGCTAAGGAGTCTCCCACTACCTGTTTTTCAATCTTTCCCTGCACTAACTGAAGCTTGCAGGCTACTTGAAGCAAATTATTCCCAACTTTCCCATCTTCTCACCCCATCTTCCTCTGCCTTATCCATCCAATCCTGTCCTCCCTTTTCACTGTGCCTTCTGTAAATCCTGTTCCATAGTAAACACATATCTTTTCACATTATTCACTTCTTTCTCACTCCTTTACTCTTACTTTCAGATTCTCTTTGCTATCATAATTTAGCAGCTTCTCTTCCTTTTAAGTTTACTTGTTTAAAATTTGCCACCCTATTTGAATTATAAGTAGTTGTTAAATTCCATTTTGATTAAAAGAAGATTTCTACATTCATGTTTATGTTTCCTAAAATTCCTGAACCTTCTAGTTTCTCAATTTCTCAAAATCCATTACCTATATCATCTCCTTCAGCAATACTGCAAGGAGAATCATGCTTAAAGCAACATTTCCTACATTCTACTTCTTTAATGAAAAATTTCTCTGGAAAAAACTTCCTAACAACATATTGCCTGACCCCAATCCTCATCCCTATAAAACCTATTCTTTGCCCTCGTTGCACCTATAATCCCTCTAGTTTCTCAGGCCATTATATCTGCTTCTCAGTTTACAAGAAACCTATCTAAATCTTAAAACTTCAAACTACACCCTGTATCTGTAATTCTCTAGTCTTATTACTATTATAAATATTATTACTAGTACTTGTTACTATTACTAAAATCTCAGATCTGCTTTCTACCATCTTCCACTACTTCTGGCTAACATGTTGCTAAAATGCAGCTAGAAGCAAATGGCTATGATGACTGTTAATGCCTTCCCTAAAATTATAATTTGTATACTTGTCTTTCCAGATAGAATATAAACTCCTTGATAGAATTCATTGGTTTCTTCTATTCACAGTGCCAAGTACAGTGACAAGTACACAATGCGTACTTAATAAATGCCTATTGATTATTTAGTTCATTAATTTTTAGGTTGCCAACTAGGAAGATCATTATACAGTCAACATCTTAGTAAAAATAAAATTTTATAATAATTTTAAGGTATTTTATACTAATTTTCAAGATAGAATTCCTAGTATAAAAGTCACACTCAGGCTAGTAAAACTTTAAGTTAAATTATTAAACATATATCTCTCTGTATATATGTAAAGACTCTTGAAAAACAATATCAATTATCAAAAACCAGAATGGTAAAGTAAGTAGTATCATTTGAATTGCAATCAAGAAGACTAGGTATCAAATCCTACCCCCTGTAATTAATTTGCCTAGGTCTCTGTTTCCTTACTAGTAAAATAAGAATAAAAATGCCTATAGCATTTACCTCACAGGGTTATTTGTGAGGTTCAAATGTTAGACAAGTATAACATTAGCATCATATATCTATATAGAATTTTTAAATTTTGCAAAAATACTTCACATATTATTTCATCTCTTCTTTATACTAACCCCATGTGGTAGTGATTATAATTAATTGTAATTATCAATTATTATTATTGCTGATATTTTTTTTACTTACCACAGATGCCCCTCTGCCAGTCTGTGTACTACCAAGCCAAGGCATATTGATTGGAGTTCCAGGATTGCTATGTGTATATGGTGTAGTACCTTGCACAGATGCCAGCTCATCACGAGCATGAATAACTAAGAAATCATCAGACCTACAAGTGGACATCCACCAAAGTAAAAATGCTGAATCAGGTCCTAGTTTTTCAATTCAATAATGATTCAGTTAATTTATAATTTTAAAATACCCTTTAAATTTATTTTCTTTTAGAATGTTTTTAAAAAATTATTTTAGAATAAGCTGAAATGCCTTGAAATCCAAAATATTTCAAGTCCTTGCACTTAATCTACCTTCTATTAATATTTTCATGTTTAAAACTGTTTTTTCCATCCATCCTTATCTCTGTCCCTGATACTCTGCATATAAAGATTCTCAACTTTTAAAAATTTTTAAGAAATTAATTTACTGTTGGTCTGTTAGCAAGTCTTTGAATATTTAAGTTTTATTTCTATAGGCTCTAATATTACAAAATAATTTAACCAAAATGAAATATAAACATACCCTTTTGCCTCAAGTTCGATTTCATCATCCACCCAGGTATAGATTTGTGTAGCCAAAATTCCAGATACATCCAGTTCTTGAATGTCATGGCTGGAAGCTATTGCTATGCAATTTCTATTTGCCTAAAATGTAATAATGAATTATTACAAATGTTTAAATAATATTTTTTAAAAATAAATTAAAAATTTATTCTGTTATGTAAATGCTAGTTTCTAGCAGGAAACACATTTTAAATTAATTCAGTCTGCCAGCCAATTTTTTCCTTTTAATTGTCATGACAGTTTAAATACAGACAGATTAAAAAGAATGGGAATGATAAATGTTAATTCATTTACTATTTAATTCCCCCTTAGCTCCTTCTTCCAGTATCATCTTTTTAATCTGTTACCTACCTCTCACCCATCAAGATACACAAATAAAGAAAAAGGTGGACAGATAAAAAGACTGTTGTTGTTTTAAGTAATGACTTTCATTGTTTAGATTCCCCCTTCACCCCCCCACCCCACTATGAGTTTGAGGGACATAAAGAGTGACTGAAGGGGGAGGTACTCAATAAACATTTGTATTTTCCTGGACTGATATAATCAAGATACTTGCAACATATACCTGTATCCCTTAGGAAATTAAAGTGCTAAAAAAAAAAAGTTCTAGAAAGAAACAAACACAAATCCAGCCTTCCATGAAATTTTACCTTTAAATACCTTATATAGGGAAAGGAAGAAGAATAACAAAAAGGCATGATAGCAAACAGTATTTAAAAAAAAAAGGAATCGGGCTGGATAAAGACAAACTTTTGAAAATTTCACCATTTTTCTTCATACTGATTTTTGAAAAATTTATAATGGAGTAGTAAATAGAGATATTATTAAATGAAATTTATACCATGTGTTAAAGTTTGTCAATTGTTTAATTTAAATTTTCTAATTTAAATTCAATAGTATCCCCATTGTACTACAGGCATAATTATCTTCATTTTTTTTTTTAACAAATGATGAATTAGTTCAGAAAGGTTAAATGACATGACCTTTATCACATAACTAGTGTAAAAGGTTGGTTTTAGACCCAGATCATTATATTTCCAAGTTCAGAATTTAATTTACTATTTATTTATGCTGCCTGTCAAATAGGATAAATTCAATCCAACAAGTAAGTACTAAGGGTCTATTATATATTATACTAGGTTCTAGAAATATAAAAACAAGGATGTCAAGTGGAAAGTAATTAGATGAGAAAGCAAAATATATAAAATGAAGACAAAAGAAATATTTCTATAACTCAAAGAGAACATTTGTTAAATACTCACTCTATTAACAGCAAAAGCAGTGATAATATCAGATTCTTTATGAATAATTCTTGCTTTACCTCCTGGATAACCCAATTCAGCTTCTATCTATATGGAGGAGACAAGAACATACAAGAAAATGCAACAATTCAGAATGCAAAAGAGATTACAGAAAAAGAATCTTTAAAAAAATCATTCTCTCTTTGGCAATCATATCATTTGATATTTGTAGTTTATGGTTTCCAGCAAGAAAATTTCAAAAAAAATTTAATGCTAGCAAGCAGAAAAAAAAATGATTTTCTATCTATGAATATAATGTAATATTTTGCTTAAATATAAATATATTTCCTTAAGTTAAAAAAGTTATGCAATGTATCCCTTCTTCCCATTCTGTTGTGTCAAAGTATTCTAAGTAGGAGAATATAAATTGTTGGAAAAGGGAAAAAAAAAGAAAATTTGGTGTATCTTTGTTTTAGAAGAAGATTTATTTTTTTATGGGAATTGGATACTGTCGAAATCTGATGATGCATGCTTAAAGGCATTCAGCACTCCACTTCTCATCCCTACCCCATGGAGAAAAGAACATGACAAAGAGGATACTATAGCTAGTAATAGCTTAGGGAAATATGAGTGGAATAAAAAAACCACACCAGAAAGACAGGGGCTTTCTGAAGGGTTAGCAATATAGAAAAGATTTTTTAATTTAAATCAACAGGCTCCTTTTGCTCAAGAATCAATAAATTAGGTAAATTTAATTCACCACAGATTCACCATTTTGGGGCAGGAGATGTGAAGTGAAAGTTCTATCTCTAATAGTCTCAAATGGCAGCCATATCTCTAGTATACAAGAGGGCAGAGGATGAGGGAGAGAATACATTAGATCAGTTTATCTAATCTAATCTAAGAGTAGCCAGGCAGCCAAAAAAATTTTTTAATTTTTATATTAAAACAGCTTGTGCAATAAACTAAAGCTGTGTGATAATTCTCTTCTAAGATTTCTTAAAAAAATTATCATAATGTCAAACAACAATACTATACTTTCTTTAGAACTACTTAAACATATCAAATTAATTTCTCCACATAAAATGGAAGAGCTTTTCTAAAAATTCTTCTCCTTCAAAATCGCTTCAAGGAAGGAATCTTTGCTCATTTAGATATTCCTATTCCTTTCTAATGTGATTCAAGTGAACATATACTCTGTCCTAATTCTGCTTTTTTAGGCTTTGTAGCTTTCTAGATTTGTTTTCTATTTCTCAGTCTTGTTGATCTACTTTACATTACTCCTAATATTAATAATGTATTATTCTGGGGCAACTAGGTGATGCAGTGGATAGAGCACCAGCCCTGGAGTCAGGAGGATCTGAGTTCAAATCAGGCATCAAACACTTAATAATCACTTAGCAGTGTGACCTTGGGCAAGTCACTTAACCCCATTGCCTTGCCAAAAAAACCCTAATAATATCATTTTCCATGGCTTGGGGCTCAGTTTGCATTGTCTGCCTTTGAACAGATCTTTTTGTTCCCTAAAGAAACAAAATTTTCATAATTCCCAGAAAAGAATTAACTGATTTACTAGTTAATTATTTTTTTTATAAATTTTACTGCATCTTACTGGGCTGCTCTTTAAAAAGACACTACAAAATTAAAATTCTCACAGAAATGAATGAGTCTATCTATTTTCCCACAATCTTCCCCATGCAACAGTTTTCACTGCTTTTCTGCAGGGGGCAAATTTGGTATTTTAAACTTTAGAATCTGCATCTTTTGATTATTAATGAAGCTGACCATTTGTCAAGTGAATGTTGACAATGAATTTCCTCTTCCTGAATTTATCCACTGTGAATACATGTAAATATTAACAATTCCTTAAATATTTTAAATGTCAAGTTTTATATCATATCTGGCATATTTTCCCAATTTAAAAAAATTTCATTATATGGTTTCTTGTTGTATAGAATATTTTTTAAATGTTTCAAGGATGTATCCCTACTAACTTATTCTACTAAACAGAAAGCAAATTATTCCATTAAAAAAAAATTAAACCTACCAGTCAGGTAGAATTCACTGTGTTGTAAAAGTAAGTTACTCAAAGAGTCAGGCCATTGGGATAAAAACTCCCTCTTTGATAAAAATTGCTGGGAAAATTGGAAGTTAGTATGGAAGAAACTTAGATTAGACCAACACCTCACACCCTTTACCAAGATAAGATCCAAATGGTTACAGGACATAGACATAAAAAACAATACTATAAGAAAATCAGAAGATCAAGGACTAGTCTACCTGTCAGATCTATGGAAAGGGGAACAGTTTATGACTAAGGAAAAGTTGGAGAATATCACCAAAAACCAATTAGATGATTTCAATTACATTAAATTAAAAATCTTTTGCACAGATAAAAACAATGTAACCAAGATAAAAAAAAATGTAGTAAATTGGGAAACAATCTTTATAACTAATTATTCTGACAAAGGACTCATTTCTAAAATATATAGAGAACTAAGACATATTTTTAAAACAAAAAGCCATTCCCCAATTGACAAATGGTCAAAGGATATGCAAAGGCAATTTACAGATGAGGAGATCAAAGTAATCCATAGCCATATGAAAAAATGTTCTAAATCATTAATTATTACAGAAATGCAAATTAAAGCTTCTCTGAGGTACCACCTCACACCTCTCAGATTGGCCAGTATGACCAGGAAGGATAATGATCATTGTTTGAAGGGTTGTGGGAAATCTGGGACTCTATTACACTGTTGGTGGAGCTGTGAACTCATCCAACCCTTCTGGAGAGCTATTTGGAACTATGCCCAAAGGGCAACAAAAATGTGCATACCCTTTGACCCAGCAATACCACTATTGGGTCTATACCCTGAAGAGATGAGGAAAAGGGGCAAAAACATTACTTGTACAAAAATATTTATAGCAGCCCTGTTTGTGGTGGCAAAGAATTGGAAATCCAGTAAATGTCCTTCAATTGGGGAATGGCATACCAAACTGTGGTATATGTATGTCATGGAACACTATTATTCTATTAGAAACCAGGAGGAACGGGATTTCAGGGAAACCTGGAGGGATGTGCATGAACTGATGCTGAGTGAGATGAGCAGAACCAGAAAAACACTGTACACCCTAACAGCAACATGGAAGTGATGTTCAACCTTGAAGGACTTGCTCATTCCATCAGTGCAACAATTGGGAACAATTTTGGGCTGTCTGCAAAGGAGAGTACCATTTGTTTCCAGATAAGGAGCTGTGGAGTTTGAACAAAGTGCAAGGACTATTCCCTTTAATTTAGAAAAAAAAAAGATAGCTTATTGTCTGATCTTGTTACCTCTTAGACTTCTCTTCTCTTTAAGGATATGATTTCTCTCTTATCACATGCAATTTGGAACAAGGTACAACATGGAAACAAAGTAAAGACTAACAGAGTGCTTTCTGGGGGGGGGGGAGCAAGATTGGGGGAAAAATGTAAAACTCAAATATCTTTAATAAAAATAAATTTCAAAAAAAAGTAAGTTGCAGATCTAAATTTATTTCCCACAGAATTACTACCTAACTTTTCCTGAAACATTTATTAAATCATGAAATCCTTCCCTCAGTATTTTGTAGACTGAGAGCAAACACTCAACTTTAAAGGGGGGTGGAGCCAAGATGGCGACAAGAAGGGATCCTGTCTTAGGTGCTTTCTGATAAAACTTATAAACTAAGGACTCTAACTAAATTTTCAAGAGACAGAACCCAGAGAGGGACCCAGGGAGGCAGTTCTCCTACTCAAGGTAACCTGGAAAAGAGTAGAAAGGCTCTACTCCCCAGGGTTGGAGGGGCGGCCCACCAGAGGGGTGGTCCGCCAGAGTGAAAGAACTTCAGCCTCCCGGAGGCAGCCCCAGGGTGCTGGGAGCCACGTGAGCTACGCCCCGGGGAGCACTGGGTACAAAATTTGGGGACGGGGTGGGGGGACCTCTGACAGAACAAGCATGTGAAGTCTAGAGAAGCAGGCAGAGCTGGTAAGCAGGAGCCCCCAGGGCATGAGCCCTTTGAACCTAGGGAGGAGAGTGGAGAGAAAGAGACTGCCAAGCTTTGTCCTCTGCCCCTGGAACAACAGGACTCTGGGGCTCTGACCACATTCAGATCCTGATCGCAGTCTAGGGCCCCCCCATAGAAAAGGAGAGGCCCCCCCCAACTCAGCCCCGTGGCAGAGGGGGGCACATATGGTCATTCACAGATCAGGAGGGAGGACAGAGCCTCTCACACTGAGACCCTTGTGGGAGTGTCCCAAAAGCCCAGGAAGCACCCCCAAAAAACAGGCTCAGGCTGGAAAAATGAGCAAGCAGAGAAACAAGAGGAAGACCATTGAGAAATATTTTGCACATGAGCCCAAGAACGATCAAAATACTCAGTCTGAAGATGAGGAAGCACAAGCTCCTTCATCTAAAGACTCCAAGAAAAACAGAAATTGGGCTCAGGCTATGACAGAGCTCAAAAAAGACTTTGAAAATCAAATGAGGGAGTTGGAAGAAAACCTGGGAAAAGAAAGGAGAGAGATGCAGGAAAAACATGAAAATGAAGTCAGCAGCTTAGTCAAGGAAATCCAAAAAAATGCTGAAGAAAATAGCATGCTAAAAACCAGCTTAGGTCAAATGGATAAAACAGTTCAAAAAGTTATTGAGGAGAAGAATGCTTTAAAAAGCAAAAATTGGCCAGATGGAAAAAGAGATAAGAAACCTCTCTGAGGAAAACAAATCCTTCAGACAAAGAACAGAACTCGGGGAGATTGACTAATTTACAAGAAACCAGGACTCAATACTTCAAAACCAAAAAAATGAAAAATTAGAAGAAAATGTGAAGCATCTCATTGAAAAAAAGAACTGATATGGAAAACAGACTTAGGAAAGATAATTTAAAAATTATTGGAATACCTGAAAGTCATGATCAGGAAAAGAGCCTTGACATCATTTTCAAAGAATTACTATAGGAAAATTGCCCTGATATCCTAGAAGCAAAGAGCAAAATAGAAATGGAGAGAATCCACTGATCCCCCTGCGAAAGAAAAACCAACCCCTAGGAATATTATGGCCAAATTCCAGAACTCCCAAATCAAAGAGAAAATACTACAAGTAGCCAGAAGGACACAGTTCAAATATCGTGGAGCTGCAGTCAGGATCACACAGGACTTAGCAGCAACAACACTGGAAGCTTGTAGGGGTTGGAATATAATATACCAGAAGGCAAAAGAGCTTATAATGCAGCCAAGAATGAACTACCCAGCAAGGCTGAATGTCCACTTCCAGGGGAAAAGATGGACTTTCAATGAACCAGGTGAATTTCAAATGTTCCTGTTGGAATGGCCATAGCTGAACAGAAGGTTTGATCTTCAGATACAGGACTCAGGTGAAGCATGGAGATTGGAGAAGGGGAAAATATGAGGGACTCAATGATGATGAACTGCATGTATTCCTGCATAGACAAATGACACTGATAATACTCATATGAACCTTCTCAGTTAATAGAACAGGTAGAGGGAGCTTTTACAGCTGAAGTACGGGAGAAAGCTGAATTTGAAGATAAAATATGGGGTAAAAACAGAGTCAATAGAAAAAAGGGAAATGTAATGAGAGAAAGAAAAAGAAGAGGGGGAATAGGCCAAGATATTTCATATAAGATTTTTCTTTATTACAATGAGTTATAGCAATGATATGGAAGGGGGAGAAGGCAAGGGAGAATGAGGGAATCTTTGCTCTCATCAGAGGTGGCTAGGAGAGGAAACAGCATATATACTCAGTGGGGTATAGGCATGTGGAGTAAGAAGGAAAGGGGTGGGGACAGGGGGAAGGGGGGGGTGATGTGAATGATGGAGGAGAGGATGGACCATGGGGGAACAGTGGTCAGATATAACACATTTCCTTTATTACTTCTTGCAAAGGGCTGGGATTGGAAGGGCTGTCCAGGACCATAGGGCCAGGTGGATACTGGGCCTAAAGTGTGGTAGGGGGGCTCAGGGCCTCTTGGCCCCAGAGCCGGGGATCTATCTGCTGCACCACTCAGCTGCCCTACAGCAGTCAGAGTGAAAGGAGAGAGAAAATATAATACATGGTAGTGGAGAAATAAGAAAGGAGGGAATTTTGATCAGCAACAGCAATGGTGGAAAACTATGGAAGTAACTTTTTGTGATGGACTTATCATATAGAATATGATCCACCCATGACAGAGTTGTTGGTGTTAGAACAAAGACTGAAGCACATTTTTTTTATTATTATTATTGGGGGGGGGTGCAGGGCAAATGGGGCTGGGTGGCCTGCCTGGGGCCACATAGCAGGGTGATCTTTGGGTGTTTGAGGCCAGATTTGGACCCAGGTGCTCCTGGCTCAAGGGCCAATGCTGTCCACCACCCAGCCACCCCTACTATTATTACTATTTTATTTTATTTTGGATCTTTTTTTTTTTTTTTTGGTTTTTGCAGGGCAGTGGGGTTGGGGTGGCTTGCATGTCACACGGCTGGGTGATTGTTGGGTGTACGGGGCCGGATGTGGGCTCAGGTGCTCATGGCTCCAGGGCTGGTGCTCCATCCATTGCGCCACCTGGCCATACCTACAATTATTACTATTATTTTTTATTTTAATTTTTTTCCTCTCCCCTTGACTTTATCACTCAACTGAGTCTATATTTATGGGGGGGAGGGGGTATTTCATTTACTCTTAAACAAAAATATTTTATTAATGTATAAAAAAACCATCATTTGTACAAAATGAGAATATTAAATTAAAAAAATTATAAAAAAAATAGATTTGGTGGAATGTTCCTGTATCCAATCTTGATCTACAACTTAAAGAAAACTGCTAGAACTGTTTTCTACTGTATGAAAAGGTAGAAAAACACTGGGTATAAAGTCAGAGGACTTGCAAGAATTCAATCCTGGCTCTGCTTAACAAATTTGAGTTAAGACAAAATACTGAACTTCTCTGAGCCTCATTTGTAAAAAGACAGAATGTGGGGCAGTTGGGTGGTTCAATGAATAGAGCACTAGACTGGAATCAGGAGGACCCGAGTTCAAATCTAATCTGAGACACTTAATAATTGCCTAGTTATGTCATCCTGGGCAAGTCACTTAACCCCAATGCCTTAAATAAAGTTAAAAAAAAATAAAACGAAGGAATGCTACTGGATGATCCCTAAGGTCAACAATAATCTCATGAATAATTAATATCCATTAGGCATAGATCCTTTGCCTTAATTTATCATGCATTATTATTTATATTATTTATTATGCATTCCTCTTCTTAGTACTGCTAAAAACTGCTATTAATAGCTTCAATGTCCATTACAAACACTTTTATAAAGTATCTTCAGAAATACAATTAAACTATATTAATTTTTACAAAATTTTTTGAGATTACAAAAAATTGAAAAAGGAGCCACTTTAGTCTCTGTCAGGTTATTAAATTTAAGTTTATGTAAACTGGTAACTAATTAATATTACAAATTGAACAAAAGTCTAAAAGTCAATATAAAATGGCAGACAACCACCTAGGATGCTCAAGAACTGAAAGATTAGGTAATTTTTTAAAAGAGAGATGATATGATTATCTTGATACTAGACACCAGAAACCATACACAAAGATCTAATAAAATGGTCAAAACATTCACAATCAAATAGAATGAAACTAAACTCAGAAATAAACTAGATTTACCAACACCGATGTTAACTGAATCATTTTCCTTTATTTTTATAATTTATCTACTCATTGTGTTCACTAGCCAGTCATTGAAACAAACATATGGCATCATAAAACATGACTATACCTTACTAAGAATATCTGAAGTCACTGTGATAAATATGAGTAAGGAAAGAGATGCTATTTAACAGAAAAGTTGCGTTTCTTGTATCACTGAAAGCATGAGACAAGATTATTATCTACAAGGATTAAAACATTCACCATGAGCAAAATAGAAATCTTAAAAAGATCTTACTGTACCATTTTCCTATTTAACAGATATTTCATGAAAGAGTCAAAAAAAAAAAAAAGAATGCAACTTGAATCACTGGATTCAAGTTAGGAGATTTAGGGCAAGCCTCAATTCTACTTCTACCAATGACATAACTTTGAAATTATTTGAGTATTATTTGAAAGCAATAAATCCAAAGATAAATATGATCCCTACTAAATGTGTTTTGGGAAGATAGGTACACTAATTTGTGAGCTGTGACCCAATAAAACAGTTCTGAAGAATGAGCTGAAATTGTTCTAATAAGAAAAGAAGTACCAAAAACTACTATCTAATTTGGAGAATGACTTGTAATTCTATAAATCTGATTAAGTTCTCTACATATTTTAGAAATGAGTTCTTTATCGGAAACATTAACTGTGAAAATCATTTTCCTTTTAATCTTGGTTGCATTCATTTTATCTGTTCAAAAATTTTGAAATTTAACATAGTTGAAATTATCCATTTTGCAGTTTACCATGTCCTCTGTCTTTTGTTTGTTCATAAACTTCTCCTCTCTCTATAGATCCAACAGACTATTTCTTGTTTTTAAATGGTCTATGGTATCACTTTTTATGTCTAAATCCTGTACCCATTTTGACCTTATTTTGGTGTAGGGGGTGAGATGTGAGACTATGCTTAGTTTTTGGCAACTAATTTCTAGTTTTCCCAACAGTTTTTGTCAGTTAGTGAATTCTTATCCCAGAAGGACATGAACAGGCTGTTGTCAAATGAAGAAATCAAAGCTATTTATAGTCATATGAAAAAATTCTGCAAATAATTATTGATTAGAGAAATGTAAATTAAAATAATTATGAGGTACACCTCACACCTATCAGATTGGCTAAGATGATAAAAAAGGAAAATGATTTATGTTGGAGAAATTGTGGGGAAATTGGGATACTAATGCACAATTTCGAATTATGCTCAAAGGGCAATAAAACTGAACATAACTTTTGATTCAGCAATACTACCACTAAGTCTGTATACTAAAGAGATCATAAAAAAACAAAAAAGATTCACATGTAAAAAAATATGCTATTGGAATACAATTATTCTTTAAGAGATCATGAGTGATCCCATTCAAAGTAACCTCAGACAATATAAAATACTTGGGAGTCTATTTGCCAAGACAGACTCAGAATCTTTTTGAAAACAATTATAAAACACTTCTCACATTAATTAAATCAGATTTAAATAACTGGGCAAATATCAACTGCTCATGGATGGGTAGAGCTAATATAATAAAAATGACAATTCTACCAAAACTAAACTATCTGTTTAGTGTCCTACCAATCAAAATTCCAAAAAATTACTTTAACGAGTTAGAAAAAATTGTAAGTAAATTCATATGGAGAAATAAAAAGTCAAGAATTGCCAGGAGCTTAATGAAAAAAAGTACAAAAGAAGGTGGCTTAGCCCTACCTGATCTAAAATTATATTATAAAGCATCAGTCATCAAAACTGTCTGGTATTGGCTAAGAAACAGAGTGGTAGACCAGTGGAATAGACTAGGTGTAAAAGCAGGAGATGATTATAGTAATCTGCTGCTTGATAAACCCAAAGAGTCCAGCCATTGGGATAAAAACTCCCTCTTTGATAAAAACTGCTGGGATAATTGGAAGTTAGTGTGGAAAAAACTTAGATTAGATCAACACCTCACACCCTTTACCAAGATTAGATCCAAATGGTTACAGGACTTAGACATAAAATACAATACTATAAGAAAATTAGAAGATCAAGGACTAGTTTACCTGTCAGATCTATGGAAAGGGGAGCAGTTTATGACTAAGGAAAAGTTGGAGAATATCACCAAAAACCAATTAGATGATTTTGATTTCATTAAATTAAAAAGCTTTTGCATAGATAAAACCAATGTAACCAAGATCAAAAGAAATGTAGTAAATTGGGAAACGATCTTTACAACTAATGATTCTGACAAAGGACTCATTTCTAAAATATACAGAGAACTGAGTCATATTTTTAAAACAAAAAGCCATTCCCCAATTGACAAATGGTCAAAGGATATGCAAAGGCAATTTACAGATGAGGAGATCAAAGCAATCCATAACCATATGAAAAAAATGCTCTAAATCATTAATTATTAGAGAAAGGCAAATTAAAGCTTCTCTGAGGTACCACCTCACACCTCTCAGATTGGCCAATATGACCAGGAAGGATAATGATCACTGTTCCAAGGGTTGTGGGAAATCTGGGACTCTATTACACTGTTGGTGGAGCTGTGAACTCATCCAACCCTTCTGGAGAGCTATTTGGAATTATGCCCAAAGGGCAACAAAAATGTGCATACCCTTTGACCCAGCAATACCATTACTGGGTCTATAGCCTGAAGAGATGATGAAAAAAGGGTAAAAACATTACTTGTACAAAAATATTTATAGCAGCCCTGTTTGTGGTGGCAAAGAATTAGAAATCAAGTAAATGTCCTTCAATTGGGAAATGGCTTAGCAAACTGTGACATAAGTATGTCATGGAACACTATTGTTCTATTAGAAACCAGGAGTGATGGGATTTCAGGGAAGTCTGGAGGGATTTGCATGGACTGATGCTGAGTGAGACAAGCAGAACCAGAAAAACACTGTATACCCTAACAGCAACATGGGAGTGATGTTCAACCTTGAAGCACTCACTCATTCCATCAGTGCAACAATCAGGAACAATTTTGGGCTGTCTGCAAAGGAGAGTGCCATCTGTTTCCAGATAAGGAGCTGTGGCGTTTGAACAAAGTTCAAGGACTATTCCCTTTAATTTAGAAAAAAAAACGGGTATCTTATTGTCTGATCTTGTTACCTCTTAGACTTCTCTTCTCTTTAAGGATATGATTTCTCTCTCATCACACCCAATTTGGATCAAGGTACAACATGGAAACAAAGTAAAGACTGACAGAGTGCTTTCCATGGGGGGGGGAGCAAGATTGGGGGGAAAATTGTAAAACTCAAATAATATCTTTAATAAAAATAAATTAAAAAAAAAAGAAAAGATATCACGAGTGATCGGATTTTTTTTTTAGTTTTTGCAAGGCAATAGGGTTAAGTGGCTTGCCCAAGGCCATACAGTTACGTAATTATTAAGTGTCTGAGACTGAATTTGAACTCAGGTACTGACTCCAGGGCCGGTGCTCTATCCACTGCACTACCTAGCTGCCCCCTGAGTGATCAGATTTTAGAAAAGCTTGGAAAGACTTGCATGAACTGATGTTACATGAAATGAGCAGAACCAGTAAAACACTGCACATATTAACAACACTGTGAGATGATCAGCTATGATGGATACAGCTCCTCTCAGCAGTTCAGTGATCAAGTGATACTCTTGCGAGACCTATTATAGAAAATACTATTCACACCCAGAGGAAAAACTATGGATTCTAAATACAGAGCAAACTTCTTTCTTACTCATGTTCTCCCATCCCCCCCCCCCCCCCAGTTCTACTCCCATTTCATAATATGACTATTTTGGTAATATGTTAAACACTGTTGTACATATGCAATTTTTACCAGATTTTTTGCTGCCATAGGGAGGGGGAGGGAAGGGAGGGCATTAGAAAAACGTGGAACACATGAACTTACAAATGGATGATTATTGAAAACTACCTTTGCATGAAATTGGAAAAAATAAAATAAAATTTAGGGGAAAAAAAGAAAACTACTCTACTCTTTTGCCTAGCAAAATGACTTCCAGAAATATATACCCCAAGCTGGGCAACGATATATGTTTTCATATCTATTTCTAATTTTAAATAAAAAAGTGAGATCTTTCCTGTTTGTCTTTGAGCAACATATATAAATATACATATATGCATAATAAAAATATTTAGCAGCATTTTTATTAGCAAAATAATTGCCCTTCAATCTGAGAATGAAAGAACAAATTGTGGTATGTGAAATTAAAAATTATTGTACAATAAAAAAATGACAAATATAAAAAATTCATAGAAATTTGCTAAGTTTTGTATAAGTGCAGAATAAAGTAAACAGGTCTAGAAGAATAATCTATCTAATATTAACAATAATGTTAAAAAAATTACTAAAAGAGTTCAAAATCCTAATCAAAGCAATAAGCAATCATGATTTCAAGCCTTTGACTTTTTGGCAAAGAGATGGAAAACTATGGTGAGGAACAAGGTATACATTTTCAGACACAGACATTGGACTGATTTATATTGCTACAAAAGATAGATCTATTGTAGGGAGAAGGGTGAGGCCATTTTAAATAACAAAAATATTAAAAACCCCACAGAAATAGAACTTTTGAATAGAAAAAACAAAGTATTAAAGCATCCTCTCTGGAAGAAACCTCAATAAATATAGAGTATTATGACTTTTCTCAATGACTAGATTAAAAAGGTGAAACAATAGTCCCTGATGGATTGATTCATCTCTTTAATACCTCACCAGGGTTTAATATACTCTGAGGCATCATATAAGCAGTGTTCCAAAAGAATACCCACGTACCAACAGTATAACCTCAAATAAAACAACTACTGACATAGTTTCCAGGATTATCATACCCGCCTTCTACTGATCATAATATTTAAATCAAAAGGGTCAAATATAAACAGTATTAGTAAGATATACTGAAATTTGATTTATTGAACTGTCAACTAGGTATAACTAGGGTCTGAAATCTGGAAGAGCTGAGTTCAAACTTAGACTCAGATACTGACTCAGTGAACCTAGGAAAGTTACCTAATCCCTGATTCAACTTCCTCAACTACAAAATAACAGCACTTACTTCACAGGGTTGTTGTGAGGATCAAATGAGCTAATATTATAAAGCTCTTACTACAGTGCCTGGCACATAGTAGGCACCAGAGTATTTTTGACAGAAAAGAAGGCAAGGGCAATAAAAATTGTCTTAAAATATTAATTTAATTAGCAATATCAGAGTATCCAATAACCAAACACTACCAGACACTTTAATATTCAATACATAAAATCAGAAAAAAAAAAGTTGCCTACAATCAAAAGAACAACTCATTGGTTCACTAAAAAAGGGCAATAAAGGAGTTATTTCATTATGCTTTACTATATACCCAAAGGCAACAAGAAATAGTATTTCATGGAATACTTAGTAATCTGACCTTGTAGTGCTCATGATTACTCCAAAGGAAAGTGAAATTTACCTCTAATACTGACATGGGGACACAAAAGAAACTCTATGAAGAACGTAACAAAATCTTACAAACCAAGTCAAAGATATGCCCTAGTACTTATATTAAGTTCAAAGATTAGATGGAAAATGAAGAGGAAGATGAAAAAAAATTGTGTTGGAAAATAAGTTTTAGGAGTAAGGAACAAAGATACCAAATTTCAAAATACTCACTTTCTATGTTATGAATTTTTTTTCAATAAGAGATCTAGAAGTCAATAGATCTGCTTTAGCTATCATTTTATTGATTGCAATAAACCCAAGGAAGGACCTCTACAATATTTCCTCAATGAGGTCCATTCAAATAAGACTTGCTTAACCATGGTTTCTTAGAAAAAGCAAATGGGTGGAAAATGCACGTTATGGCATGTGACTGTTATGATCAATCCAGCAAATTGGTATGTTAGTACAAAAATTAGAGACTGGCACTACCAATGAGTAATGAGCTAGCCCCAGGAATGAACAGGGAAGAGAAGCCAGATCATATGTAAGAAACTGCAAGATGAATCCAATGTTCCCATCCTTTACCCAGTGGTCATGCAGAATTTCTTGGTGATATTATACTGTTCTGAATGATGTTATATGGATATATGTAGGTCAGATAGAAATCTTGTCTATTTTTTCTGGTATACAATATATGAATAAGATTTTAACATTAAAAACAGAGGATGGCTTCTAACAGTTAATATAAGTAATCCATAATTTAATCATAGATGGACCTGGGTAAGACTTGTACATGATGAGGTTTCCCTTTTGTAAAGGGAGATTTAAAATCAAAAATCTTCTGAAGTATAAAATTAAGTATTTGTTAACCAAGGTTAATTTTTACTTGGTAGAATTTTGTATAATACACATTTTTCTCATCAAGCTCAAATAATTTTTACCTATTCCATGTGAATAATTATTATTCAAAACTGACATCAAAACTGCTCATTTTCTTAGAATTATATTTCCAATTACCTACTTAAATTGCAAGTTAGAAAAATATTAAATCTCTATATTTGTAATGTGACATTGACATTGGTTTGAATAGCACAAAAAAGGACCATCTGTAGGTCATGCTAACAGGAAGTTGAGTTCTTTCCTTAACATTTAGAAACACAGCTAGAGTTCCTAATTTAAATTAACTGTAACTCAATGGATTTGACAGGGTTAGTTTTACAATTAAAATTTGAAAAATTATGTAGGTTATCATTTGTCTTAAAAAACCACCATGGTTACAATGCATTCTATAACCTACTATATTTTTACCTAAGAAATCCTTCCAAAAAAATTAAAAAGCTTGACAGCCAAAATACTAGTTCAGAGTGCCATCTTTAATGAAAAGAACTAAATGATTTATTATTCATATATCATTAAACTCTACAGCCAGCAAAAATTGTATTAGCTAAAATATAGATACAATGTTTGGATTTGCTTTAAGAGGCTACAACTATCTTAAATTTTTAAAGTTCCATTTCATTGCAATGGATAATGAGAAAGATACTTGACCAAAGTGATATGAAACTTAAGATCTAAGACCCTTGAACCTTTTGTCCTAGTCTACTGCTTCTGCACCCAGAGGCTTCATGGATTATTTCCAGTGTATAACTTCTTTGCACCAACTTGGGAATTAAAAAAAGGACAAGGGACAAAATGCAGATTTGTTGGATCCACTAAACTTATGTTATCTAATTCCAATAAAGTTCTCATTGTTGTATACCCTCTATTGTCCCTGGTTGACTCCCTTAAGGTATTATTCCAAACTTTCTCCTCAGACTATACATATCAGTATCTTCACCTGCCAGTTCAATGAAGGACCCTGCTTCATACTTGACTGGAAAAAATGAGGTCATTCCCTCTCTATCACAGTTTCACATTTAAAAACATCTCAGTGAGGAAACAGCATACACACTCAATAGAGTATAGAAATCTATCTTATCTCCTAGAGGGGGGAAAAAGGAGAGAAAAGAGAAGGGGGAGGGGAAGGGGTATAGGTGATAAAAGAGAGGGAAGATCATGGGAGAGTGCAGTCAGTTACAACACAGGGTGAAAGGAAAGAGAGAATAGAAATAGAATAGAAATAGAATAGAAATAGAATAGAAATAGAAATAGAAATAGAATAGAATAGAATAGAATAGAATAGAATAGAATAGAATAGAATAGAATAGAATAGAATAGAATAGAATAGAATAGAATAGAATAGAATAGAATAGAATAAATGAGGATGGAGAGGAATAGGATAGAGGGAAATACAGCTAGCAATGGTAACTGTGGGAAAAAATATTGAAGCAACTTCTCTGATGGACTTATGATAAAACATGTACTCCATCCCAAAGACAGAACTGAGACACACTTTTTTCACCCTCTCCCTTTATTTTTCTTGAGGTTTCTCTATCTTTGTATGGGAAGGGGGATTATGGTTTCTTTTACAAGACTATTGTAGTAATATGAAGAAAATAAAGAAAAGAAAAAGAAAAGCAAAGAAAAAAAGAATACATGTAAGGTTATTTTAAAGAAACAGATGGTGGTATTTCTTTGTTTTATATAGCACATAGGATTAATTTATTAACTGATTTTGATTTATTTTGGCATTTGAAATAAAAAAATAAAAATATTTCAATATCAATCATCTATTTTCTTTTCCTCTGATTTCAGAAGATAAAGTGGCTAATGTGAGCCCTTTTAAATGTATTTTTGAATCCATTCTTTTCTGTCTCCTCCTAGTGTGTCATGCTATCTCTTTCTAATATCTAATGTCTCTTCCTCCTGACTCCTTCCCTGCAAGTCTTAAAACATGCTCCAACCTTAAAAGACCCGTATTTGATTTTAATATCCTTTCAAACATTGTACTATGCATATTTTCCCTTTTACAATGAATCTCCACATTTCTAGCACTTCCTCACCTTCCAGTTACTTCTCAACCCCTGGCTTACATTGCCTTTATTTTTCCTCTCTAAAATCACAATTGCTTATTTTGTGATAAATTCAATAACCTTTACTCAATCCTCATTCTTTCTGACCTACCATTTCTTTGATCCTTCATTTCCTCTTGGATACTCTCTGAGTTTTCATGATACTCCTCTATCTGTCAGACTGATGCCTTTCCCCCAGGGTCTGATACTTCTACTCTTCTTACTATTAGAAATTCCATTAACCTCCATTATTTCAATTATTATCTCTATAGAGATTAAAATGAAGCCTCATCTATAATCTCCCAGTGCCTATAAGACACATTTGCCTTTATCTCATAGGCATCTCAAACTCAATGTCTAAAAAACAATTTATATTTTTCCTTATCCTAAGTACTGTATAGTTCTGTTATTCTTCCAATTCAGTTTACCAATTTAGGAGATACCCTTGATTAATCAGCTGCTCTTATTAATTCTACCTCTTTAATATCTCTCCTATTCCTGTCTGATCAAACCAATCACCCTAGCCTCGGCTCTTGTCATCTCTTGTATACTACTGCAATAGTATCTTAATTGACCATCCTGTAGCTCATCTCTCCCTCATCTAATCTGTCATCCATAACTGCCAAATTAATATTCCTAAAACAGAGATTATGGATCCCCATTGTCCATTAGCATAAAGTTTAAACTCCTGAGTTTGACAATTCAAAATTTTCATAATATGATTTCCACTAAATTCTTTCTCAAAATGATTATATATTATTCCTACTCATGCAATCTCTTCTCTTGGGTTTCTTTCCGATGCATTACATTCCTCTTCTACCTCCACATCTTTGCTGCACAAGGTATCCTACATGCTCAGAATGTATTCCCACCTTTCTGAAACCTTAACTTCCTTCAAGATAATTTCAGCAGTTGCTGGAATTATTCTCCTATGATTCTTTTTGTTAATTGAAACTGTGAATTCACTGATGTAGACAAAGTTCCTTTCCCAATGAAGATTGGCACACTCTCTGCAATTGATAGTCTCAATTTCCTTGGGTTACTTGTAGCTAAAATAACTTGCCCAAGGTCACGCAGTCAGTACCTGATAGGCAGTAAGATTAAATTCTGATCTTCCTATATCGAGGATCAGTTCTTTATTCACACTATTTCTCTATGTATATTTTTTTAGAGAGTTATAACCTCCAGTATGAATATGTTATATCCTCCCAGTAGAATGTAAGCTCCTTGAACATAGAAACTGATGTTTAAGTGTCTTATACTTAGTACCTTTTTTAGCTAGGGTTGGGGGGGGGGGGTCTAGATTTGTGATTTCATTGGGGTACGGAATGCCCACTGGGTCTCCATGATTTAAGAGTCTTAGGGAGTTGTACTAAAGTAGCACATTATAGAGGTTAGAGAGCTGGCCTAGAAACCCATTAGCTATGGTCCTTTCTCTGGCATATGATAGTAATGTGATGGTAGATAAGTCATAAAATCATTCTGGTGATTCAAAAAAGACCCCAAGCCTAGATTAAACATTGGATTCAGAATGAAAAAGATCTGATTCCAAATTCTATTTTTAGACCTTATAGCTTATGAAACTCGAGGTCACATAAACTCTTCAGGTTTAGTTATCTCATTAGTAAAGAGTGGGTT
Organism: Macrotis lagotis; assembly: GCF_037893015.1. Lineage (NCBI taxonomy): Eukaryota > Metazoa > Chordata > Mammalia > Peramelemorphia > Peramelidae > Macrotis > Macrotis lagotis. The sequence goes on along the minus strand of NC_133666.1, from coordinate 158,119,649 downwards.
AGTGTCTGCCTTACAGTGTTATTGTGAAGATTAAATGTGGTAATATATGTAAAATGCTTTACAAATTTTTAAAATGATTATATAGAACTTTAAGGCAATGGAGTCAAACTCGATTACAAACAAGGGAGGGAGGAGATAGTGACTTTGTTGTTCAGTTGTTTTAGTCATGTCTGACTCTTCATGACCCATTTATTGGTTTTCCTGGCAAAGACACCGGCTTGTTATTTCCTTTTCCAGCTCATTTACAGGTGAGGAATTAAGGCAAAGTGACTTGCCCAGTGTCATACAGGTAATATGTCCAAGGCTAAATCTGAACTCATGAAGATGAGACTTCTTTATTCCAGGCCTGGAGCTTTATCCACTAAGCAATCTAGCTGCCCAAATAATGAGTTAGACATCCACAAATTAAGATTATTCATTGTAATGTATTTTTAATTTATTTTATTAAACATTTCTCATTTACATCTTAAATCTAAAGCAGGCCATAAGTTTTATGGGCAGTAAGTTTGACACCTCTGCTTTAAGTCTAAATAATGCTTGGCATATATTATCTTACCATCTTCAAAGAATTTCATGTAAATTATATTTACAAGGTTCTGCTCAAGCATCACCTTCATGAAGCCTCTCCTGATCCTCAAATAGTGAAAGACTTCCTCCCTAACGACCTTGTATCTATTTTGCATTTACTCTGTACTGTCTAATATTCTGCCTTTGCATTTCCACTCCCTAGCAAAGTACTGGGTACATAGTAGATATTTCATGAAAGTTTGTTGTTTGAAAGTAAGTATTACAGGTATTAATACTTCCTTTTCATTAGATGAAGAAGCTGAGACTCAGATAAATGAATGACTTCTGCATAAGTAGCACAGCAAATATCAGAAATTCAAACTTCCAAAATCAAGAACTCTTGCCATGCTATTTCTGAGGTATTTAATTTGACTTCTTTGAAAAAAATTAGTTTATGAAATATGAGAAGATTTACTTTGAAAGATTCAGAACAATGAAGTTTGTTTGTTTTTTAAATCTGTAGTTACACAAGGAGGGGACACAGTTACTTATTACTTTATATCCTCAGCTTGATATGTCACAAAATTCATTCCCTAAACTCTCAAGAACCAGCAGAATTTTTAGAAAAGAATGTTGGCTGTAAAAGTTTATTTCAAACTAGCATTTATATAATGCACTACTTTACAAATGTTAATTTTATCATCACCTCACACCTGAGAGCTAAGTGCTATTATTATCCCCATTTAACAGACCTTGAAGGAGAGAGGCTAAGAGGATACTAGGATCACACCAGCTGTGCAGCCAGTAAGTATCTGAGTCAGGGTCTGAACTCAGATACTCTATATATTGCTCTACTTAGCTGCCTAATAATCCTGACATTTTAAAGTTGTAAAGTAAAAAATAAAGACAATTCTTGTTTTTAAATCCATTGTCTTATTAAAATTTATTCAGTCTTGTATTTATAGATGTCCAAAAATAAAAGAAAAAAATTTAAGGATGTTGGTGTTTTCTTCCCCTCTAAATCCATCTGATACTTTTCTTTTCTTTTTTTTGGTTTTTGCAAGGCAAATGGGGTTAAGTGGCTTGCCCAAGGCCACACAGCTAGGTAATTATTAAGTGTCTGAGACTGGATTTGAACCCAGGTACTCCTGACTCCAGGACTGGCGCTTTATCCACTGTGCCACCTAGCTGCCCCTGTGGCTTTGTTTTCTTATGAAAAAAATAAATTCTATTACTTTTATAAATATCTTTAAATAAAATGTGATCAATATAAAGGGTTGATACTTTGTATTATTCATTTTCCAAAGCTTTACTTACTATTAAGCTTGTACTAAAAAAATCTGTAGCCTTAAAACAGGATGCATTCAACTCCCTTTAAGATTGAATTTTCTTGTTTAACAAAACATGCAAATCGAGTAAAAAGCCATTAAACTGATTCACACTGTAATACTCAAGTTTAATGGGTCAATAGTTTTCCAGGCAATAGTCTGTTGCAGCAATTAAAAAAAGAAAGAAAGAAAGAAAATAGGCAAAGAATCTCTTTAAAGAATGAAATTTTAAATTTCAGCTGAATGTGACTTTGTACCTTGTTGAAGTTTGGCTCCTCCATTATAGAATTTTTGATGGTTTCACTGTGGTCCTCTAATGACTTCATCAAAAAAAAAATAACCACAGACAGAGTAAAGATAAAATGTAAGTTGCAAGATAACTAGGAGTATTTTTAAAATGTACACTTATTTTACCAAATCAGAAAAATTACTATCTGCTGCAACTAGTTACTACTTAAAATATTTACAAATATTTAAGGTCATTAAAAAGTCCTCAAAACGTATTAATAATAATAATATCTTATTAAAAGCAATTACTTTACACCTTAAATGATTTCATTCATTTAAATTGAGCCTGTTAATATCAGGTTAGAGAAAAGATTCTTAACCTAGGGTCTCTGAACTTGTTTTCTAAATATTTTGATCAGAGCATTTCAACATAATTGGTTTTCTTCATTATCCTACTTTATTTTTTTCATTTAGAACCATTATTTTGAAAAGAAATAAAGATGCATCTGATTGCCGAAGGGTCGATGACACAAGATTAAGAACCTATGCATTTTAAAAAACAGAAGAAATTAAGAGTCACCAGTTTTAAAGTCAAATCATATGGAATATTATTAGTTCACTTATATGCAGTTAGACTCTATTTCCAAAAATATTACTTTATACAATTTAATTTAGAATAATTATATATAAAATAATTTCTATTGAAGAGAGTTTTTTTAGTCATCAGTGATCTCTGGTGCTTCTCTGGCCTTCTATTGCCTATGTTTGATTTAGAAGTACATTTTAACTGTTTAAATGCTGATTATAGGTTGTTTTGTGATTCCCTCCCTAATGTTTTAGGAAGAAATGAAAAAATACTGAAAAGAAAGAGCTTTGAAGATTAAAAGTATCTGAAGTGATACCCACCCCTTAATTGGGAAGGAAATCTTGTATTCTTAAGAACAAAAAGAAGACATAATATATGATTTAAGATCAATGAAAATACCAGAGCCATGAGAAATAAGATGAAATAATTAACTACTTTGTTTTTCAAACAAGGAAAATGAAACAGTAAAAATAATATTTCTCATAAAATACCTTGACCTATTCCCAATATTTCAGTATAAAAAAATCATACATATTTATATAGTCTACATAATTGTGAAATTATGGTCCTTTCTATAGAAAATTGGGATAAAATATAAGTAGGATTTTACTATATATCTATATCTATATCTATATACATATATATATGTATTTGTGCATATGTATAAACATACATTCTACCTATATTTGCTACTCTGATTCATTTTGGTTCCATTGCTTTCTGAGCTTTCATTCACTAAAATTTGACAGATTGTTTAAGAAAATATTGAATTTGATTTTAGTTATTCAATAATTTACATTTCTTTTTCCAAAACTTTAGAATCTTTTTAGTTCTCAAGTACATTATTTCAGATGATAATTTAACACTAAGGAAAAGGCAGGTTACCTGTAATAATTACACTTATGAAAAACTTTAAGATCAAAAGTGGCAATATACAGAATCATCAAAAAAAAGACAAGGAACAAGAGATATAAATAAATAGACAAAAGTATTTGTTAATTAGAAAGATAAAGACAAAATGCAGGGTTTTTTAATACAAAAAAATTACTAAAATGCTAACATACTCCTTTTTTTTAAATTTTATTTTTCTCCCGGTTACATGCAAAAACAAGTTTCAACATTCACTTCCAAAACATTGAATTCCAAATGCTCTCCCTTCCTCCCACCCCACTTCTCCTCAGTGAGAAAGCAAGTCATTTGATTTAGGTTAAAAATGTGTAATCATGAAAAATACTACCATAATATGTTATAAAAGTAAATGTAACAACCCCCCCCCCCAAAAAGAGAAACCTCAAGGAAAAAAAAGTAAGGAAGCCTAGTTCTTAATAGATAAATGTACCAACCAGTCAAAAACTTTTATCGTAGAGATCTATATACCTAAGATCACATCCTATAAAAACAAACCAAAAAAATCCCTAAACATAGCTCCCAAATTATATTCGCTATATTCAAAAGCTTTGGAAAACTGAGATTATCTTTTTCCCCCCAACTTCTTTAAATATTCTCTGTTCATATTGGTCTAATTTCCCCAGATAATTTGCTTTATAAGAAACGTTAAAAGAAATCTTACAGCTCTTTAACTCAAAACTTCCATAAAAACCAATAAATTCTAAATTCTACCTCATTCAGGCATCTTTTCTTAGTAAATATATTTCTGATAAAAGTTTCTTGAATTTCTTCCTGTTTCACCAAATACTGCCAAAGTCTCTTCACTGACAGTGCTAGATGATGCTTAGATCTGTAAATAATTAAACAAAAAGGGATTATTTATTTGTTGGCAGGTGTTATACAGCCCTAAGCACTATTTAATAGCACTAACTTCAATAAAGTCAAAATAAATATTGCTCCCAGGGTCCAATGAAATTAAAGTATAGATTAATTAAGGATAGCATAATACCTACCAAAATTGCTGGAGAATATAAAACAAACTATAAAGGAGTAATAAGGAAAAGGGGAGATTTCCATCAATCTTCATAACAAATATGTGAATCTTCAGAGCCAGATTCACATAAAAAAGCACATATGATTAATAATTTCTATGTAATTAATACAGAACATAAAAAATGTCACAAAATTAAAGAATTGGAAAAAATATTAATCTCAAATAAAACAATAAAATGATGTTTGAGTCTAGTTTTCCATTGAAAAGCAATCAAAAACAGTTTTAAAAAGTTAAATAGTAATGTACATTGACATCTCATTGCTCATGATAGATAAATTTAAATTTTATGAATTTGTAAACTGCTGCTCTTTCTTCTATCAATTACATAAGTTAAATCAATGTAACACAATACAGCCAGTCAACAGACATTTATTAAGTCCTTACTGCTTAGCCATTTGTTTATTTTGTTTAAAAGTAAATATTTTTGGACAGCTCAATACAACAACAACAAAAAATTTGTCCCTCCCCTCAAAAAACATAGTTAAAAAAATTGACAAATAACTATATGCATAAAATACTACATTATATACCATATATAGTATATACTATACCACTATATATAAACACACACTATATAACATATAAATATACACAAATACACTTTATATTTATATTACACTATATATTATATGTGTGTCATACAGTATAATGTACATATATATGTAGGTATGTCTGTATGTATGTGTGCATGTGTGTGTATACATACACATACACACACACACAGTAAAATTAAGAGAATATCTGTGGAAGACATTCACACATATTTTCTTCTAAATGTTAATTGAACTCTATTTTCCACTAAATATACAGGAGATGTTATTTGGGGGGGAGGGGTGAAGGGATATCATTGAGATAAACAAACTGATCAACTTTAAAGGAAATGAAAAATGAAAAATCCACCCAAAAAGAAAACTCAAAAGACTATGATGGTCAATATATGAAAGCACAAAATATTTTCTGGACCTATTTAAGCTATATTACATTGAAACTATTAAAGAACGTGTGTACCAATATCATATTTATATGATATAATAATATGTCAAGGGACAATGAAAATATCTGATGTTATTTTTCAGTTATATTCAGTCATGTTCAGTGCTTTGTGACCCCATTTGGGGGTTTTCTTGGCAAAGTTATTCTAATGGACTGCCATTTACCTCTTCAGTTCATTCTACAGATGAGGACACTGAGGAAAACAAGGTTAAGTAACTTTCCCAAGTTCACATAGTACTAGATTTGCACTAGGTCTTCCTAAACCCAAGAGCAGTGTGCTATCCACTGTGTTATCAAGCAGTCCAAAAATATTTACTTTTAAACAAATTAAACATAATACCTAGTAATCCTAGGAATTCAGTAGTTTTTTAGTTCACAGAATGGAATGGAAGAAAAATCATTTACAGCAGATATAAGAAAAACTTTCTTTCTTCTCACTGAATGATTAATTCACACATATTTTCCCTTCAAAAAGCATTGTTGTCTAGAAATATGCAGTTATGAGCACTGGCCCTGGAGTCAGGAGGACCTGAGTTCAAATCAGCCTCAGACACTTAATAATTACCTAGCTGCATGACCTTGGGCAAGTCACTTAACCCTACTGCCTTGGAAAAACAAAAACAAAAAAATAAAATATACAGTTTCTTACAAAAGTAATCTCACATGCTCAGAGAACTTCCAACATTTACTAATAACAATAATCAACTATAAAATTCATATAGATATCAAGATAATACTTATAAAATATGTACTTGAAAGGGGTGTTCGTAGGTTCAAGCAAAGCTTTGTGGCGAAGAATTGCAGGACCTGCTGACAAACTCTCCTCAGAGGTATGAACTGAAATATAATTTTGAGGTGGCCCACCATGTATTTCAAGTCTTCGGAGAAGAACTTGTTCCCAGCACTGAAGAACTTTTAGAACTGCATGACATAATGGTGAGCTAACTGGAAGCTCTAAATAGAAAACAAAGTAACACTACTTACTCTTTTGTCCTTCAATTCCAAAAATACAATAATCTAGGAAAACATCATGACCAATCAATAATAAAGAAATAAACTAAAATTATGATTTGTGTTATTATAAATTATTATAATTTAAATTATAATTAAAATAGAACAAGAAAAAAGTTGTTGTATAAGAATTATGGGTTTGCAAAATAGGATGAAGACCCTACCCTTTAGAGTATCACATAAATTGCTGGCAATTCAAGCTACTTTGCTGTTGGTTCTAAGACAAATTTTTCTAACATACAAAATTCTAAACAAGGGAAGATAACAAGTTCCTGAAAATCTCATTTTAACTCTTCCACTCTTGTGGCTGTTTCAATGCCATAGTTTCCTGATTTTCGTCCTACCTCCCTAATTTCTCTGTCTCCTTCACTTACTTAATACTTGTACCAAAGTACTGATTTTGGTCCTGTTTATACTTACAGCTTTCACAGTTCTGACTATCAGTTCTACACACATAACTCTAAATCTTTATCTGCAGCCATACCTTCATCTTTAGCTCTACATTTATATTTTCCATTGCCCATGTCTAGTTCTATTTGGATCTGACAACTTATAAATGTCTGACTCAATTCTCTCATTCTCCCAAATAGATCTTCCTTTTTCTAAAACAAACTCTCTAGTCAAAAAATGATCTTTCCATCCTTGAACTTCATATCTGTGTTTATGAAATTATCATGAGCTATATTACATATTATTTCTGTATAAGTTGTTTCATCCTCCTTGACTATATTCTTCAGTTTCTGGATCAAAATTATTTCTGCATCTCTTCTAGTACTTTGCAGTGTTTGTTTAAAGAAAGAATTTAATGTTTCTATAAATTAAATTCATAAGTAATTAAATAGGTTATGACATAATTACTCATATAAATGAATACAAACATAAATTTCTGAAATATCTGTCAAAAGGTTAAAAAGTTTGATAAATGAATTTGAAAAACTATTAATTATTCTGTTCAGCAGAAAGGTTCTAATCAATTCAAGTAAAGATAGTAGTGGATATTAAAGTATTTATTACCTGAAAGATCATGACCAGCCAATGGATAGAAAGTCTTCAAATTATGAAGCACCAATTGCACCATAGCCAATCTCATCAATGACCAACTAGAAATAATATCAGTGAATAATTTATAAACTTATTTATTATTTGAGAGTACATTAATAAGATTTTCTCTTTTTAATTAAAACAATACCTGCCATACAGCTCCTATTAAGATATTATCATATTAGTCTTAATCTATTTTCATCTATCTTGCTTTTTTAGTCTTTCATTTGAAGGTTGAATTTCTTTAGCAGCAAGAAGAATTGGTTTTAAACTAGATTTAATAAGAATAAATTAACCAGAAGTATGTTAACTAAGGGGGGGAGGCACCATTGCACAATGGGCAGAGAGCCATCCTTGGAGTTAAGAATACCTATATTTGAGTCCTGTCTCAAACAGAGGTTATGTGACCTTGAGCAAGTTATTTAATCTCTAAGTAGCTAACTCCCTAAGACTATATAAATTTCAGAACAGTAAATGATCTGCATTATTTGGAGGGAGTTTCTTCAACATGAGCTCAGTGAAACAGGTAAAGCAGTTACTAGACCAAAAAAAAAAATTCCCAAGGAAGAGAAAGTTATAATAAAATAAAATGGAAAATACATGGTTCTCTCATGAAATGTTTGCATTTAAAAGTAAGGAGAAAGAGAAATAAGTCAAAGTAATTAGAGACTGAGGCTCAATCAAAATAATAAAAAAAAATATCACTAATTACTACAGTGTTCAATTAGAAAGATAAAGTTGTTTCTGAAAGTTCAAATATTGTTAGCAAATATTTCACACATCAGTTAATTTGTACATTTTAGAGGAAAATAAGGATATAAGCAAAAGAAACAATATTAAGGTTCAAATAATAGCATGTTATAAATCTATAAAATAGGAAAAGAATAAGTCAATCTCTGGACAACTTCAGATCACAATGTTGTGTACTTCATCTAGATATCTTATATCAAAATAATCCAGCAGGGCACAGATTTCTCACTGCATTCTGAAAAATTTGCTACTGTAGGGGAAAAAAGGTTCATAGTGCTAGGGTTTAAAGGCATCTTAGAGATCATTAAATCAACCATTGTTTTTTTTACAGATGTTATATTATACTATTCTTTGCAAATAAGATATTGCTCCTGTTAAAATGTACTGCATCATCAGGAAGGGACCTCTGCCTCTTCCATCTGTATATATGTGGGGGCTAACTCCCATTAAAAGATATACATGTATGTGGCTTTCTCACTTTCTTTACTTAGCCTCCAAGACACTAATTGTTCTGATCCTCCTTCTTTGTCTCACTAGATCCAGAATCCCAGTCATTTCTTAGTAGTCTCTAAAGCTATATCTCTGAGGTTCAAATAAACCACAGCAATTCTAATTATTGTCAAATATCTATGGGTTTTCATCTATATCTAATCTTTTCAATCCTATATTTGTAATAAGTTTTTGATCTCTACTGCTTTTTAAGATTTTTATAAAGTAAAATTTAAGAGGTAAAATTTTGGTTACATGTGGACTCACTTTCTAATTTTATAACATAAAAATAATTGTTTTCCTTAATGTCAATACAACTGATTACCCATATGATTTAAATAATTTCATTTCAGTTTTGTGACCTATAAATTGATGGAGATGGATAAATGATGTATAATACCTCAAATTCTATAGCTCTCCTAAAGTGCAGAAGGTAAGAATTGATCCTAGAATTATAGATTTAGAATTAGAAGGAAATTTTATCTTAGCCCAGTCACTTCAATATATGGCTAACAATCAACAAGAACTTCTGAAAGGTTAAATGAGTTAACGATCATATAGGCAGTAAGTAGTGTTAGGATATGAAACCAAGTACCCTGACTACAAACTAAACATTTTGACCACTTTATAATTCTTATATTATTGTCCATTTTTGGTCAATCAATACACTGTGATTATATTTTAAAGATAGAAGTTTTTCTGAGAATTTCTGAGAAGGCAACAAAAATCATTAATGAAACAAAATAAACCATAAAAGAAAAACCAAAACTCTTTAATATAAAAAGAAAAGGGTAAGAGAAACTTGATCAGTATCTTGTAATCTCAAGGGTAGAGACTAATTTGTTTTTAATTTTGCCTTTATTTGACTGTATCATATATGGTTCACATAGTAGGTACTTAATAAATACATGTAAAAACAGATGTATTAAACGAGGATTTCTTAATATTTTTTCCATTATGACCCAGATTCATTACAGTGAAGCCTACAGACCCCTTCTCAAAATAATTTTTAAATGTATTAAAAAAAAATCAAGGATTATAAAGCAAAACAATTATATTGAAATACAGTCATCAAAATATAAAAAAGCAAATTCTCAGACTTCTCAGAGACCAGGCTAAAAATCTTTAAGTTAGATTGACCAGCTGTTCTCAAGGTCTATGGACAGATCTTTCTTATCACTTGTATGAGTACTCCTTCCACTGATGCAGATCTCAATCCCTTTATAGACTTCCTATCCTTTCCAATTTCTGTCCATGTCTTTGCTTGTAGGTCTAAGAACTGTGGGATTCTTAGACCTTTTGCCCTCATCTCCAACATTGTGCCACTTATCACTGCAAAAAAAATAGCCTCATAAGAATAATAGTTGCTTTATACTTTTGTTTATTTTATGTGTTACTGGCTAAAAAAAGTCAATCCTCTTTTGATAATTCCATGATTGATGATCATAGAGCCCAGATTTTGAGCTGGAAGGGACATTAGAGCTCATCTAGTCTAGTGGACTTTTAAATTTTGTTGATAGCACACCCAATAAAAAACAGTTTGCTTATTTGTGAACCATAAACATGTAAAATTAAACTAATAATTATGTAATTATAAAACATATAGATGTAAAATAGAAATAATGATGAAAGTTGATTATAGAGAAAATAAGGAGTCACTGAAATTTAATAAGGAATAATTTGAATAGACTTATGTTTTAGGAAAATCAATTTAGCAGCTGTATAAAGTATGAATTGGAGAGAGGAAAAACTTGTCTATCATTTTGTGATAGCCCAGGTAATAGATGATGGAGTTGTGAACTGGAAAAGAAGATAAGAAAGGAGATGTGGAGGGTGTAGCTGTGTGACTAGAAAGAAAAAAAATAGATGCAGAAGATATTATGGAGGAGGAAATGACAAGATTTGGCACAGAGTTAGAGGAAAAAGTGGAGAGTAAATGGATAAAGCCAGGTTTAAGACTGGATACTGAAGATATCAGTACTCTCAAGAAAAACAGAAATTCAGAAGAAGGATGGATTTGATAAAAGGATTGAATTTTACTTTGGACGCATTAAATTTGAAATGCCTATGAGACATCCAAATTAAAATATCCAAAAAAAACAATTGTGATGCAGACAGGAGTGTGCTAGAGTCTGTTTTGTTGTTGATTCTACAGTCTTAATTTAGTGTGTCATGTGTACATTGGAGAGCAGAGTGAAAGTTGGATGTTAAACATTTACTAGCATATCTCTGGATACAAAATTGGAGCTGAAGAGAAAAAAATAGGGTTGAGTATATAGATCTATATAGAGAGAAAATTAAAACCATTAGGATAATGAAGTCATCAAGTAAGAAAATATACAGAGGAAAGAAAGCTCAAGACAGAACCTTGGGCAAACCTAAACTTAGGGCATGTGATTTGAATGATGATCCAGGGAAGAAGACTGAGTGGTAGTTGGAAAGGTAGTAAGAAAATTAAGGGGAAGCAATCTGAGAACAACCAAGAGAGAAGAAAAGAATGGTCATCAGGGTTAAATGCAGCAGAAATATCAATAAAGATAAAGACGTGATAAAAGATGATCAGATATGCAATTAAGAGATTGTTGGTAATTCTGTAGAGAAGTTTCAGTTGGATGAGGAGTCAAAGAAAAAAGAGTAGTTTGAGGTTTTCCCCCATTTAAACTCAATGAACACAAAGACTGTTATATTTTTCTCTTTTCATCCCAGCACCTAGCAGGGGGCCTAATTTAAGAAATCCTTATTAGTTGATTGATCTATGTCACTGGTGTTTAAGTTGAGCAAAAATTCTACTGATTTTCAAGATGCAAAGGGAAATAAATTCTGACTTCATAAACCAATTTACAAAGTACTTCAAATATATTATCTCATCAGATCATCACAATAACCATGTTAAGAAATATAATTCTCAATATAGTTAAATTTTTTTCTCTCTTTTCCAACTCTTACCTAGAGTAAGAGGACTAGGGGACTTCAATATACAAATACTCTAACTTCATTATTCTAGTAAACTTCTTGGATCTACTGCACCATTTCACTTCAAGTACGCAGATATTTTTTTTTTAAATTTTATTTATTTAAGGCAATGGGGTTGAGTGACTTGCCCAAGGTCACACAGGCAATTATTAAGTGTCTGAGGCCACATTTGAACTCAGGTACTCCTAACTCCAGGACTGGTGCTCTATCCACTGCACCACCTAGTGGCCTCAAGTACACAGATAATCTTAATGACCTTGACATCAACCAAAAATGTTCTACAGCAATGTTCAAAAACCCCTTTGTCTGATTATACTCTTCATTAAATCCTTCCTTACTCTCTAAGACTCTTAACTATGTCCTGGTTCAGGCTCTCAACTCTCTCTTGAACTATAGCAATGAACTGGAATCCATCTTCCATTCAGTTGCCAAAGTGATTTTTCTAAAAGGTAGGAATGACAATGCCACGGCAACTCCCACTAAATCTAAAAAAAAAAAAAAACCCTCAAAAAATAGTTCCCTATTATTTCTGCTGGGTGCATATAAAGTTCTTATTCTTTGTAGCTCTTCACCTAACACATAGGCCTTCTATGATCCAAACACACTGGTGTACTTGATATTCCTTGCATATGATATTTCACTGTACATTTAATTGACTGTCCTTCCTGCCTGGAATGCTTTCCCCTCCTCCTCTCTACCTTTCAAGACTCAGTTTAAGTCCCATCTTCTGTAATATGTCTCTCCTGGTTCCCCCAGCAGCTGCTCCTTCCTCTCATAGAATACCTTTCATCTGCCCTTTGTATGTGAACTTGAGAATACATAATTTACATATTGTCTACCTGCCTTGTTAGAATACATAGAATACATTGTGTTTTTGCCTTTATTTCTACCTCCATTGCTCAGTATTATTGACTGGAACAGAGTTAACACTTAACAAACGCTTACTGACAGAAAAGATATGGGACTCAAGGCAGTAAAGTAGCAAAGCTGATTAAGTGCCTGAACCTGGATTAGAACTCAGAATTTCTCTCCTCTATCTTCCCCTGTTCTTTCCATGATATCACAATAATAGAAATAAAGCTCTTGTCTCAGTTTAATTAGGTCTTATGCAATGTTAATTTATCAGAGGAATATCATGGAAGTAGATATTAGAAGGAAGTCAAATTTTGGAATCAGGCTCATGATAAGGAGGAAGATAAATTCAAAATGGGAAATGCTGATTTTGAGGTATTGATTCAGAAGATATGGTCATCTTTTTTTTTAACCTCTCCCAAGAACCTAGGATTTCAGACTTCTATAGTCATCTACAGTTCTCTCATACATTTTCAATCTTTCCTTATCTTCACTTATCTTCTTAAATTTCACAATCCTTAAATATCAAACAAATAAAAATGATTCATCAATTCTGCCACCCCATTTAGCTGCTATATTTTATTTATCCTTAGATCTAAACAATCTAAGTCCAGATCACTCCTCTTCTATCTATCCACAATAGAATGTGTATTTATTTGGAATTTATGGATCTCAGATGCCTCTCTCCCCCTCTCCATTTCTCTCTTTCACTCTCCCTCTCCTTCCACCAGACTGCTTGGAAAAGGAATATAGGGAAGCTCTGTGGCACAGAGGATAGAGCACTGACCCTGGAGTCAGGAAAACTGAGTCCAAATCCAACCTCCAACACTTAGTAATTGCCTAGCTGTGTAACCTTGGGCAAGTCACTCTTAACCCCATTGCCTTAAATAAATAAAATTTTTAAAAAAGAAAAGAAAAAGGAATATAAATGTTTCCACATGTTTGATAGCCATTCAACTCATCACTTCCTAACAATCTGAACTTCCTACATTTCTCAAAGAAAATTATCCAGTCAGAGGTCAACTCAATTTACTTTGCCTATCCCCTAAGTTCCTCAGATATAGCTCTTTACCTCAAGAAAGCCTTCACTTGCTAACTACCTCTTTTAAAGGTACTTAGCTTGTTTTTCATATCTATACAGCATTTCTCTTCATTTTCCTGAACACTGTTATGTGGGTTTTCCCTAATGTATTGCTTCTAACATTCTAAAATATGGTTGTGGACTCAGGAATTTACTCTTTATTGTAGTTATCTGTATGTCTAAATTACATTCCCCTGCTAGACTATTACCAGACCCCTCCTCTTTGATAACACCAGGACTTTGTAAATACCTTAAACATTAAATATACATAATACCTTTCATATTGAACACAATATTGAGCTCCATGGAAGCTGGTAATATCTCACCTGAGTTTTGTATCTTACCCTGTGCCTTAATAGAGTATGTTATAGTGCATATTTAGTACTTAATATTTGATGAACTGAATCTTGTAGGTAGGAATAATAAATAATAAAATGTTAAATGGGAAGGTCAATATGTAAAAAGGCAGGATGAAATAAAGGGACAGTAAATGATCTAGCTTGACTGGGACATTGAGAGCAGCTATATAAAACAGCAGGACTACAGTCTGAGAACAAGAGATTATCAAAGGGAAAGAAGGAATAGACTTATTCTGTTTAATCACATAGAAGAGAACCAAGAGCAATGGTTAGATGTTGCAAATGTGAAAATTTAGACCTGATGAAAGAAAAAAATTTCTGAACAATATTAACTATCCGAAAGTAGAATGTACTACTTTCAATAAGCAATATGTTCCCCCTCATTTGAGTTCTTGGTCAGGTACAAGGTTATACTAAATGACTGTAATGGTTCCTAAGATTTGATGATTCTGTGCATGAAGGAAGTACTCTCAAATAAACCTAGTGGTTAAAGCAACTGAGGTTAATTGAATCCAATGATGTTAAATGACACTAGCCACAAAGATCTAAATAAGAACAACTGCTACTTACTTGAAAAATGTATAACCTTAGACTAATAATGTATAGTTAAACACAGGTGCTCAGTCTTAGCACAATGGTGTCCCAACACCTTCATACTAGAATCTACTTAATTCCAAGAGCTTCACAAATCACTACACTTTAACTACATGCATCTCTGATAAATATCTAACAGCATTGATCACTACTTATAAGAAACACAGGTATCAAGAGTTTGAATTTTGGAAGCCCTGGTTAAATCAAAGACACCAAAGACAATAGCTATGATATACTGGGGCCTAGATGGATAGTTACTACTTGCTATAACACCTTGTAACTTCCTGATGTTCTGCTTCAGCCTCAAAAAGGAAATATGTCCTAGAACTTGATAATACAAGTTTGAATAATCTACCCGAGTGATCTAAATGGCATCTATTTCACTTAAAGTGAATGACTATACCTACAGCTTTAATTAGACATCAGAGAAGAGCTCAATTCCTCAGGATACCTTTGAATAGGATACCTTTGAATGTCAGTCTAATGGGTTTCTATTTTTACTTGATAAGGAGCACCACCAAAGGTTTCTGAGATGCAAATGAGACCTATGCAATAAGAAGTTTGCTTTGTGAGCAGTGTGAAGAACAGACTGGAGAGGAGGGAGACTATCAACTAGGGGTCTAGACAAGAGATAATGATATAATAAAGTAATCACAGTGATATTAATTTATTCAAGGAATATCATAGAAGTATATGTTAGAAAGAAGTCAAATTTTAGAATCAGGTTCAAGATAAGGAGGAAGATAAATTCAATATGGGAAATGTTGATTTTGAGGTATTGAAACAGAGATATCTAGTAACTAGATAGAGATGTGATAATGGAGTTCAGAATGGGTCCAGTCTGGACCTATAGATAGATTATATGCATAGAAACACTAACTAAAGTCACTGGAATGAAGGAACTCAACACTCAGAGAAAGTCCACATTTAGTAGTAGGCAGTAGTAGCAATGGAGACAAAGTAAAAATGAGATAGGAAGACAAACAGTCAAAATCTGAGTTTTTCTCAATCTCTAAGGATTAAATTAATATCAAAAAGAGTATTGTGAATTGGATAAGATCGGGGGGGGGTGTTGAAATCAAGGAGGAAGTTCTTAATTTTGTGATACTGGACACCATAAAGATATATAAAGGCCAAGTAGAATAGTTTAAATAGAGTGAGTGTTGGTAGAGAAAAAAAGGTAGATTACAAGAATTGAGGGCTTAGAAATTGAAAAGTAGAGGCAGAAATATAAACTAACTAGTTTTCCTATAATGTGGTATAAAGATTAAAAATCTTACATAAATGATCAAGTACTTGAAATACTTTAGAAAGAAAAATGTCTCAAAGCAACTTAAAATACATATTTTATACCTGTATGAATTTGAATTAGCATGCTCTTGGAGTTGATAATCTGAAGTTAAAACATCTTCATCACCATCCTCATCCTCATCATCACCACTTTCCTGACTCTCTTCTGAATCATATTCTGCTCTACTTTGGGAAGGTGGTAAAAAAGGCTAAAATAAAATTTTATAGAATTCATAATCCAAACATGTTAACCAAGACATCCAAATATATATCCAAACAGTTCTATTTTATGTCATTTTAAAAACATTTCTATTGGCACTTATATTGACAGCATTCAAAGGACATTCTGAATCTGGGATAGTACAAGCAACAGAGGAAGCAGAAAGACATCTGTGAATCTTGCTAAAATGGAGACGTCAGTGGTATAAAACCACTGGTGATAAGAAACTAGCCAGTACATAGTGCCTGGCACATAAAAAACACATCATAAATACCTGCAGCTCCATTGTTCTTTGTGCTTTGACATAGTGGTGAACCAAGCAATTCATTTGTTTTCGAAACATAACCATAGTGACCCTGAAATAATTCCTGTTTTTTTTTGTGAGCCTTTTATCCCCTATCATTCTTTATCTCATTAGTTATTTGTAGCTAAACTCCTTGAAAGTGATCTAGAGTAAGGGGCACTCACTTTCTCTCCTCTCACTCTCTTCTTAACCCCTTAACATAACTTCCAACCTCAACATTCAAACTGAAACTGCTCTTGAAAAGTCACTAATGATCTCTTAAAAGTCGCCAAATTCAAAGGTTTTTGCTCAATCCTCATTCTCCTCAAACTTTGCAGCCTTTGACAATATTCATCATTTTCTCCTTGATATTCTTTTTTCAATACCATTCTTACCTGGTTTTTTTACTCAAGTGACTGATCCTTAGCATGTTCTCTAACCAAAAATGTCTCCAGGTTCTATTTTGGATTATCTTCTTTTCTCCCTCTATACACTTCACTTTGGTGGTCTCATTAGCTCCCAAGGATTTAATTACCAATTATATGTTGATGATTCTCAAATCCACTTATAATGCTTTAACCTCTTTACTGACCTCTAATCTGCCTTTCAGACACCTTGAACTGGATAACTAGGAGATAAAATCAATATGTCCAAAATACATCAACTCTCTTTTGTCCTAAAACCACAAAAAAATCCCTCGGACTTATAAGCTGGGAGTCATGCTGGATTCATCACTATCTCTCTTCAGTCAAATTGCTGTCAAGCTCTATCAATTTCACCTGACACTGTCACCACTCTAGTACGGGTCTTCATTAACTCATGCCTTGATTATTGCATACTGGTAGGTCTGCCTACCTCAAGCCTCTCCTCACTCCAATCCATCCATCCTTCCTTTAAGCACCAAAATGATTTTCCTAAAATACAGTCCAATCAGCCCCCTCTAATAACTTCAGAAGCTCTCTATTGTGTCAAGAAGCAAATTCAAAAATGCCATGTCTAGCATTCAAAAATGCTATATCTAGCATTCAAAGACTAGATTAAGGTAGCTTAACCCCCAACACATACTATTTGATCCAGTAAATACCCTCTGTAGCTGTTCCACAAACAAAACACTTCTTTTCTCAGCTTTAGACGGTCTTTGACATGCTCTCATCTTCCTGACTTCCTTAAAGTCCCAATTAAAATCACACCTTCTACAGAAAGTTTTTCCCACCATCTCTTAATTCCAATGCCTTCCCTCTGTTACTTATTTCCTATTTATTCTTTATATGCCTTGCTTTATATATCTTTGTGTGCCTGTTGTTTACCCATTAGACCATATGCTCCTGGAAGGTAGAAACTTGTCTTTTGCCCCTTTTGAATACTCCAGGATTTAGTATAGTGCCTAGCATGTGGGATATACTTAATGAATGTTTATTGACTAACTGGTTTTCTAATGGCACTTCTTTGCTAGAGCAAAGTTAGAAGTATTAGCTTTCACAACGTTCCCTGGGTAGTCCTATTATGACATTACTCCTGTAACTCAGAGAATAGGCAGCAGCACAAACATCAGAGAACAAAGGAAATGGATTGTTTTCACATTTAAGTTGAGGTATCCAACTTTTCTCCCAAGACAATGCCCATTAGCACAGTGCCTGGCACACATTAAAGACTCAATTAATGAATATTTTCCTTCCTTCTTTCCATTACTGAAGCCTGGGTCTCAAAGAATTTCATATTTCAGGTTCCAACCACTCTATTGCCTTGACCTTACTTTCTTGCTTTTTCCACTTATATATTATGTATTTTTATATCCTTTTCATATCAAAGTGTACACTTCTCTCCTTGAAATCTCTATAATGTCATAATTCATCAAAGTACTGGCTTTTTAAAAAAGTTTTAGACAGTTTAGAAAGTGATCATGCTACATACAATAAAATTTTCATAAATAATCTATAAAAACTATCTTTTAAAGGATTCTGGTAAAATATTTAAAAACAGAAGCAAAAGTCTTGTTTTTAAAATGAATATAAATACACAAATATTTCATGATCACTTTAGATACCTTTGCTATGAAATAATCCCAGATACTAAGTTCAGGAGGAATAAATTTTTCCTTATAAATCAAAGATTCTTGGTCTCCTATAGGTGAGGAAGAGTTCTGTAGAAGGCAGTCTCTGGAAGATATTTTTGATGGCCTAGATCGTTTGTGCTGCTTTTCACCATCTTCAACTGGAGGAGAAACTAAACAAAATTTAGGGGAAAAAAAAATTATCAGTACATCATTAGAAGAAACACCATTTTCATGTTAAATATGATTTACAGCTTATTTCTACTTAATATGATCTAATTTTATTTCCAAAAAAAAATGTGATTATATGAGTCAAAAGTTTCATATTATTCAATTAAGAAAAGAGAAAAGAAAAAATAATGGGGGAAAAAAACAACTTTTATGGCAATCTTATTTCATCCTTCTATTCCTAAAATCTTTAGAAATTGCCATGACAGGATTAGGATTTCTTTTTAAATAAAGGTAGCTAGGAAAAACCTTCTCACTGTAAGAAATTCCACAGCTCTAGTCAAGGAGCTAACAATGTCATGTGAGTATAGATTAAAGAAATAAAAATTCATTGGGGAAATATAATTAACTTCTTCTTATGTCAAAAACTTATGTTTTTGTTAGCCAATGTGGAAAACAGTAAAATAAATTGGAAACTATAAAAATTAATTGGCATAATCAGAAATAAAAGCAATAGAAGGGAAACATGACTTTTCTAGACACTAGTATCTAAGCATTAAACAGTCTGTATTGTAAATACCAAATACCATAATTTATTTTTCCACTCATTTAAAGATTTAAAAAAATATTTTATAATAAATTTCATCAAAATCTATTAGCCAATCACGAATGTTCTAAAAAGATGACTAAAAAATGACAATCATTTCATATTAACTGTAAAATGATTTCGTTTCTACACCAATTAGTTAACTTACCTTTGAATAAGATGTAGATATTTGTGCTGTAACATAATTTATTCTATATTTTATTGTTTAGAGGTGATCAACTAACAAACAGCATGCACATGCATTATTTTTGGCAAAAACACTAACTTTTAACATTATTATTATTTAAAAACTTAGAAAATATAAAATATTAGTATTATAGCACTAACTACAAAATTATCTACTATACATTATCATTAATTTTCTTTTAAATAATTAGATATTTTAAAAGGTTTATTTTTATATTTTTGCCTAACTTTTATAACCCAATCTTTGGCTAAAAAAGTCAGAGAAAGCAAAATTATCAATATATTCTGGATATATTTAGATATATTCTAAAACATTTTGCCATACTTTATTAATTCATAGTTATAATCTGAAAATGTTCTTTACCTTCTCAAAATAGAGATATAATATATATATATATAATGCCTACTTTATAAATGATTGCTTTCTCAATGAATATATAGACATAAAAAAATCCCTGACAGAACTTAACTTTTGCCTACAAAGTTAGTGATATATGATTTCCTTCACCATTAAAATGCGACAAAAAAAAAAATTGAAAGTGCATGTTAGAAGAGAAATTTAGGAAGGTGTTTTGTTTACTGTTTTTCAAGGGTAAGCAGCTCAAAAGCAACTCAAAGTACAGTCTGTGAATCCAGCTAAATAATGCTGACTCAGAAAAGAGACTGAATAAATGAAAATGGAATAATTTGATGTTTAAGGATAGCTAAAAATTTGCAAAATTACTACCAAATTTATTTTTTTCATTTTGTTTTCAAGGCAAATGGAGTTAAAGTGGCTTGCCCAAGGCCACACAGCTAGGTAATTATTAAAGTGTCTGAGGCAGGATTTGAACTCAGGTACTCCTGACTCCAGGGCCGGTGCTCTATCCACTGCGCCACCTAGCCCCCCCCCCCCCCAAATTTATTTTTAATGGATTTTTGGCAAACAAATGTAATGCTATGAAATGTTATGGAAGATAACAATCATAAAATTTCAGTGATGAAACAGATCTTAGCAATTGTCTATTTCATCCTTCATATTTTAATGGTGAAAATGTATATCCAACTTAGGAAGAGGTAAGCAAAAAAGCATAACTTTTCTCTTTTTTCTACTGAATGCCAAAGAAAAACTTACTCTATAACTTAAGAATTACAAAACTTATTTAGGTAGAGTTCTCAAAAGACTTTGTGAACTGATATTTTATTAATCAAATATGTGATATTAAATTTTAGGAATTCTCGATCTAAAGAAAGTGAAATGCTGTAATAGAATTAAGTTCTACATGGAACAGAGTGCTGTTTTTCTCCCCAACCTCTAATTCTCTCTCAAGCCACAGCAATACTCTCAAATCATTTTATGCTGTGTACAACTACCCTTAAGTTATTTAAAATTTTGACCTAAATTTGTTGGTGGGAACAATGATATGGAAATCTGAGATACAGTTGGCCCAAAGTTCTTTGGTATATGCTGAATAAAACATATTTTTATAGGACTATTAAAAGTTTAATGTATTGGAGTGGCTAGGTGGCGCAGTGGATAGAGCACCGGCCCTGGAGTCAGGAGTACCTGAGTTCAAATCTGGCCTCAGACACTTTATAATAATTACCTAGCTGTGTGGCCTTGGGCAAGTCACTTAAACCCATTGCCTTGAAAAAACTAAAAAAAAAGTTTAATGTATTAGTAGTGATAAGAATAAGAAGAGTATACTGGTAAACAAAATTTTGGGTAGAAACTATCAGACTACATTTGGTGAAAAAAAATAACGTTTACAAGAAATTTGTAATAGATTATGGAGAGAATAGAAAATATATTTAGGCCTTGGGCCTTAAGTTCTTCAAATTCTATGAAGACACTACTCTTCAGAAGTAAGAGGAAGTGTCCCCAGATATTAATTTTGCTTTCATGTGTGAAGTCTTCTTCTAAAATCTTACTCTGATGCCTTATACTGGAATGGAGGTGACTCTTGATTTCTGACAGGTTTTAACAAACTGTAAAGGTTTTGAAAAACAAATATAGTTGTGGATAACATATCTTTTGTCCAAAGACCAGATCAGTTCAGAGAAGTTCATCAAGGCATTGTTCATAGCAATGGTTAAAGACCATTTATAAAGATTTGCAGCAAATGGAGTACCAACTCAATGAGATTACAGATTTTTTGGGGGGCGGCTACATGGCACAATGGATAGAGCACCGGCCCTGGAGTCAGGAGTACCTGAGTTCAAATCCAGCCTCAGACACTTAATAATTACCTAGCTATGTGGCCTTGGGCAAGCCACTTAACCCCATTGCCTTGCAAATACCTAAAAAGATAAAAATAAATAAATTACATATTTTTTTAAAGAGTTAAATAGCCAGATATTACTTATAATTCTAAATCCAGACTGGAAATTCTTACAGTAGGTTACTGAGAATTTAAAACAAAGTTGAATACTACAATGGTTTAGAGAACTGTGATATATATTCAATTTTAGTAATATGCAAATAAGTAAAGGCATTTGGAAAAAAATGATCTGATAATCACTTAAACTAGGTTCTGGAGCTATCTTGTCTTTAAATTTATCTTCAGGCTTATACCTAGTCTTCAAAGCATCAGGAAAGGAAAAGAGTTCTTGGAGAATGAGAGCATAGACAGATACACCAATTCAACATTTATTGCTACATGTAACAAATACACTCTTACAATAAAGTTACAATAAAGACAAAAGTTCTTTGCAAAACAGTAATGTCTTTAACCAAATATCTAGAAAACTTTTTGGTTCCTTGTGCAAATAAGAAACAAACATGCATGTTCTGCCTCTCATCTATTGGAGTGTGTATCAAGTCACACCAAGAGCTCACTATATTTTCCCCTCTGCTTTCAATTCTGATGTACATGGCTTTGCTAAAACTAGATAGTCATAGATGGCATTTAACTTTACATCACAGGAGAACCAGAAATAAAATGGAAGCATTAGATTTGATGGCATTAATGACCCCTGAAAGCACCAAGATGTTACAAAGGCTTATGGCTCTCTCATTATCTTCTAAGGTGCCATCCCTCAATTTGAGAGCACAGATTTACCCATCTCCTGAAGAATAAAGGGAGTGAATAATACAAGAATATACAAAGAACATTTTCATTACTATTCCTTTCAGCCTTGGTCTGAGACAATTTCTTTTCAATAGAATAAGAAATCTCTATAACATGAGTTAATGTCAATAATATCTCTATGCCTATGGTTGTAAATCAACAATATAGTTTTGTCTTAAACATGAGGCTGGAAGATCAGAATAAAGCAACATGAAAATCTGTCCCTAGAATACATTGTTTTTCCTACCTGCATATGATTTCATTCTTCTTTCTTTATCTTTCCTTCCCTCTATGTGACCCTATCTATTTAACCCTTTCTCTACTCATCTATTTCCCTATCACTCGCTTTCTTAAAATCTTCAAAAGATTTATAATTTCAATATGGGTACTACCCTCCATTCACTAATGTAGTATTCAAACCTCAGCAGACAGTCTTAGGAGATTCTTTCTACTAATGTAGAATTCAACTCTCAGGAGTTTCTGTCCTCCTTGCTTCCTTCCAGTGCCTCTAATAACAAGGCTTTCTGAAATTGGTTCAGTTAATCAAATGATCACCCATCCCTAAGTTCTTACACAAAGTCCTATTGATTTTGGTCTCAACTAACAGTCTCCAGGAATCCAGGCTCCATACAAAAGACCTAATAGGAATATGACTTTGGGGGGGGGGGTATTCTCCTTTAAAATGAGTCATTGAGGAGTCATTGAGAACTGAAGTTTAAATATTATTTAATGGTTTATTGTATCTTTCCTATTTTTAATTTTAAAAGTAAATGAATATTTGCCTTTTTTAAAAAAAAGATCAAATTCAACTGCATTTGTAATTTTCTGTGTGTTTACGCATCTCAGCAATCCCCATATTTGAAAGCATTGCCTGAATTAAGAAAGCCAGTCCATTGAAAGCCAGTGTCTTTGAAGAACAAAATGCACATATTTGCATATTATATGGTATTAAAGTAACTACCAATAGAGATTGAAAAAAACCAAAAAGGACCCATGTGCAAAACTACTTTGTGAAATACATAATGTGCAAACACCATATACACATAAAAGACACATATACATATATGTATATGACTGTGACATAAATACTATTGTGCTATAAGAAAGAATGAAATGGAAGGTTTCAAAAAACCTGGAAAGAGTTATATGAACTAATACAAAGTGAAGTAAACAAAACTAGGAGAACATTGTACACATTAATAGCAATATTATAATGTAATGACAACTGTAATTGTAATGACAATTAACTGATAGACTTAGTTAATTTGAAGACGACAATGATCCATGACAATTCCAAAGAACTCATGATCAAATGTTACTACAGAGACAAAACTGATACTCAGTGCTGATTGAAGCATATTTATTTTTCTTGCCTTTTTGCCCACAAAATGGCTAATGGGAAATTTTTTCCATGACTTCATATGTATAATAGGTAATGTATTTTCTCTCTTTTCATTAAGTGAGGAAGGAAGGGGATAGAAGAGAGGAATTTGAAAAGAAACAAAAATTTTAAAGCAAAAAATATTAAGAGTTATTAAGTTAATCAAGATTGTATACCTACAATGTCAGGCTATGGTTAAATTTCACAGCTGAAGAAATAATGAGTCTTAGGAAAGTAGTGTATGAAAGGATTATGATTTGACTCCCTCAATTTTTAATTATATTATGTTTTTGATTGAACAACTTTGCACTGATTGTAAAGGTTGAAGAAGAGAGAAATGATGCTCAAAGGAAAGTAGTGTACGGAGTAGAAAAGGAGATGATAAAAGGATGGAGTGACAGGTACTAAATCTCTTTTGAATGAAGAAACTTGGTTTTAATACAGTAAATCTGATGTTTGGCAAAGACTATCTAGTAATAGAATTCTTGAGTAGTAATTCACTGATTTGGAAACGCAACTGAGAAACTTAGAAAGTTCTATTTTTTTGTCTACGCCATTTAACTGGGAGAACTTAGTCAAAAGAAAAAAAAGTAAACCTTTGAAATGCCAATGTGATCAGGAAACAATTTTTTTTAAATCCTTGAAAAGGATCCTCCATTGCTCCCAAATTTATTTTACCTTTAGGGTAGTGTAAAATGTGATTTTTAAAAGTTTTGAGCTCTGAAAACTAGCTACTTTGCTAAATAAAACCTTTTTAAAAAAAAATGAATTCCATAGTCAAAAAAAATCACATTAAAAAGCAAAAAATCTAGGATGATCTATAATTTTGGCACATTTAAATTATGTAAATAGTGTATCAAAGTATTCCATCTTCTGATCTGGAAATTCTTTTTATTGTAAGGCTGTTATTAATAATATTCAGTATATAAGTTTTTAAATCTTCACAAATTGCTATGAATAAAAGCATCTGGATTTACAGGTCTGTATTTAAGAGAGAGAAAATATTAAACACAAGACAAGCATACTTCAAAGGTCTTCATTGACATTTCAACAGCATTTCAACATATAACATGCAGACCACAAAGAGCAATACTGTACTGGTTTTGAACTTCACTTATTGGGTAGATCTAAGTACCACATCATAAATTTACAAATTTTTAAAGAGATCCAATAATATGAAATTCAAAGTTTTTTTTTAAATGATAAAAAGCTGAAATAATGAAAAGTGCTTTTGTGGCTTTGTCTTTTAAGTAAAAAAGATAAATAAGATTTAAGGAAAAATTATGGATTTCTAACTGTTACTAGAAGCAAATAAGCATTTTATGACAATATTTCTGCTCAGAAAAGTCCATTATCAAAAAAGTAGCCATTGTAGTAAAAGATATGATAAAAATTCAACAGTCTCATAATTTCTCCTAAAACATACATACATACATCATAGGATTTAGCTAATTTGAGAACTCTTATTACTCACAAATGGCAATGTTAAAGAGATATTGAAAAATAAAGGGAAATTTGAGGATTTTGCATTGCTACCAAATTAGCAATAACTTTAATTTTTTTTCTAATCCACAAAAGCAGCATCTAATAAAACAATCCAAACTTTTCTTACCAAAATTAGATTCACATTTTAAACCCTCAAAAAAGCAGTTCACAACATTTAACATATGGTAATATTAAACAGAAATGTAAAAATTGGGAAGTAAACAGAAATGAAAAGTAAAATGACTTATTGGAATCAAGGATGATGAAAAACAAGAATTTTTCAATTCTCTTCCAATTATTTGAAAATTTGAGTATTGTTTAAAAGAGACATCTATAAGTTCAGGTGTTAATTTTTAAAATTTTATTTTAAAATCCAAAAACATGAGAACTACCTATTGGAGTAGCTAGTGGGTGCATGTAGGCTCTAAATAGGTCAGTTATCCAGCTAAAAATTAATGGTTTAAATACTAAATTTTTAAGGATTATTAATAAAAAAAAAAGCACTGCCACCATAGACAAGCTAAAATAAGCATATAACTTAATGCTTTGTGATTATCTTGCTTCCTCAATTTCTACAGTATTGTTCTATTCTATAAGATAAAACAGTAGTTAAGAAGAAGCTGAGGAACACACAATTGCTTTTTGTCATAGAGAGTATTTCAGAGCAATGCTCTATAAAAAGTGACATGCTTTCAGAGTGGCATAGGTGATGTCCTAAAAGAAGTTCAAAGATCTCATCTGTATATTTTTTAGATAGCAATTCTTCCCTTTTTTTTCTTATGGCTAGCTCTGTTGTCAATTGCTATTTCTGTAATTAGAATGGATTGATTGCCAGCAAATCTCACAACTACTTCTAAGCTCAACTGTTATCTTTCATTCTTCCTTCTATTTTTTCTCCCATTTTTTTTTTACTCTTTCTGTCATGCTTCTAGACTTTGGCACCAAAGGAATTAGTTTTGATTGGCAGCCATCATCAGTCACCTGACACATTTGTTTTTATTCAATCTGAACTCACTCATTTGGTCAGCTTTTATTTTTAATTTTTTTTTTTTTTTTACTATTTCAAGATAGCTGCAGAGGACAAATAATTGAATAAATTTCATTTAAATCCACCAAAAAAATTAATTTGATTTTAACTTAACTGTCCTATTAAAAAGCAAATATAATTAGGTCACTTTTTTGTTTGTTATTACTGTATTTTTACTGAAAAAGATGATAACAACGCCAGGCAGATCTGTCCTACGGAAAGCCAGGTTTCAGATACTAAGAGAAAATAGAAATATTCTTCTACTCCAAAAAGTTCTAGAAATATACTACACTCAGCATGGTCAGTCTCAGGTTTTTCATTTTAGGAAACTCAATAATAATCCTTAAAATACTATTATAGAATCATACTTTTAGAACAAGTATCAATTCTTTGAACTTCAAGTCTGATAAGGCTATGCAACCTTAGTTGGATTTACCAGAATGAATGTTTATACTAAAATTAAGTCTAAAATATAACTCTTGTTGCTGCTAGATGGTTATTGCAGACTTAAAAAAATGCTCTTCAAATGCATGAATATAGTTATAATAACCCACTTTAACCACACCACAAATTTTCTCTTCTTTAAGCTATATATCCTTAGTTCCTTCAACAGATCTTCACAGGCAAGAACTCAAGGAGCTTTACATCCTGTTTGCCATTTACTGGCCTTTGGTTTATCAACGTCCTGCTTAGAACCAAATATTCAATTCCAGATTTGATCTGATCAAGACAGAGTTCCAGTAGGACGCTCACACTTCCCCTATCCTGGATATAATGTATTAGCTTTCACCACAGCTACCTAATTTAGCTAATTCAATGGTCTTACAATCTCTAGACCATTTTTAAACTTAGCCCTCAATCATGAATTAATGAAGTTCCCTGTTTAAATTTCAGTGTACATGGCAAAAACATCACTCATTCTATGTCAGGCCACCAAGTTCTTCTGATGCTCTGGCACATGAGGAAAGGGAGCCAGTCCTTAGTGAATGCTGTTCCTACCATGCACACCATTGTGGCAGACTCCCTGTGTATGAACTCTGTTCAACTCCCTAAAAGCTGAGACCTTCTTCATCAACTTTCCTTTTTTAAAAACATGTTAGCATTTTGATGGGCAAGAATGTCATCCTTCCTTTACTGCTTAACTTCAGCTTAATACTGTTTTTACTATATTCTTAAACTATATCCACAGGATGTTCCAAATGCTTAGGAAGATACACTATCCTCAATTCTGTACCTAGAATATAAAAACCCTTCAAAGTTAAGCTCAGATGTCACTTCCTACATAAAGCCTTTTCTGAAGCTCAAAGCTGCTAGTCTCCCTCTCACTCTCCGACCCAAATTTTTAATTTTTATTTTTTGGTATATAATATATTTATTTACATGTATATATATCTCCTTAGAATATATACTCCCAGGACTAAGAATTGTATTTTGTGTTCCTAGCACCTACAAGAGTGCCTAGCATATAGAAGGCATTTAACAAATTTTTGTTAATTATAGTATTAAAAACAAGTAACCATAACAGCACACTAACCAATCAAAATTCCATAGGATGACATGATACTACTCTCCTGACAGAGAAGGTCAGAGTAAGACATATTTTGAGGGTCTAACAAAAAAAGAAATGCATTACTTGATTACCCATAACAGGGAAGGATTTTGTTTTTTGTTTTGTTTTGCTTTCTTATATGAATAAAGAAAAAAATAGATTTTTGATATTTGAAAAAATAAATGTTTCTTGTTTGGGGGCTCAGAGAGGTTAAAAGGTTTAAAAGTAAGCATTTATAAAGCATTTTTAAAATTAGCAAAACACTTTTACATATATTAACTCATTTTACTTGCCCATGGCCACAAAATAAATTTTCAATTCAGGCCTTCCTGGCCTTTCTTTAGTTAATAAAACAATTGAAAAAGGAAATGAATTTAGTCTGGTATTTCCACGTTAGTCTTGGTAAAGTTATAATAGCTTTTGTGATTTTATTGTGAGTTTATTAATCAACCCTCCAGGGTACATTAGAATGTTACCAAATCTAAGTCAGAAGGACAAAAGTTTCCAGAATCCATGTCTTTCTATTTTTAAAAAAACAAGAAATTTATCTTTCTGCAATTTTATACTGACCCTTCTATTCTCTACAATCTTTCATAAGTCATCAATAATGACTTGGTCATAATCTCTGCCAGTTCACAAAGATGAGTGTTCCTTTCTCCAGGTCCAGCACTCTAGCCACTATGCCACCTAACTAAAAATAATCTACAGGATCAGTGCTATGACCTTCCCTGTGTGGAGCTGAGGTAGAGCAGTCAGGTCACAGCTTCTAAGCAGTTTTGAGAAATTAAGTATATTTGAAGGATCAACTCCAAAATTTCTCTATCCAATGGTAATCTTTGATTGTTGCATTCTTTTCTGTGCCTTAGAACTCTTATGACTATTTATGGTATAACCTCTATTTCCTCCTCTCCTCAGTTATTTCCTAAGACTTTCATCA
This sequence comes from Macrotis lagotis, assembly GCF_037893015.1. NCBI lineage: Eukaryota > Metazoa > Chordata > Mammalia > Peramelemorphia > Peramelidae > Macrotis > Macrotis lagotis. The sequence goes on along the minus strand of NC_133666.1, from coordinate 158,090,682 downwards.
ATCAAGTAGATACTCTCCTTTCTTCCCTCTCTTGGCCCAAGTTGAATCAGATGAACTTTACACTATCCTTTAAGACTGAATTTTTCGACCCTTGTTTTATCATAGGTAATTGGTAATAGGTAAAAATAATAGGTAATAAGTAAAAAAAAAAGATATCATCTTGTATTTGTTCCTTTGCTACTGTTATTGTGCTGAAGAGATAGTGAAAATCATGAAAATACTTTTTCAGTTCACTACAAATTTACATTATCAAATTTTTTACTAAGTCCTCACTCAGTAGGCAGTCTACTTCTCCCTAATCTATTCACTTTCTCATGGTTTCTAGACCTTAATTTATCTGTAAGGCTCCTATAACATACCTTCTATGCTGAAGATTTCTCCTCATACTTCACAAAAATGCTTGGGCTATTTACTGAGAACCCTTCCTTCCATCCTTTTCCTCATCCCAAATTACTCAACTACCTTCCTCCATTATCTTCTTCAGTCTAATCTCTGTTAAAGAAGTGGCCTTTCTTGTCAAGTCAAATGCGTTCCTTGGCCTACATGCACCCCTCATTGAATATGCTCCCTTTGTTTCAAGAAGATCAGCTGAAGTATCATTCCCCTTCCATTCCCTTTCATCTTCATATATCTCCCTATCTATTGACTCTTTCCTTGTTGCCTAAAAACACATCTGAATTTCCCCCATCTTTAAAATAATTAAATAAAAAGATTATTGCTTGATCTTACTATGCCTATTAATTATCATCCTACAGCTGTCTTTGCATTTTTACCTAATCAACTTCAGAAAGTCATCTATGTTAGATGACTACATTTCCTTTTCTCTTCTAAACTCACTGCAAACTGACTTTTGACCTCATCATGAACCTGAATCTGCCTTTTCCAAAGTTACCAATGATCTCAAAACCCTATCTAATAGTCTTTAATGAATCCTCATGCCACTTAAGTATTCAGAATGATTCGTCACTATTGTTCACTTCCTTTTGTTTCCTCTTTCTTCCCTTATTTTTGGAGCAGAAGAAAGATGAGAATTGAAGTATGAGAAGTCTAGAAAGGAACTAATAAACCAAAAAAAAAGTAAAACAAATTAGTTCCCATGAGTAGGGGAAAAAGTTATCTGTTGCTGTCAGGGTATATGAAGGATCATTCATTGACAATATTCATTTTAGACAATTTTCCTTTTAATTTTTCCCATCCTTCATTTGTGACTTCACATTCAGAACTCTCTCCGCATCCCATCTTCCCTATCCAAGGTGAATTCCCCAGTAATATTTTTAGTTCATGGAATCCTACTCATCCTTTTAATTCTCTGAAATGAACTCTCCTAAAATTCAGTTTATATGCTAGACTGTTTGGGGGCAGCTAGGTGGCGCAGTGAATAGAGTACCAGCCCTGGAGTCAGGAGGACCTGAGCTCAAATCTGACCTCAGACACTTAAATAATTACCTAGCTGTGTGGTCATGCGCAAGCCACTGAAACCTGTTTGCCTTGCAAAAGACTAAAAAAAAAAAAAAAAAAAAAAAGGAAATATCTAAAAACAATAAAAAAATATATGCTAGCCTGTTCCTACTTCTTTTTTTAATCAAAAATTCTAAGACAGAATAATAATCATTTACACCTCAGCAACCAGACTCTCCCTATTGCTGAAAACCAGAATAAATTTTACTCTTCTTAAGTTCTGCCATTATCTGAAAGTTAAAATTATTGTGACAAATGAAGAAATTATTAGTTGCTCTGCTTTTGGCAGAGAAAAGAACTCCAATATATATTAGAATGGTCACCATTCTATTGGGCCTCTAGGTTTGGAATCATTTTCCTCAATCACTCATCTGTTTCCTTTTTGTTTATTTGTTGGAATTTTGTGGCAATGTCATTCCTAATTCTATATCTGTTGATTATTAATTGAAAAGCTCTCCACCATGCTTCCCAATTTGATATCAACCTTTTTGATATTTAACATTACCCTAACATATTTAATTCTACCCTAGGTCATCTCAAATAAAATCACAGTGCTAAGGATAAAGTTAAATTTTCTTACATGTGTTGGGTTCTCTAGTTCATATTACTGGATAATCATACTTTGTACACATGTATCTGATGCCAAGGTTTTTAATATTGGCTCCTTTCTTTTTCATCTGGGACTTTTTCATTGTCTCAACTGCTGCTTCCTACATTGTTGCTAATCTCTATGAAATCTTTCTAGTTTGGTCAAACAGATTTCTTCTTTCCTTTTCAGATAAAAACTCTTTTAATTAAAGTTGCAAAAATCTGGGGGAAAATACTCTATTTTTCTTAAATGTGCATTACCTATAGAATTCTATCATTCCTACATTATAAGGCAAAGGTACAAAAATTCAATTCCCATTTTCAGTCATTATTCTTAACGAGGTGTCTACCTTCCAAACCTGCTTTTATCTTCTGAATCCCTTTCTTTTAATAGACATAGCAATAAAAACATAATTTATGCCCTTAATATCTTAATTTGCACAAGATTTCTCAACCTTTGGTAAAATTTGCTATATTCCTTTTAGCTATATAATTTGTAACTATATTAAGAACCTGTAAGTATGAAAAACCTCTGTCATGCCTTGTATATATATCCTAAGGTGGGAAAATTCTCCACAATTAGCTGCCATGATAATATTAACCAGGTGTCACAATGAGTCACCATCACCAGGGTCAAGTACCTAGATCCCTCCTCTTCAGAAACTTCAAAGTTGTTTCTTGGTTACAAGAATTAAGTAATTTTTCTTCCCTTTCTCCTGTGTTTCACACATGTCAACATTCAAACTTCTTGACGAACATTATCCTCATTTCAAGTCATAATCTGCTTTGCTATTATTAGCAATGCTGCTTCAGATCCTCTTTCTTTATTTCCACATTAAAATCTGTCATTAAGGAACAATTCTTTGTCCCAGATAAAACGGAGAGCAGAAAGTTCTTCTGAGCTTTTTTGAATTCCTTGACAGCTAATTCTCTCAAGTTAATTCATAAAAAAATATTTTAGATAAGTTAATACTTGTATGGAGCCAATCCATAGTATGTGATAATATAAAATAAATGCTTGTTAACTAAGTGGCCCACACTTTGAGCATAGAAAGCAAACCACCAGGCTACTGCATTAATATAATATAAAACACACACACACACATATATATACATATATATATATATATATGTATATATATGTGTGCAAATACAAATACATATAAACAATATAGGTCAATTGCAAAATTTTTCCTCTTCTCCATACTTGAAAGTGAGCTCTTGGATCTTATCTTCCTATCAATGGCAATTCGGAATATTTTGTAGCATAATTCCTGTGAAGAGTTTCAAATTCACCAATTGTCATTTGCTTCACCTCTTCTGCTTACAGACTCTTTGTATCCAACTCAACAGCAACTAGTTTCATTTTCTAGCTGTCACTTTTGCTATTTCACTAATTGTGGTTCTACCTTCCTAAGTAACTTTTTGGGCCCCTGATCCTTCACCTATACTTCAGATAAGGCTTGAACCCTTATCCCAAAGAATTCTCAAAATATTTTTCCTCAAATTAATTCTTTGGCCCTTTTCACAACTCCAAAGTCAGACTCTAAATCATTATCAACAATTTCTTTGCCTTTACTGTCCTCTCTAGTCAATCCCACCTTACCTTCTCCTTTGGAAGTCAGAAATAGTTTCAAAATAGCTTTATAAAATATTAATTAAAAATAAATTTTCATAAAATAATTCATGAAGGGGCGGCTAGGTGGCATAGTGGATAAAGCACCGGCCCTGGAGTCAGGAGTACCTGGGTTCAAATCCGGTCTCAGACACTTAATAATTACCTAGCTGTGTGGCCCTGGGCAAGACGCTTAACCCCATTTGCCTTGCAAAAACTTAAAAAAAATTCATGAAGAAGTCTAAATTTCTCTTCCACAAAGGGCATGTGTAGGCAGGGGGGTCATTGAATAATTTTTAAAATTTCAGTCACTCCAACTATAAAAACAGGAGAAAAGGAGGGTTTGAGAACCAGGATATTATTTATGATATAAACAAGAGGATATATATGAATTGCTAAATCCAAAATTAAAAATATGGCTAAGAAAAAAGTTTTTTTTCCTGTTTTCCTATTTGATTCTGTAAAATTTACTATTACTAAGTTTAAAAAATTTTGGCATATCATTTACTACAATAAATATATTGTTTTCCAAATATCATGTTAAAAACTCACTTTAAATTGTATTATGAACACTTAGAAATCCAAAATCCTTATATCTATATTCATAATATGAAAAAAGCAGCTTCAATTGAAATGCACTTCTGATTATTTCAAGCCATACTCGGATTTTTACTATGAACATAATCTTTAAAGCCAAATGAGCATAATAACTGGAGACAGATTAAAAGACTGAATCATATTAAATATGCTATAGCATATATAAATATATGCTAATATTTTTAGAATAAGATCATGGCTTGCTAAAAGGAAATTTTCATGAGAAGCTCTATTTTCTATAAATGCCAAATGCAACAAAAGCATATCCATTCCATCCCCCTCCCTTCCCCGCCAAAACATACAGCAGACTGAACTAAAAAGCCTATTTCTGAATCTAATATCTTGCCTGAAAGACTGGTAGTGTTATGAGAACTGATGGCTGTAAGAGCTTTGGAAAACCCCACACACTCCATGGAGAACACTACTACTTGGTGTGGACTAGGCATAGAAAAGTATCTTCCTGCCAAAAAAGAAAAGAAAGTCTGTACTTGCAAGTAGTGGAAGATAAGACCAATATTTACAATTTATGAACTTACTCAAAACATTTTTTATAAACAGTAAGGAAATAACTTTTATATTCTTACTTCCCAAAAGCTTTAATATATTAATGGAAGTACTAGCTTGGGGACTGAAAATAACATAAGAAATCTTCCCTTAATATGCAATGTTCTCTCCACGCCAAAACCAACTGATCCCCCTTGAATGAAAGAATTTGCTTTAGAGCAGATTCTCAACAGTAACTAAATCTAAGTCACATGGACTGAGTGATTTACTTCTTTTATCTTTAAAAAAATAATCAGAATAATCTATAATTTTTAAAATTGGAGAATTTCTTATCATTAAAGAAAGAAAAAACTAACCTGTTACAGCTTTTGATGTTGTTTGCTCTTTGCTAGCAATATGAGCTCCTCCACCAAATACAGCAGACCACATTTTTTCATTTAGAGGATGGGCCACGATCCGAAATAGCACATTGCTAGAATGTGTGGCCAGACCATGTATGAAAAGACTAAGATAAACAGCTGTGAGAATTTCACAAAGCAAAACTGTAAGTCCTGACTGAGCTTCTTCCCCAGCAGAATTCAAAAGGCGAATAAGAGCAGTGATTCCTGCAACAATAACCAAAAAACCAAAAATGTTCTGAGTTTTAAAAATAAAATAAGCAGATTCTCATTAAGTAAAAAAAAAAATTACTCCAGTCAGAGTGCAATCTTAGATCAATTTTATATTACATGCAATACTTCAAATACAAAGACAAAAAAAGATCCAAATGTTCTTAAGAAAAGGAATTTAGAAGATATTAGCAATTACGAACTGGGCTACCAAGAAAACTAAATTACTACTAGAAAATGGTAAAATTCAAATAGGAAATTTCTGATTCTATATTTTGACCTAATCATTAAGGGGAAAAAATTGTTTAAATGATTGTGTAATTTTTATTAATTATATCTAACAATGACTATTTTTATTTGGTAAACCTCTTTAGTATAAGATTTAAAAAGTTTAAGACTTTTGATCAAACTTGACCTTGAAGAGGAAAAAAACTGTGCCTTTATTACAAAGCTGCGAGATTTAAAGGTAAAGAACATAAAACAGAAAGGGCAAAAGATAGCAATGAGATTTTTTTGTAATGTTCAAAAGATTAAATATATTATCAAACATCTAAAATAAATAACATATACCTGGCCACTGAGCTGGAGATGTATTGGGAGTTATTGTTTCATCTAAGTTTATGGTTTTCAAGGAGTGCCGGTGACTAAACAGCAATGTCTGGTATACCATTCCAGTAAACTGATTTGTTTGCAATGAACTATGGAAAAGATAAAATATTTGTAGTCATTATTTTTAGTGCCCAATGCAATATTTTACAAACTTTACTTTTAATATTCAAAATGGTTTACAAATATAGATGTAGTTTTAGTTAAATTTTCATACTATGCTGTATTGTTTTACTACAAAATTTATCTCTGTTTCAGTCATGAAAATTTTATTTATCTTATTGTTTTTGAGTTTGGGTCTACCTATTTTGCCCAATTTATAAAGAGAAATAATTACTTATAGGCCTAATTCTTCCTTAATTGCCCCTTTCTTCTGGAGAGCATATTGGTGTCAAATTTAGTATAAACTTCTGATTAGCTTTAGACCTACAATAACTATGAACTTGAGTGTCTATCTTGTTCAAACCTGATACTGCCAAAACTGTGCTATTAATTTTTTTTATTAAATATCTACTTTTACCTAGTAATAGAAACCTAAGCACAAAGGTATAGGTCATTGCCATCATCTAAAACCATAGTACATATGACCTCAAGCTTAAAATAAAAAGCAAAATAACAAGAAACATATACATGTCATTTATCCAATGTACATATTAACTTTGTGTACAGAGCTAGACATATTTTGTGGTTTTTCTTTTTTTTTGTTCTAACAGAATTCAAGTTCATTTAACTTTATGACAAGACCCACATTCAAATCATGAGTAAAAGTTTCTGAAGGGTTATTTATTAAAATTTTTCTTTGTTTGATTTTACATAGGATTTTAAAATAGTACAGAGCAATATATCTTTGAATAATGACAGTTTTATTAAATAGTATAGAAAAGGTTATTTACCTATAGTTATGGCCACCACAAAGACACTGGTAAATACAAGCAGAAAGAGATGCTGCTAAAGTATGCATTACATATACCTGGAAAAAAGACCCCACAAAATATAACTTTTCAAGGTAAATAGAATTCAACCATATGGAAAAAACTCTAAAAATCAATTAACAGGAGAAATAGAAATCAAAATAACCCTGAAGTTTCATCCTATGCTTAGCAAACAACAAAGATGATAGAAGATCAGACTAGTCACAAGTTGCAGGAGTTGTGGGAAGACAATTACATCATAGATAATCCATCCCATCACAGGGAAAGTTTTGGAATGAGGTTTGAAATTTTTCAAATAAAATTATCAAAATACTCATACTATTTGACCCAGACATTCTACTGCTAGCTATATACCTGCAATTCTTATTGACAAAAAAGAAAACACCATATATATACATATATATGTATATATATGGTGTAACACTTTCTGCGACACAGAAAATAAACTCAAAGTAAGGCTACCATTAAAAAAAAAATCTTGTCTTCCTAAGAGGCAGCTAGGTGGCACAGTGAAAAAGCACTGGGCCTGGAGTCACTGAGTTCAAATCTGGTCCCAGACACATAATAATTACCTAGCTGTGTGACCTTGGGCAAGTCACTTAACCCCACTGCCTAGTTAAGAAAAAATCTGTCTTCCTTTCCAATTAATAGTATGCTCATTTTAACTAACAGTAGCTAATTCTGTAAAAGAAAGCTCATTCAAGAAAATTATTGAAAATAAATTAGTAAGGATGACTAGGTGGTGCAGTAGGTAGAGCACCGGTCCTGAAGTCAGAAGGACCTGAGTTCAAATTCGGTCTCAGACACTTAATAATCGCCTAACTGTGTGATTTTGGGCAAGTCACTTAACCTCATTACCTAAAATTAAAAAAAAATAAATTAGTAGATTCTGGTAAAAATAGTAAAACTATTCCCAGTTATCAATGACAACCAAATATTGGTAAAAAGCAAAAGATCATTAAATACTAATTAGTAAATATGATGAACATTATATTCCACTTATGATGTTATCAGTTAATTAGCCTTTTATGGGACAACATAGCAATATCAACAAATTTAAACTTTATTTCTAAGAGAAATATATATATTTCTCTTAGAAATAAAGTTATAGTTTCCTATAAATTTGTTTTGATAAGATGATGCCAGCCTACCTCACAAAATTAGCTGCCTTCATTTTAAGTGACATTAGTTATGAAAAATAATTCTATTTAATGTATCTTTTAGATTCTAACAATTTTATACACACACACACACACACACACACACACACACACACACACACACACACACAGGAAAAGAAAAGCAAAACCCCAAACCAATGATACTTACTTTATTGTTTGGGGTGTCAGGATGGGGTGGTGAATCAAAGTTTATTATAGCATGTAGTATATCATGGGTCAAATTACTAAGGTGCAATAGAGGATTGGCAACTACAGTTTTGGCACTGGCTGTACAAGCAAAGAGGAGAGGTACGGAGGTTTGTTCTGGCAGAGGGCCAGTAAAAATTGGTTCCAATGTTTCCTATAAAAAAAAAAGGAGAAAAGAAAAGAAAATGAATCAAGTAATTATAAATCTTATAATACTATTTCAGATTAACTGAAGTTAAGAAATAGTGAAGAAACACAGAGGCTCACTAGAATAAATTTCAGAAAATAACATATTAAACAATTGATTAAATTCTGCATATATGAATATATAGATTTATACAGAAAAGAACTTAAAGGTAATTTATATGCCTCTGATACATGGGGGGCATCAACAATTCCACTAATGAGAACCTAAAATAGTTTATATCATTCTATTTTCAAACTAATTATTCAAACTTTAGATTTACCTTGAGTCAAAATGTGACTTCTTTTAAATTCTACCTCTGACCATAATTTTAACGCTACATAAAATAAATTGCAATTCTTATGCTACATGAAAATCTTTTATATTTAATAAGCTCTATTATATTCCCTTTAAATGCCCTTTCTGAACAAAAGATCAAGAATATCAAGTGAATTAATAGGAAAAAATGCAAAGAAAGTAGCCTAGTCAAAACAGATCTAAAATTAATTTAGAAGTAACAATCATCAAAACTATTTGGTACTGTCAAAGAAAAAGAGTGGCAAATCAGTGGAATAGGTTAGGTTAGACACAGTTGTAAATATCTATAATAAGCTACTATTTGATAAGCCCAAAGACTTCAGCTTCTGGGATAAGAACTCACTATCTGACAAAAACTGATAAGAAAACTAGAAAAACTTTTGGTAGAAAATAGTCATAGACAACATCTCACAAGGTATATACCAAGATAAGGTCGAAAATAGGTACATTATTTAGACATAAAGAGTGATACTATAAGGCAATTAGAAAAGCAAGGAATCATTTCTCTATCAGATCTATGCAGAGGAGAATTTATAACCTAACAAGAAATAGAGAATATTATGAAATGCAAAAATGATCATTTTGATGAAATTAAATTGAAAGGTTTCTTCTACAAAAACAAAACCAATATAACCAAGATTAAAGGAAGTGGAAATCTGGGAAATAATTTTTTAGTCGGTTGTTTCTGATAAAGGTCTAAATGACACAGAGAAATGAGTAATATACTCCCCAATTGATAAATGGTCAAGGGATATGAACAGTTTTCAGATGAAGAAATTAAAATTATCTAGTCATATGGAAAAAAATGCTCTAAATCACTATTAAGGAAAATGGAAATAAAGAGAATTCTGAAGTACTTTGTTACATCAATCAGATTGCCTAATATGCCTGAAAATGGAAATGATAAATGCTGGAGAAGTTGTGGGGAAAGCTGTTAGTTGTGAACTGATCCAATCCTTCTAGAGAACAACTTAGAATTATGCCCAACACTGTGCATACTCTTTGATCTAGTAATATCACGAGTAGGTCTATATACCAAAGAGATCACACACACACACACACACACACACACACACACACACACAGAAAAAGATCCACACATAAAACAATATTCATAGCAGCTTTTTTTGTGGTAGCAAAGAATTCGAAAATGGAAATTCTCTATCAATTGGGGAATGAATGAAAGAGTCGTGGTATGTGAATGCAGGAGAATATTATTATTCTATGAGAAAGGATAAGCAGGCATTTCAGAAAAAAACGTAGAAAGAATGACATGAACTGATGCTGAATAAAGTGAACAGAACCAAAACATTGTACATCTTAACATCAACACTGTGTGATATACTGAACTCTTCTCAGCAATACAGTAATCAGACAATTCTTAAAAAGTTGTGATACTGGGATAGCTATACAGTGCAGTGGCCCTCAAGTCAGGAGGACCTGAGCTCAAATAATTTAATAATTTTCTAGCTGTGTGACTTAGGGCAGGTCACTTAACCCCTCCCCCAAAAAAAGTTTTGACACAAAATGTCATAAACATCTAGAAAAAGAATTATGGAGTTTAATATAAATCAAAGCATACTATTTTCCACTTTTTAAATTTTTTCTTTTCTTGTGGTTTTTTTTCCCTTTTGTTCTAATTGTTCTTTGACAACATGACTTAATAAGGAAAAATGTGTAACATAATTGTATATGCATAACCTGTATCAGATTACCTGCTATCTTGGGACAGAGAAGAGGGGAGAAAAATTTACAAAAATTGAACACTGAGAGGACAGTTAGGTGGTGCAGTGAATAGAGCACCAGCCCCTGAAGTCAGGTACTGAGTTCAAATCCTGCCTCAGACACTTACTAATTACCTAGCTGTGTGACCTTGGGCAAGTCACTTAACCCCATTGCCTTGCAAAAGAAATGAACATTGAAAACTATATATCTATATCTATCTATGTAAAATTGGAAAAATAAAAGAATAAATGTCCATCCAAACAAGACTTTCCCTACTTCATCCAATTACATCTCTTGTGACAAGGCTCCTATACTTTGCACAATCTTGATTTCCTTTAAGTGGACTGTCAGTGAAGTGCTCTGAACTGAACATAATGATAAAAGAAGTCTAATATTTGATAAGATTATGTGTTATGACTGAGGCAGTATACTTCTAATGAGCAACTTTGGCTTTTGTGACAACATTCTAATGATTCATACTGAGTTTGCCCCAAGAAAAAGTATTAAATCTTTCTGTGTTCTCAGTCTGTGCTTCTACAATTGAGTTTTTTAGGTCAAGTGGAAGACTCTAAAATTGTTACCATTTGTATTTGTTTTTTTACTATTTTTCTAATTTGTCCATATATTTTTGAAACTTGATTCTGTTATCCAACATATTAACTATGCCACATGCAACTTACCCTTTTATGATCTTTTGAAAATCAACAACAATACTTTATGCGGGGATGGAGCCAAGATGGCAGAGTCAAGGCAGTATTTCCCAGAAACTCCTTCCCCCCAAAACTCCAAAAGCCAACAAATTATGACTCTAGCCAAAATTTAGAGGGGCAGAAGCCATAGAAAGACTGAGTGATACATTTCCCAGTCCAAGATAACTTAGAAGTTCTGTGGGAAAGGTGTGTTTCAGCAAGACTGGGAGATGGAAAAAAGTCGTAGCTACAGTGTAGCCAAGCCCAGCCCAGCCCAGCCCAGGGATCACCCAATCAGATTGAAGGGGCCATGAGAGAACTCTGCTACACCAGCATGAGTGTGGAGTGAGGAACACTGGCTACAGAACCTGCAGCGAGATTCAGGAGAAATCAGCCTGCACTCCAAAGCACAGCCCACAGATGGGAAAGGGGTCAGGGGAGACTGCAGAAATCTGTCTGCTCTTCCTGGGGCAGGACTCTGCTGTTTTCCCCACACTCAGATCCCCTTTGCAGTTTGGCCTTCCATACTAAGCTAGCAGGGTCCATCCTCACAGCTCCAGGGCAGAGGGGAGTGCCTGCGGCCATCTACATATCAAAGCACAGGCAAGAGAGCATAAGACCTTGGAGGAATAAAGGGCCCAGTGGGGTGTTCCAAAAAAAAGGTGTCCCAATAATACTCAAAAGCTCAGGAAGCACCCCAAAACCAGACATAAGCTGGAGAAATGAGTAAATGGAGGATAAAATGGGAACACCATTGAGAAATTCTTTGTCTATGATCCCAAAAATCCTCTTCAAATTGAAGATGAGGAAGTACAAGCTCTTGCAACTAAAGATTCCATGAAAAACAAAAGTCAGGCTATGACAGAGCTCAAAAAAGATTTTGAAAATTAAGTAAGGGATATAAGAGAAAAATTGGGAAAAGAAATGAGATGCAGGAAAGCATGAAAAAAGAGGTCAGCAGCTTAGTCAAGGAGATACAAAAAAATGTTGAAGAAAATAACATGTTAAAAATCAGCATAGGTCAAATGGATAAAACAGTTCAAACAGTTATTGAGAAGAATGCTTTAAAAAAGCAGAACTACATTAAGGGCTCATAGGGCTTAGAATAAAATATTGTGGAAGGCAAAAGAGCTTGGAATGCAATGGACAATCAACTACCCAACAAAACTGGACATCCTCTTCCAGGGGAAAAGATGGACTTTCAATGAACCAGGGGAATTACAAATGTTCCTGTTGAAATGACCAGAGCTGAACAAAAAGTTTGACCTTCAAATACAGGACTCAGGTGAAGTATAAAGAGTAGAGAAGAAGGGTACAATATGAGGGACTTAAAGATGAACTGCAGGTATTCCTACACAGAAAAATGATGCTGATAATACTCATATGAACCTTTTCATTTGATAGAGCAGGTAGAAGGACCTTTTATAAATGAAGCACAAGAAAGAGCTGAATTTGAAGATAAAATATATTGTAAGGATGATGTCAGTGGCAAAAAGGGAAATGCCCTGGGAGTAAGGGAAAGAAGAGGTGGAATAGGCTAAGATATTTTGTATAAAAGACATACATATATAAATATATATATTTATACAATGAGTTTTTGCAATGATATGAAAGGAGGAAGGCGAGGAGGAATAAGGGAACCTTCACTCTCATTGGAAGTGGCTAAGAAACATCTAGAACAAAAAGGAGAGGGAGGGACAAAGGGAGAAGGGGGGATGTGGGTGATAGTGGAGAGGGTAATCATAGGAGAGAATACTCAGATATAATACATTTTCTTTTTTACTTCTTGCAAGGGGCTGGGATTGGGTGATCTGTCTGTAACCACAGGGCCAAGTAGTTGCTGCGTCTCCGGGGTGGTAGGTGGGCTCGGGACCTCTTGGCCCCAGGGCCACTGCACTGCTCATCTACCCTACAACACATTTTAGAAGAGTGACAAAGTGAAAGGAGAGCGAAAATATAATATACGGTAGTGGGGAGGAATGGATGGAGGGAATTACAATCATCAACAGCAACACTGCAAAACCATGGAAGCAACTTTTATGATAGACTTATCATAAAGAATGTGATCCATCCAAGACAGAGCCGATGGTATCCGAACATAGAATGAAACACATTTTTTTCCATCTTTCCTTTACTTTAATTCTCACGTGGGTCTATATTTTTTGGGTGGAGGGGATATTATGTTTACTCTTAGAAACAAGAATATGTTACCAATGTATAAAAAAAATCATTTGTACAAAAATATGCATAGAAGCTCTGTCTATGGTGGCAAAGAATTGAAAATTAATGTAAATGTCCTTTAATTGGGGAATGACTTCACAAAATGTGGTATAGGCATGTGATGGAACCCTATTGTTCTATTAGAAGTCAGGAGGGATGGGAATTCAAGGAAGCCTGGAAAGATTTGCATGGACTGACACTGAGCGAAATAAGCAGAACCAGAGGAACATTGTGCACCCTAGCAGCAACATGGGGGTGATGACTTATTTTTCTTCCTTAAGGATACAATTTCTCTCTCATCACATTCAACTTAAATCAATGTATACCGTGGAAACAATGTAAAGACTAACAGAATTGACACTTCTAAAAAAAAGATGACTGGTGGCAGAGGGGGGCGTTTATGGTCATTCACAGACCAGGAGGGAGGACAGAGCCTCACACACTGAGACCCTTGTGGGAGTGTCCCAAAAGCTCAGGAAGCACCCTAAAACCAGGCCCAGGCTGGGAGAATGAGCAAGCAGAGAAATAAGAGGAACACCATTGAGAAATATTTTGCAAATGAGTCCAAGAAGGATCAAAATACTCACGTCTGAAGATGAGGAAGCACAAGCTCCTGCATCTAAAGACTCCAAGAAAAACAGAAATTGGGCTCAGGCTATGACAGAGCTCAAAAAAGACTTTGAAAATCAAATGAGGGAGTTGGAAGAAAAACTGAGAAAAGAAAGGAGAGAGATGCAGGAAAAACATGAAAATGAAGTCAGCAGCTTAGTCAAGGAAATCTAAAAAAAATGCTGAAGAAAATAGCATGCTAAAAACCAGCTTAGGTCAAATGGATAAAACAGTTCAAAAAGTTATGGAGGAGAAGGCGGCTTTAAAAAGCAAAATTGGCCAGATGGAAAAAGAGATAAGAAAACTCTGAGGAGAATAAATCCTTCAGACAAAGAATAGAATTCAGGGAGATTGATGAATTTACCAGAAATCAGGAATCAATACTTCAAAACCAAAAAAATAAGAATTAGAAAAAAATGTGAAATAGCTCATTGAAAAAACAACTGATATGGAAAAACAGACTTAGAAAAGATAATTTAAAAATTATTGGAATACCTGAAAGTCATGAACAGGAAAAGAGCCTTGACATCATTTTGAAAGAATTACTAAAGGAAAATTGCCCTGATATCCTAGAAGCAGAGGGCAAAATAGAAATGGAGAGAATTGACCGATCCCCCTGAGAAAGAGATCCCCCAAAACCAACCCCTAGAAATATTATAGCCAAGTTACAGAACTCCCAAGTCAAAGAGAAAATATTACAAGCAGCCAGAAGGACACAGTTCAAATATCGTGGAGCTGCAGTCAGGATCGCACAGGACTTAGCACCAACTACATTGGAAGCTCATAGGGCTTGGAATACAATATACCAGAAGGCAAAAGAGCTTAGAATGCAGCCAAGAATGAACTACCCAGCAAGGCTGAATGTCCGCTTGCAGGGAAAAAGATGGACTTTCAATGAACCAGGGGAATTTCAAATGTTCCTTTTGGAATGGCCAGAGCTGAACAGAAGGTTTGATCTTCAGATACAGGACTCAGGTGAAGCATGGAGATTGGAGGAGAGGGGGAACATATGAGGGATTTAATGATGATGAACTTCATGTATTCCTGCATAGAAAAATGACACTGATAATACTCATATGAACCTTCTCAGTTAATAGAGCAGGTAGAGGGAGCTTTTATAGTTGAAGCACAGGAGAAAGCTGAATTCGAAGATAAAATATGGTGTAAAAATGGAGTCAAAAGAAAAAAAAGGGAAATGTAATGGGAGAAAGAAAAATGAGAGGGGGGATAGTCCAAGATATTTCACATAATAAGATTTTTTTATTACAATGAGCTATTGCAATGATATGGAAGGGTAGAGGGAAGGGGGAATGAGGGAACCTTTGCTCTCATCAGAAATGGCTAGGAGAGGAAACAGCATATATACTCAATGGGGTATAGACAACTGGAATAAGAAGGAGAGGGGAGCAGGGGGAAGGGGTGGGGATGTGAATAAAGGAGAAGAAGATGGACCATGTGGGGAGAGTGGTCAGATATAACACATTTTCTTTTTTATTTCTTGCAAGGGGCTGGGACTGGAAGGCCTGTCTAGGACCATAGGGCCAGGTGGATGCTGGGACTACAGGGTGGTAGGGGAGCTCCGGGCCTCTTGGCCCCAGGACCAGGGATCTGTCTGCTTCACCACTCAGCTACCTCACAGCAGAGTCAGAGTGAAAGGAGAAAGAAAATATAGTACATGGTAGTGGAGAAATAAGAAAGGAGGGAGTTGCGATCAGCAATGGCAATGTTGGAAAAATATAGAAGTAACTTTTGCGATGGACTTATAAAGAATATGATCTACCCGCGCCAGAGCTGGTGGTGTTGGAACAAAGACTGAAGCACATTTTTTATTATTATTTGGGGGAGGGTGCAGGGCAAATGGGGCTGGGTGGCCTGACTGGGGCCACATAGCAGGGTGATCTTTGGGTGTCTGAGGCCAGATTTGGACCTGGGTGCTCCTGGCTCAAGGGCCAATGCTCTGTCAGCCACCCAGCCACCCTTACTATTATTACTATTTTATTTTACTTTGGGTCTTTTTTTTTCTTCTTTTTTGTTTTTTGCAGGGCAGTGGGGAATCGGGTGGCTTGCATGTCACACAGCTGGGTGATTGTTGGGTCTACGGGGCTGGATGTGGGCTCGGGTGCTCGTGGCTCCAGGGCTGGTGCTTCATCCACTGCGCCACCTTATGCCTGATCTTCCCTCATAAATAATATCAAACAAACCTCTTAACAGAAATCCAATCGACAAAACCCAGAAAGAAAAGCCAGGAGAAGAACAACCAATTAAGAATTTGTCTTCCACAATTGTGGGTGAGTCCAGGAACAGAGGGTGGACTCCACTGGGAGCATGGACTGGTGAGAGCCTGGGAGCCTGGATTAGCCACAGATTAGCCTGATTAGGGAGGGGCTGGAGCCCAGGAGCCTGAAGGTCCAGGAACCAGACCACCTTGATCAGCTCCATTTCAGCTGAAGCCTCTTCAGTATCTATCTGAAACTATCAACAAGTATGCATATTCAATGCATAGAAGCTGGAGGCAAACAAGGATGCCCATTATCACCACTACTATTCAATATCGTATTAGAAATGTTAGCTTCAGCAGTTAGAGAAGAAAAAAGAAATTGAAGGAATTAAAATTGGGAAGGAAGAGACAAAACTTTCATTCTTTGCAGATGACATGATGGTATACCTAAAGAATCCCAAGAAATCATCCAAAACACTACTTGAAACAATTAGCAACTTTAGCAAAATTGAAAGATATAAAATTAACCCTCATAAATCCTCAACTTTTTAATATATGACTAGCAAGATACAGCAGGAAGAGCTAGAAAGAGAAATTCCATTCAAAGTAACTTCAGACAATATAAAATACCTGGGAGTTTATTTGCCAAGGCAGACTCAGAAACTTTTTGAAAACAATTATGAAACACTTCTCACAAAAATTAAATCAGATTTAAATAACTTGGCAAACATCAACTGCTCATGGATAGGTCGAGCTAATATAATAAAAATGACAATTCTACCAAAACTAAACTACCTGTTTAGTGCCCTACCAATCAAAATTCCAAAAATTTACTTTAATGGATCAGAAAAAGTTGTAAGTAAATTCAAATAGAGAAATAAAAAGTCAAGAATTTCCTGGGATTCAATGAAAAAAAGTGCAAAAGAAGGGGGCTTAGCCCTACCTGATCTAAAATTATATTATAAAGCATCAGTCATCAAAACTGTCTGGTATTGGCTAAGAAATAAAGTGGTAGAACAAAGGAACAGACTAGGTGCAAAAGAAGGAAATGATTATAGTAATCTGCTGTTTGATAAACCCAATAAGTCCAGCTATTGGGATAAAAACACTCTTTCAATAAAAAGTGCTGGGAAAATTGGAAGTTGGTATGGAAGAAACTGAGATTAGACGAACACTTCACACCCTATACCATGATAAGATCCAACTGGATACAGGATTTAGAATAAAAAACAATATTATAAGCAAACTAAAAGATTAAGGAGTAGGTTTACCTGTCAGATCTATGGAAAGGGAAGTAGTTTATTACTAAGGAAGAGATGGGGAACATCACTAAAAACAGACTAGATGATTTCAATTATATTAAATTAAAAAGAGACAAAACCAGTATAATCAAGATCAAAAAAAAAAATTAGTAAACTAGGAAACAAACTTTACAACTAGTGTTTATGACAAAGGACTCATTTCTAAAATATACAGAGAACTGGGTCAAATTCTTAAAAAGACAAGCCATTCCCCAAATGACAAATGGTCAAAGGATATGCAAAGGCAATTTACAGACAAGGGGATCAAAGCAATCCATAGTCATGAAAAACCTGCTCTAAATCATTACTTTTTAGAGAAATGCAAATTAAAGCTTCTCACACCTATCAGAGTGGCCAATATGACCAGAAAGGATAATGATCATTGTTGGAAGGGTTGTGGGAAATCTGGGACACTATTACACTGTTGGTGGAGCTGTGAACTCATCCAACCCTTCTGGAGAGCTATTTGGAACTATGCCCAAAGGGCAACAAAAATGTGCATACCCTTTGACCCAGCAATACCACTATTGGGTCTATACCCTGAAGAGATGATGAAAAAGGGTAAAAACATTACTTGTACAAAAATATTTATAGCAGCCCTATTTGTGGTGGCAAAGAATTGGAAATCAAGTAAATGTCCTTTAATTGGGGAATGGCTTAGCAAACTGTGGTATATGTATGTCATGGAACACCATTGTTCTATTAGAAACCAGGAGGGATGGAAATTCAGGGAAGCCTGGAGGGATTTGCATGAACTGATATTGAGCAAGATAAGCAGAACCAAAATACCATTGTATACCCTAACAATAACATGGGGTTGATGATCAACTTTGATGGATTTGCTCATTTCATTTATGTAAAAATCAGGGACGATTTGGGGCTATCTGTGATGGAGAATACCATCTACACCCAGAGAAAGAACTGTGGAGTTTGCACAAAGACCAAGGACTATTACCTTTAATTTAGAAAAAAAAAGCTGATATCTTACTGTCTGATCTTGCTATTATTTCTTTTACTTTATGTTTCTTCCTTAAGGATATGATTTCTCTCTAATCACATTCAATTTGGATCAATGTATACCTTGGAAACAATGTAAAGACTAGCAAATTGCCTTCTGTGGGGAATGGGGGGTGTGTGTGAGGGAAGTAAGATTAGGGGGAAAAATTGTAAAATTCAAAATAAAATCTTTATTTAAAAAAACAACATTCAGTAGCTCCTTAGGGTTACTGACACAAAATGTAATTATTTAACTTTATTACTGATATAAAATGTAACTATTTCACTTTATTACTATCTCAAAGCATGATATAGTAAAAGAAAATTTAAGAAAAAAAAGGTTGTGTATTCCTTTAAAGCACAGGAAGAAATCCTGCTCTGTTATGCATTTTTAGAAAAAAGATAAAGTACATACCTGCTGAGATTCCTGTAAAAGTAGAATCAATTCCATTCTCACAGAAGCAAGGCCACCACCATGAGATCCATGTAGTATACAGTAACTAAGGAACATCCTTATAAGGGACTGATACTTCAAAAGCCACTGTCGTCTTTTCTGGAAATCATCTTTCAATTGATTTACTTTTGGTTGATCAAATAAATTGTTTGTATTTTCATTTAATACAGGTTCATCTACATTTTCACTAAATACAGGCTGTACATCCTCCACATCAGAACAATAGTCACAAGCCTTCTGAAGAGCCACCACTTCTTTTTCAAGCCAGTGGTATAGCTGGTACCTCAATTTCCCACCATCTATTTCATAGCCAGTGGATAATGTTCGTAATTCTATTGTAAGAATCTTTAAACATGCGCTAAATTTCAATTGTACAGCAATTATATCATCTGATGGATATAAGATATCATTTTCATCTATACTGAAAGAGTCTGTGTAGCTGGGATTTGTTTCGTTTATCTTTTCATCCATTTTTATTTGTGAAGATTTTAGTTCTTTCATTGAAAGAGTTGTGCCCTCATTTTCTTCATCATTATCACTATCCCAATTAAGGTCTAAAGATTCATCCTGGAATATAACACTTGGTTGGCTCCAATCAAATGAAAGTGAGGAATTTGATCGTTTATCTGAAAAACCATCTGAAGAAGATTTAAAACCATTTATCATACACTCTGACCAATCAATACTAGATGATTTATAATCCTTTGCATCCAACCTTAATGGAGAAGAAGGAGAACAATCTTTACTGGTATCTGGAAAACTACAAGTTCTGTGAAAAAGCTTTGTCGTTTTGATGACTTTGGGCATTTTTGATAATACCTCTAAAGCCAACATGGGACAACCAGCTTTTAAGTGAGCATGTGCAGTGGTGAAAAATAATCTTCGTTCACTTAAATTAATTTTTCCTGCTAATCCATTTTCTCCTGTTAAGCCTATTTGTATCGAAGATGCATCGGAAGAACCAAAATGGCGTCTCAGCAAAAGTGGATGTGTCCTGAGGTAATTGTAGAAATTAAACACTGCAGGATTACAGATGGAAGATACCATGCCTTGATCTGAAAATAAATCAAATCTATGAATATAAAATCCGAAGAAATTTTCTAAATCTATCTATATTTCAGTAGATGATTTATAGAAATATGGGTTAAAAAAGTTATAGTTTGCTAATGCACGTCAATACATTTTTTGCCCAGTAGATAACTTGGCAGAGTACCAAATCAACATACCCATATCAGAGACTCACTCTCTCTCTCTCTCTCTCTCTCTCTCTCTCTCTCTCTGTCACTTTGTCTCTGTCACACATACACACACACACTTTCACACTCTCTGCCCTGCCCCCACTTTGGCTGACTCTGTCTGTCTTTCTGTTACAGAGTTATCCATGAAATTACCCTTCTATCTACCTAGTGAAAAAAACAGAAAAAGATGGAAGTGGGGGAGGAAGGGGAAAGCTATATGTTATCTTCTCCTCTAACCTTATTTTGAGAGGGTATAAAAATAAATGCAAACATTCCAAAATCCACCTCATCACTTTCTTCCAGGGAGGAGTATGGAAGTGTGATATGGGCACTGAAGAAACCAACAAAGGAAAAATTAAAACATTTTCCCTAAAGATACTGGGAGAGAAGATAAGTAGAGATGAAACATAAATAGATAATTAATAAAAAGAAAAAACATTCTGGGTATTTTCAAGAGATCTGACTAGAGGTAGAGAGGGATTGATCTGGTTTTTTTACAAGAATATGAATTTGGGCTCATCATAATTTCATTCATATTTTTAGATAAGAAATATCAGATTATTTCCCTGACAGCCTGTTTATTTCTCACACACTCTGTAATCATACTGAACTATTTGCTTTTAGTCCCACACAGCAAAGATCACATCTGATTGTAAAACTTTGTATAGGTTTTCTTTATGAGTGGAATGTGCTTCCCACTTAAGTCTACCTCTAGGAAGTCTAATTTTCTTCAAATCTTAATTCAAATATAATTTTCCAAGGAAAGTTTAGCTTATCTTATAAATACAAATATATACAAAGTAGATACAGAGCAATTTCCTCTAAAAATTACTCTGTATCTACTTTGTATATATTTGTATTTACTTCTCTGTGATTCAGTCTGAGAGCAATGGAAATGGTAAACTTAACTCCATTCTCTCACACTTTGCCAGTTTTTTCCAAGCTGCACTGACTATTTGGAAATATTGTTAAATATATCATCAAATAAAGTCTGATTTTTTCAAAAACATTTGATTATTTTATATACATAGAACAAAAATTTGAAGATATATTACAACCCAATGTCTTACTTACCTTGAACTATATTGGAAGATTTGGAAGATTGATATCAGGTTTTAAGCACAATGTTGACACATAATGTGCCTGAATACTTTATGAATAAATATAAAATTCATAATTATGAACCATAATCTTATATTACCTTCTTCCTCTCTCATGGGTTGTCTTATTAATGTATCCAGAGCCCTGCTATAGTCTTCCAAAATCCAATATGCCATACTCCGAAGGAAAGGGTCATCATGTACATTCATGTTCACTGAACGATATTCTTTTACTAAAGAATCGATTCCCAAAACTTTTTTATGCAATATAGATTTATATGTTGCAGACGTGTCAAATTCAGATTCATAAAGTCTTGCTATTACCAAAGCCAACTGAACATCATTCAATTTTTCCAGACAAACCTAGGAAAAAAAAGCCACATTTTGTTACTTCTGATACTAAAGAACAGATTCTCTCATGTCTAAAAATATACTAGATATTAAACTTATAAAATAAGTGGAAAAAATTTTAAATATTAAGGACAATATTACATACTACTTGCTAATTTCATGGATTTGTAACTCATAAAATTAAACAACTAAGGGAAATCTGAAGTTTCTGTTCTTGATATAATATTATAGTAAGCACACTGATAAACCTGTGGATATCCAGGAGGGCAAGCAGGATGACTGAGAAACTTAAGTTCTTGGCAAATATAGGTTAAAAAGAAGGAAATGGATTGTTTATCCCAGAGGGAAAAAAACTTCTAGGGAAGAAATGAACCAGTTTGTTGTTTCGTAAACACTGCAAAAAAACTCATTTAGGTTTAAGGTAAGGAAAAAATTTCCTAAAAATAAGAGCTGTCTAAACATAGAATAGTGACCTTGGAAGTTAAAGGACTTTTCTGTCTCTGGAGGTCTTTAAGCAAAAGCTAGATGACCATTTGTTAGGTAAATTTTAAATGGGATTCCAATTAACTAGTAATGGCTTCTGAGGTCATGTAACACCTTAAAAATAGAGAACAACATTTATAAGCACGAATTCATAAGTTATATACTTTGCTGAACTCTATAAAAAGGCCTCCACAAGGAAGCAATAGGTGTTTCTGGACTTCATAAGTTTATTAATGATGAGGGGCTTGAATGGTGAATTCACTTATAATTCACATGAACCTCTCTGCAAAAACTCATGAATGTTAAGTTACAATATCTTATTTTCTATCCTCTATTTAACCTGCCCCCTTAAGTTGCTAAAAAAAAAATGTTAAAAAACATAAGTGCACTAGTAAATCAGACATTATTGATCAAAGACAAAATTATGCAGGCAAATTAGTTAAAAGTCTGAAATAAGTACCTACTACCATTCAAATTAGTCTTTGTTCTTCATGGACAAGCAAAAATAATCTGACCTGTTGCATTTTAGTTTAAATAACTCCAAGACTGTGCTGCATTTTCTTAAGGAAATTAATGCAATTTTCCTTCAGTCTCTATGATCTTAGCACCATTCTACTGAAACTGTTCTCTCCGAAAATATCAGTCCTCAGGCCTCATATCCATTTTGACTTGCTCATCAGTATGAGACTGCTGATGACCTCTCTCTCTCCATATACATATGTATGTGTGTGTCTCTCTCTCTCTCTCTCTCTCTCTCTCTCTCTCTCTCTCTCTCTGGTTTCTGAAGCCAAAAAATACTTTTCCTGGCTCTGTTCTTGAGTCCCTCAGCAGGTATTCACAGACTATAGTCCTTGCCTTGAGCCCAATGGTTATGTACCACAAGAAATAGAATTTTACATTTTCAGTTTTGCTCTACTAAAAATATAAAAGCCATTCAGTAGCTGGCTATATAGGCCCCCACTAGATTTGGCCTTTATGAGTCATAGTTTGTGGATCTATATATTCTCTATAGTCTGTCTGTCTGTTTGTCTGTCTGTCTATCTATCTATCTATGATATACTCTATCTTCCTTGGCTTTTCTTTCCCATTCCTAAAGTTTTTTATCCTCAGATCTTTATTCTCCCAATTCCTTCTTGAAATCCAAATACATCCTGTGAAACATGTAGCCTTAGATTACACTGTAGCAAGCAGCAGCATGAGAAGGGTACAGAGAGCTAATTCAGATACATGCTGACCGTGTGACCCTGGCTAAGTGATTTAACCTCTTAAAGATCTACTATTCATTAAAATTGCAGAGAAGGTGAAGACTTACACTGACAGAAGCAATTTATTCATCAGGGAGTTATTTTTATCTGTGAAATCATAAGGGCAGTACTATGTGTCATAGCGTTATATCATACATTATCTCTCTAAACTTCAGCCAGTATATACTAGTTGTCATTTTCTACACACATTACTATTCTCTTTGTCTGTAATGCCCTATATTATACTCTCCTCCTATATAACCTTCCTTCATAAACCTACTGAATTCCTGTCTACATTCTGAAGCCCATTTCAAATACAACCTCCTGTATCAAACCTTCCTAATTTTTTCCTAGAGATGATACAGTGCTATTTTTGCAGCTTTCTGATTCAAGTACCATAATATTATACTGATATGTGTAATGAAACTATTCAATATATTCAACATTTATTAAGCACCCACTATATTCAAGACATTATTTGATATTGTCTCCATCAGATGGTGTCTCACCAATCTTTTTACTACTCTTAGTACACTGCTTAGTGGATGCTTAAATGCTTAGTTTTTTTTACTTCTCATGGAAATTTTTAATTGCAATATTCTAGATCAAAACATTGGGCATAATATAAAACTTTAAATAAAAATGAAATTAGAAACTGAAGTAGTTTCACAAATAAAATGTTTTAAAAGGTATTCCTATTACAAATTATTTTATTTTGTTAATATACAGAATTACATTCAAATATATACATCTACTAATTACCTCAACTGCATCTTTCAG